>NW_022103968.1:23496134-23497318 GCF_000313985.2 Echinops telfairi
GCCACCCTCATTGACAAGGATATGACTTTTCTTCCCGCCTTTGGTGTTTAAAGCCTGGTCCCTTTTGGCCTAGTAGTTTTTGATGGAAAAGGAAGAGTTGATGAAAAGAAGCCGATGGGGGAGCCAGTGCTACATGTGAAAGCTAAGGTGCAGATGGGACCTAAACTAAGGTATTTTTTTTAACCTTCTTTTCAGGAACATGCCTCCATAGTGGCCTGAATGGCAGTTCCCCAAAGCTATGTTTCTGTAGCGCCTTTGAATGTGAACTTATTTCAAAATAAATAGGGTCTTTGAGGATATAACTAACTTAAAGATCTTGAGATAAGATCATTCTGAATTAACTTAAAAAGAAAGAAACAAACAAAAAAATGCTAATTGCCATCAAGTCAATTCCTACTCATAGCAACCCTTTAGGACAGAATAGTAGACATTTCCCTGAGGGTTTCTGAGGCCATAAGTCTTTACAGGACTAGAAAGCTGGTGGTTTTGAACTGCTGACCTTGGGGTTAGCAGCCCAACTCTTAACTCATTATGCCACGAGGACTCTTCTGATTTCACTAAGTGTTCCCTCAATCAAATGACACAGGATTTGACAAGAAGGAAAGGGAGACATGTAAAGGAAAGGCAAGGGAACATGGAGACAGAGCTTGCAGTGATACATCTACACACCAAGGAAGGCCAGACTGCTCAGAGAGAAGCTCTTAACCCTCAGAACCTTGACAAAGGAAAAGACCCCATTCAAACAATTAGGACCATTAATGAGGGAATTGGGACAAACCTGAGACCCTTGGCACAGGGAATACATAGGCTATCTGAAATAAGGAAGGATACAAATACAGAGGAATCACAAATAGACAAGTGGGATATACTGAAGATAAGACACCTGTGTACCTCGAAATAATTCACCAAGAGAGTAATATGAGAGCCCACGGACTGGGAAAACATCTTTAGCAACGACACATCAGACAAAGGCCATATTACTAAAATCTACAATTCTTTGCAAGCTAACAATAAGAGAAAAACTAACTGCCCACTGAGGAGGTGGGACCTGAACAGAAGTTTCACAGAGTCTTAAATCCGAATGGCCATTAGACATAGGAAATGACCCCGTTAATACCTCCATTCCAGTCTTCTGGCTTCTAGAACTGAGAGTATAAAGTCCTTACTTTTTGAGTCACCCTCAA
>NW_022103968.1:23498247-23503456 GCF_000313985.2 Echinops telfairi
GGGGGGTAAAAAGAGAAGAAATGGTCCCTCTTGAAATGAGGCAGGCAGGAGAAACAGAAGGGAAGGAACCAGGAGGAAAAGGGGGAGGAAAAGAACTCAGCATAATGGAAAGCTCCTAAGAGATGCAAGGGAGTTGGTTGCTGATCACCATAATGACAGAGTTAATGAGAGGCTCTTAGAGAAGACCTTACGTGGTCTCGGATTTGTCCCAAAGAAAAGGAGCCGTTCAGCTGGCAGGCAGGGCTGCCGGGAGCAATGCAGCACCCGTCCTCCAGCAGCATCCAGCCCCAGCATGGACCTGGCCACCTGACTTCTGCACCACCCAGCAGTAATTTTGCCTGTAGACAATGGTTGGTTTTGTGACCCATCTCTAAGACTCAACAAAGGAACAGGTGTCAACATTGGTGGGTGGCCGGGTGGGATTTTTGTTCAATAGCTACTATGTCGCTGCATTTATTTCCTAGAGAGGAAAGGGGAGGTCCCACCGGGTTATTGGATTGATATGGCTGTAAGGGGGTGGGAAGGAGCAAGCGGGGATAGGAGCCTTTCTATTCTTCTCTCTTCTGCTCTGTCACACAGATGTCTGAGCAAAGCACAGAGGAAGGGAGGGGTGGAGGAAATGCTCATTTGTGCTGAACTTATTTTGTGGTTTATTGTAATTGTATATTCTTCACAAGCATAGAAGAGCAATTTGAGGCTTGCAAAGCTTAGCGACTTACCCAAGACCACAAAGCTAATAAACACAGCAGCTGAATTTAGACTCAGATGGATAAGCGTTCAAACACTAAGTCTTGGGACAACACCATGTCCTGGCCCCCACAGGCAGAGGAAATGCCCTAGATGCCACTGGAGTGGAGAACGATCCCTTAATTCTGAGAGGTCAGAATGGGCGAGGCTTCATTCGAAGGTAGGAAGGTGGCCTGGAACCGGTCGTTGGCTGGTTTGATAGCAGTTCCCGTCAACTGTGCCTCCAGGCAATCCTTGGTGTGAGCGTCTAAGGCTGTGCTCCATCAGGGTTTCAATGAGGGATCATTTAGAAGATCGACAGGCCTTTCTTGAGAGTCGCCACTGGGTGGACTCAAACCCTTCAGCCTTGTGGTTAACTGCCTAATTAACCATTTATATCACCCAGACACTCCCATGATATGACACTCCATGAAAGAGTAAGCATTCATCAAAAAGCACATGCAGTAAGGGGGAAATTGTTTAGCGACCTCCTTATCCCTTCCCCAAAGTGGTGGGAACACATTTGCGTGTACTCACTTTGCAAACCATGTCTTCCCTCAACGATCCCATCCAACCGGTGGCTTCTCGAAGCATTCCAAAGTCTGAATCTCAAGCCACAGTCTTACGCCAGAGTGCCAGGGAGTTGCTGGAACTACAAATTTCTTGATGAAAATGTGTCCAAAGTTTTCTTCTTTTCAACTGTTTTCCCCAAGCCAGGGAATGCCTTCTTCAGGCTACGTTCTTCACCGAATCTCTTGCCACGTTTGATAACCACTCAAAACCTTAATTGGTGCTGTTTTGTTCCAACATTGGTTAACAATGGTAAATTACTTACGGATGGACCATTGCCAGATAAATGACTAAACAAAGAAGTTTCCCTACTCTTGTGAAAGAAGTGGGACAAAAGAAGAGCAGAGAGCCACAGAAGAGCCATTTCCTCTGCCAAGAATCCCGAGTCAGGGCTTCCTGTATCATTAATTCTCCTTGTGAAGGACCTGAGTAATTATAGCTTCTGTTTCCATTTACAAAGACCAATAAACCATTCTCTAGCAAATATTATGTTACCGCAAGTCTCTTTTGAAATTATTGCCCACCTTAGACCTCTGAATGTTGCTATTTTAACTACACTTGATCATCAGTATTACAGCACAGGCTCATTACATGTTTTTAAAGTTTATTAAAAAGGACTCTCGGGAAAGGCCCAGAAAGCCACTGGGCCTAGAGAACCATTCTGGACACTTGACGTGACTTTCACTTTCTTCTTCATCTGTTATAATTATGAAATGAATGAATGCTAATTACAGAAACTTGGAATAATATGGAAACTATGAACGTGGTCACGTACACATGGGAAACCCAATGTTTTTCTAAATCTGAACCTCTGATTGGCTTCTTTTGCAATAGTCACCTTTCGAGCTCATGACTACCAGCCCCCCTATTCTTCCTTCGGTTCTTCCATTCCCTGGCTTTCCAGTCTCCATCATTATACCAAAGAGAAGGGCAAAGAACATGCTAGATCAGGGAAAAAGTGTGGGCAAATGCCAACGTTTCTTTAATTCTTAATGGAAATGTAATTTCTTGGGCAAACCCCTTAACTTCTACCAGCCTTTAACATGAGTGGCGTGACGTGGGAGAAGGGGAAACCTCCTTTCTCCAAGTGTTAAAAGAATGTGGTTTCCTCAAACCATGGTGTAATTGTAAAAGAAGATGAAGCAATACTTTAGAAGAATACCACATTAAACCGCAGGTTTGTAAGGGCAGAAATAGGATCCCTTACTTAGATCTGAAATTCCAACAGCTAACGGTTTCTCAGTTACTCCTGAAATATATTGAAAGAATAGTGATTGAAGAGTTAGTATGATGGACATTCAGTCTTTGCCCAGGGTCCCATTCTTCCTCCATAATCACCCACAGCCTTCCTTTAGGAAGGACACAACTGAGTCCAGTAGACGTCATCTAGGAGGAAGAGTAAAATCCAACACCTCTCTTCTCACTTTCGCCGCCAGAGCCACACTTAGAGGCTTGTTCACCTGGATCGGGTTCCTTTCTTCTGGAACATGAGCACGTGGCCTAAGCTGTGCCACCTGTGGGATTTATCTAGAATTGTGTATCTTCAATGGTACAGAGAAAGAAGAAACCATTGGAGTGTGTTCATCTGAAAGGCAGCCCCTGATAAAATGCTGTCTGCCAGGAAAACATTCTTGTGCTTCTGACTGTCCATCCCTCCACAACTGCCTTAGCTCCTGACTCTTTCCAAACCACTAAGTTTTCTGAACTTGAATTCATCTCCTAAGCTCCTGGTAGCCTTCCCATGAATACCTTTATGCTCCAGTTAGTTGGGATTGGTGTCTATTTTCTGAAACTGAGAACTCTAGTTCACACAATACTTTAAACACAGTTTGAACAATCAGTTGAAGCTATGCTCACTAGCCTCTAATGTAATGCCTGCACCGGACCTCTGACTCAATAAGAGGCTCTGAAGACTCCAGAGTCAACATCTCCCTAAACTTACACTTTCATCTCAAAGCACTGGATTTTCATCGATGCTCAGGGTTTGAAGGGGAAAGGACCAATGTGAGGATAACGAGAACGTGAACATAATCATGGGCTTTATGCTTATCCTTGGCTCGAAGTGTGGGCGATCATACACTTGGATGTGCTTGAGGTTGTCCGGTTACATACCTCCTTTCTCAAAGTCATTACTAGTAGAACTTCTTCTTTCATCCCTCAAATGCCTCCCATTGGATAATATAATATATAACCACACTATATTCAGTGTGTGAGCCCTGGTGGCATACTGGGTTACAAATTGGGCTGCTAACCACACATCAGCAGTTTCTAAACCTCCCAGAGGAGGCTTTCTGAGGTCCTGTCTTGGAAACCCAAAGGGGAAGTTCTGACCTGGCCTAAAGAGGTCCTGTGAGTCAAAATGGACTCAATCGCTGTGAGTTAGCAAATGTGTCTTACTCTTTGATGTGTCCTTAGAGTCCAGAACAGAGTTTGGAGCGAGAAGATTTTCCATAAATATTTGAAGTAAAGAGCAAATTGATGAATGAATGAAAGATCTTGCCTCATTATCAGCCACCGATGTGCATTTAATGAGTTCCTCTTTTGCTACCTGCTGCAGCATGCTGTGTTTCTAGGACAAGCCAAGAGCTTTTGGAAGGACAGCGTTTCATTAGAGCGGGTCTTATGCCAAAGGGAGACATGCTTGGAGAACCTGCCACTTCCCGTGAGCACCCATGAAAGTGCTGGCAGCCATTCTGAAAGGGGTGCCTTTCAAGGCAAGGTGTGAAGTCCACCTGTTGTTACAAAGTCTGCCAAGAGCTGCGCTCCTCTGGGCTCAGAGCTCTCTCTCCCCCCACTTGCTCTCTCCATGCCTACAGCCTGGGTGAAGCTCCATCCTGATCAGTAGGCGACCAACATGTCCTTCATTAGAAGGCACAAGGCGTAGCAGAGGATGATTAGCTCGTGATGAGCTCACGCTGCCTCCAGTCACCTCGTTACTAGTATAAATAGATGAGAAATCGGGGAGCATCTGCACTTTCCCCTCTGAGAGAAGAATCTGAAATTGACAGGTTGAAACGGGAATGTATCACATGGAGGTTTGTAATCGACCAAGAAGGAACTTTATTTGTTTATTGGCTCTTCTCTCCTTCTCTGGATACCCCTCCTCCCAAAGTCTCAGCGGCCTGAGGAAGAAGCCCAGCCCTCCTCTTTGCACCCTAAGATTTTGGAAGGGCAGTGCAAGGAAACCATGCTGGCACTTCAAGGGCCAGGTGTGTTGTGTATGAACACAATTATTTGCTTCCCAGGTGATTCCACCTAGAAACCGAGAAAGACCAGTGACAAGCAAAACCACTTCTGCCTCGTCTGTTTTTACTGCAGTCGTGGTCTCTTAACTCCTCTCACACACTCTGGTTGGACAGACTTAATTGCAGCCAATTCCTGGGAAATGGAAGGCAACAGTCCCTTGCAAGGAACAGGGGGAACCCAGAGGCCCTGTGTAGTAAGAAGAGGCTTCAGGGAGAGGCCTTCCTGAGGGAGGCGAAGCAGAGCCTTGGTGCGGGGAAGAAATCCCTGGAGCCCAGCAGCCTTCAACACAGGGGGCTTTTCAAGCACAGATATTCCAGCTGAAGAAGTCTGTGTTCTTTGGGGACCAGACCACACACTCTCAGGGGAAACCACCCAGGGCCCTGCTTTATCTGGTTCGTTTCTAAAGGCTGCAACAGCACCATTCCCCAGAGACTAAGCTGTCATGGCAGGTGGCATGGGTGCCTCTCATGATCTCTTCTCCTATGGCTTTGCTGACATTTGAGAGGAATCTGCATCTTGCGCAACTCCCTGTGCCCCGGCTCCCTGTGAGCTGTGACTGAAGCTGAATACAGTCTAAAAGCACAGCTGTGGTATTTTCAGATGGGGATAACTAGTTAGCTAAGTAGCTAGGTAGCTCAGTAGCTATCTTGACTAGGTGACTGACTGA
>NW_022103968.1:23504530-23509922 GCF_000313985.2 Echinops telfairi
ATGAGCATCATGGAATGCCAGTTTAATAGAACAAAGTGTCCTTGCATTAAGGAAGTACTGGAGTAGAGGCCCAATGTCCATCTGTTACCTTAATACTAAACCTCTAAATATATGCACATAGATCTATTTTTAATGCAGTTTTTGTGGTAAAACTAAGTGCCTCAGATGATATTTGGGTTGGCTTGTACTTGAGTATATATGGTATATTTTAATTCCATTTTCTCATAAGCTTTTGGATCTGCCCAGTATGCGTATATGATGTAAAGTTTAATGAAGAAAAAATTACATATAATAAATATAAAATACATTAAAAAGTCTGTCTACATGAATGCCATTTTAAAGAGGCCCATTTTAGGGCAAAGTCCTTGAGTAGTGCAAAAATTTAACATTATCCCTGCTAACCAAAAGGATGCAGGTTTCCATCTGCCCAGGTACCTGAAGAGGGTCTATCTACGGCTGAGTGATCAGCCACGGGAGTCCCCGTGGAGCACAGATTTACAAAGGCACACATGACAACACCATGAGCCAGGGATGACTCGAGGGCTACTAAAAACCGGTATTTTTAGAGCTGTTCTGGGTTTATCGTCAAAGCTGTGATGAAACTACAGAGTTCTCAGGGTGCCTCTTAGCTCCTACACATCGATTCTCCTATCATTAATATCTTGCATCTCCACATTTCTTATAATTAATGATCAATACTGATTAATGGACCCAAAGTGGATATTTGGGTACACTGTGGGGGCAGTCCTATTGGTATTGACACATACATAAGATCACATGTCTACGAATCCAGTATCACACAGAATCGTGTCACTGATCTGAAGTCGCACAGTGCTCCCCCTACTGATCCTTCTTTCCTGCCCTGCTCTTCTGTCTTTATTCAACCTATAGATTGGCCTTTCCCAGAACTCCATACATGAAATCACGCTTATGTAGATTTTTCAGACTGGCTTCTTTTACTTAGCAATATGCATTTGAGATTCCTCTGTGTCTTTTTGTGGCTCGATTAATGGCTAACTAATATTCCAGTGTATAAATGTAAAAGGTTATCCACACACCTATGAAAGGAAGTCTTGGTTGCTTCCAAGAGTTTTACAATTAGAGACTAGCTGCCACAAACATGCTTGTGAAGCTTTTTAAATGGATAGACATTTTTAGCTCATTGGGGTAAACCCACAGACACATGCTTGCTGGATTGAGTGGTAAGCCTAGCCTCAAATTTGTGAGAAACTCTCTCTTATCACAAGATGCCTGTAGAAGTTTGCATTCTTACATGCCATGACTGAACGCTCTGTGCCAGCATTCCATGTGATGTTATCGTTTTACATAGTTGTGTTTAATTTGACTACTGTTCGATGTGTGAGTATGAAATCATTCTAGTCAATGATCCCCAGAGAAGCATTAAGGGACCACAGAGTCTGGAACTACACCTCAAAACAAAACAAACTCACTGCCATCGAGCTTATCCCGACTTCTAGTGACCCTACAGGACAGGGTAGATTTGCCCCTGTGAGTTTCTGCGACTCTAACTGTTTACGAGAGCAAAAAGCTAAGTCTTTCTCCTGAGTAGTTGCTAGTGGTCTCAAACTGTTGACCTTGTGGGATGCAGCCACATGCCTAGCCACTACGTAAGCAGGGACAGCACCAGGTGTCTTAAAGCATGGTACAAGAAGCAAGTTACCTTGTAGATATCAGAGCCAGAAGACCATAAATATGTCAAGCAAACTGTCCCAGCTGCACGACTACTCCAACACGTCCTTCCATGGGGTTAATGTGAGCACGTTTCAGAATCTGGAAACGTCCCGTCTTTTGATTTTAGGAGTCCTTTCTGGTGGTCTTGATGAAAAGAGTGGACCCTCTCTTTTTTGTATGCAATGTACTATTGATTCCTCTCTGAAGAAACCTACATTTCATCACGATTTAGCATCTGAGAACAGAGGGAGAGGGCATTCTAAAGGACAACCGCAACTACTGTAGAGTCGGTGGTGATTAAGATAACTTTAGGGGACACAAAACTGCAGCGGTAACTGGGAGGTGTTGAGCTACAGCTGGCCTCATTGGCAGCGCTGTTGGGAGCCGACAGGACATTTTGGCAGCATCTGCCCTATGTTGAGAGGAGGCATTTCCCTTGTTCATGCTTGCAGTCTGGCCTTCTTCCATCAGAACAGGCCAAGCACATTGAAGATGAGCAGCTTAGCATAGGATGCTAGGACCAGACAGCTGTCTATTGAGCAATGTTATTTCAATCCATGGAGTAAGCAAGGGCATGAAGCCATGGGCTGCTGAACAAGTGGGTCAGTAGGGCAATAACAAAAGGAGGGTCGTGAGTAAACTAGGGACATGAGGATCTATAGTGTCCTGGACAGTGTCCATACACAGGCCATGTGGGTCTAACCAAAAGGCTATCCAGAGACTCTCAGTGATGCCCAGTTCACCCAGTTCTGCATATAATCAGGAGATGTGTATTGGAAAGAATAATATCCTATTACATAGAAGATATAGATTCTAGCTTTAGCTCTGTACCGATTTGCTGTGCAAACTTTGCCAAGTTGCTCCCTTCTCTGGATCTCAAGTTTATCTCTCTACAGAAGGTGCGAGTTCTCTTAAGGACTGTCCGGATTAGTTGTATCTCAATAAATCAGGAATTATCAATGTGGATTTCCACCCTCTGGAAATTATAATCATTCTGTGGGATAGGCCATAGAAAGCGTATTCGTTGATAAATAATCACTTGGGGCCCATAATGACTTGTTGAAAGTCAGAGATCTCCTGACTCCTGGCTTAATATTCTCTGGAAGGCACCATCCATTCCCATCTTGAATCGGAAGTGTGCTTTGCACCAGATAACTCAAGGGGACTCACTCCGATTTGCAGCTGTTGCCTAGGGGAAAAAAAAAAGAGCAATTTTGGAAGCTAATTACATAACTGTAGATTAGGGCTCCTTGTATCATGTGACAGGGACCAGGGGAGGCAGTTATAACCCAATCCCTCTCATGAACTATGTCAGTGGTGCTAACAGCAATTAGTCTTACACTTTCACGGCCAAGAGAATCCTCAGAGAACTTTTAAATGGTGATGGGCTGGGTCTATCTCTAGAGTGATTCTCCAGGTTCTTACTTGGTTTAGAATGTCCATAAAGATGATACTTTTGATGGAAAGAATATCCTCCCCCCTGGTGAGAAGCCCTGCACTGGAAGTAACACTAGCAGTGGTAGCATGATCCCTTTCCATGTGGAAGACCAAGGCACCAAGGCACCTCATGCATAACCTATATACTGCACACACAGCTAGAGTCCTCTGTCAGGGATTTCTTGTGTGTTGTTCTGGGGCCCAACAGGTGTCAATGGCATGTCTAGACAAAGACAAGCTAAGAGGAAAGCCTAGTCTCTACTTTTGACAAAGAATGGACTAATGGAAACCCTATGGATTACAAGAGAACATTGCTCCATGTGTAATTAATCATGGGGATCTGTTCTGTTCCAGTCTGCAGTAGATTGCCGTGAGTCCATGCTGACTGAGTGACAGCAAACAATAACAACAAAGCCGACTCCACTCCCTGCCGTCTACCGGCACCTCATTCAATTACAGAGAAAGCTGAAAAGCTTACAAACTGATGATATATAGGTAGAAAGATGAGGCGTTCTAGTCCTATAAAGATTTATAGTCTAAGAAACCTGCATGGGCACTTTTACCCTATTCTGGAGGGTCACGATGAGTCAGAATAGAGTCGATGTTTTTTTGAGTTTACGACGGGAGCTAAGAAGCTATATTCTAAGTCATGGGTCGGTAGAGATGAGCTGATTCATCATGCTTTACTGATTTATTGGAGTTTTGTGCTTTTAATCTGATGGGAAAACTTTAAACATAAAATTAACATGGGAAGAGCTCCAATCTAAAAGTAAAGTTTAATGTATAGAAAACTCATCATTTATAGGTGACAAGATGTTAGATACTCTGCATTGTGTGTATTTTGTCTCCTGTACTTTGGATCGGTTAACAGGACGGGAGCAGACCCTGGAAAAAGGACATCCTGCATGGGAAAGTGGAGGGTCATCAAAAGAGAGGGACTGACCCTGTGGCTGGAACAACGGGCTCCAACATCACAGCACGGTGAGGATGGTGCAGGACCGGACAGTGCTTCATTCTGCTGTGCATTTGTTGGCTAGGCATTGGAACCAGCTAGACCAACCCCAATAGTAACGACCACCTTATGGGAGAAGCTCAAAATCACGAAACATCCCTTAAAGAAAGGAGTGCAAGCCTTTTGTATTAGGAAATATCGGTTACACTGAAAAGCCAACTACTCTCATAAGTAAGTGATTTGCTCTCGATATTTGAAGAAGGTACTTGCCACACTTTTAAATGACTCAGAGGCAAGGGCGTTACCAAGACTTCTGCTCAAATCCCAGCCACCAAGAGTACGGTGGAAAACTTGGTGATTGGCTCACGTGGGTCACATATAATTAAGACCCCGTGTGCTTGTAGAAATCGAATAGATGGAACACATTTTTCCAGTTTTTCCGGCACTCCCTATATTTGAGTTACCTGTCTAGAGAGTGTGCTGTATGACTCAGCAGTACCTTCTATTGGAGCAACCACAGTCTATGTCCCTAGTATGTTAATGTTGGACTTGGCCAGTGACTTACCTTGTTCAATGGACTGTTGATCAGAACAATTAGAATGATGGTCCCAGACTGATAAAGACTCAGGGAGCAAGCCTGAAGTACCCAAACTTGCAGCCCCGATTGGCCCAGCAGAGCCTATGGGTCCCAACAGAGCTCAGCTAAACTGCAGTCAGCACCTGTGGTGATAAGCCATTCAGATACCGTGTTGTCATTGTCACATGGCATTATTGCAGCAGGAGTTGACAGACAGGAGAGGAAAAGCACACTGCCCAGAGAAAGAACGCTCAGCCAGGTAGATGGCTTTGATGTACAAAAATACATTTATTTTCAACAATTTCAAAACCACTGTCTTTTTTTTACAGTAGAAATATTCAAATGGAACAATAAAACCAAGAACAGTATATATACATATACTGTATACATAGATATGACTCATGCATTTGAATTCCAGTGTTTAGTACAAGTATTGCAATTGTCTGCTCCACTTAACCCTTGAAACAACACAAAATAACCAGGGCCTTTAGAAATGCTGTTGCCGGCCCGATTCCTCGGAATCACGTTGTTCTCTCTGCATCCAACAGAGAAGAATGCACGTGACAGCTCCCCAACAGCACAGGTACGAAACTCGGCCTTTCGTCTGTATACAGTATATAATGACTGGTAATCAAAAGAAAGCCCAAAACAAAGACGTGTGCTCGGGCTGTGCCTAGAAAGAAAAAGAATGAGTAGAGCAGGGCCTAGAGTGACCCCCTGGGAAAGAATTGATG
>NW_022103968.1:23511100-23539089 GCF_000313985.2 Echinops telfairi
CAGCGTACAAACTAAGGCAAGGGCGACCACAAAGAGCCAGACGCTACAGGCAGACTCAAGCCAGGAAGCTGTGGGACAATATGCCCTTGACCCTCAGAGCAAATACAGTCAAATTTCATTTTATCGTCCCCTTGGTAACGAAGGGTACCTTTTCTCCCCCCAAACCTAGCATTGGCCTGCTGTTTATGAAGGGGTCCTTTGTAAACAAAAGGTTAAGAAAAAGACGTTTTCACCGTTTTCCATAATAATAATAATAGGATTCATCAAAAACAACAAGTCAGAAAGGCGGCTGAGCGCGCGGCTCGTTGGCATTACACGCTAGTGCAGTTGGGGATCTCCTTTGTGCTTTCGCTGTTTGCAATGGTGGTGATGCCTCCTGCAGGAGAGAGAAGACACGGGGGAGAAGAATGTAAGCTCTACGAGGGGGTGGACTTGTGTGATTGACGTACTGCCAATATACACACACAGTCAACAACAGGCACGTAACTGGAATAGAAAAGACGTCAATTCTCCCCTCAGCTTACTTATGCTTGTGACTTCTGTCAAGCCCCCAAACCGACCCCTCCTTGCCATCAATTCATTCACTCATTGCAAGCCCAGGGGAAGAGTAGGTTTGCTCCTCAGGGTGTCTGGGGCTGTAAATATTTATAACTAGCCTCATCTTCCTTAGTCCATGCTTAAAGTGTGCCACCCCTCAGACTAGCATGCAAGGTCAGATCTATTGATATGAGTTGTGGTTGTCTACTCTATTGATAACAATAGTAATAGTCGACATGTATTGAGCACTTACTATGTGCCAGGCCCTGATCATGATAATCCTAGAAGTTGGGTGCTATTATTACTATATCAGCCATAAGAAAAATGAGGCACAAGGGTCACAAAGTTAGTACATGAGAGAGCAAGAAAATGGGCCCAAGGCTAAAAGGCTCTGGAGTCCACACTGCGCGATCATGGATAAGCCCATGCAATGCTCTTACTATGCAGGGGACAATCAAGCTGTAATGGATATTTGGCTTCATAGCTCCAGTGCTACTATTGTTTTCAACTTTGATTTATACAGGGAAAAAAATCATGTGCCAATTTGGGGTGGCGAGAGGTAGAGGCAGATTGTAAAGTAGGGTGGTTCACTGTGGTCAGTCCTTTTTCTCCCACCCTTCAGACCACTGCTGTCTGAAGGTCACTGGCTGACTGACCCCATTGTATGGAGGAGAGAGGACACAGGGGCATGGAGGAGACGGTACAGCTGCACATACCTATGACCCGCGTGTCCAGCTCTTTATCCATCAGTTCCTCAGGCTCGGTGAAGTCACTGAGGGTGATTTTGGGGGCATTTTCACTTTGGCTCACAGATCCAATCATTTCCTGCTCTTTGTCATGTTGGACTTGAGCATAGATATTAATCCAAGGAATTTTCCTACATAAATGGGAGTAAAATAAGGTTACTTTCACAGGGCACTTTGCTCTTGGGTAACCGGAAATCTTGAGTGATGGAGAAGGAGCTATCAAAAAGAAGGGTTAGTGTCATGAAAAGGGGCTAGTCACCCAGAGATACTGTGACCATAAGGGCAGGGAAGATCGGGCCAGAGACCCAGATGCCTAAAGAATAACGAACTTAGAGGTGCACCTTCTCCAGAGGTAGACAAAAGAGAAATGGTGTTTGGTGATGCATTCCTTGTTGTTAGCTGCCAGCGAGTCAGCTTTTGACTCATTGAGAGTCCAGATGGCAGAGTGGAACTGCCCCATTGGGTCTTGTAGACAATAATCTTACTGGGAGCAGGTCACCACATCTCTCTGGTGGAGGCACTGGGTGAGTTCAAACCACCAATCATTGATTAGCAGCCACATGTTTCATGAATCATTAGGCCACGATCAAGCCCTTTTAAGAAGCTGAAGTCTGAGACCCATGAAGTTGTAGGAGAATGCAGAGATATTTTCTAAAGTTTCCTCCATTTCATCAATTGGCTTCTTTTACAAATAGCTAATAAATAATTGACTCAAATCCACCGCTACTATTTGTAGAGCACCATCCATAAGAGAGGTGTAAACTTTGGCAATCAGTTTCCTCATCTGCCGGTGGGCTCAGAATAGCTTTCTTTTAGCACCTAGAGGAGGCATTAAGTGAAAAATTTCATTCAAAATCCAACTTTTTAGATCATTCAATTGCTAATCCAAGAGCCTGATTGTGTAGCAGTTAAGCATTTTTTGCCAGCCGGGTGACTGGCGGTTCAAAGCACCACCAGTCATTCCATGGGAGAAAGGTGGCGTCTGCTTCTGGAAAGAGGCAGTTCCACAGTGTCGGGGTCACTGGAGTCAAAATCTACTCAACGGCAATTAGTCAATTAGTCATGACTGTTGACTTGATTCTTGGTCTTTCTTTTCCCCCATGAGCACAAGGACTGTGGTTTCAAAGGATAAAGCAATGGACTGGAAAGGCAGAGAGGTTCAGAGTTAAATGTTTGGGGACAGTCACCTTCTCACCTTCTTGGTCCAACCCTTTGAGTCCCTCCAACTTCACAAAGTTCATCAAGCATCACCCAGTGACTTGCAGACATCCTGAAAATGCAGACCCTGATTCCATAGTTGGAAAAATGTTCCTGCGTCTGCATTTCTACTTGGCTCGCAGGTGAAACTGAAGTTGTTCGTCCAGACCGGCACTTGGAGTAGCAATAATCTAATGCAGTGGTTCTCAACCTGTGGGTCACGACCCCTTTGAGGGCTGAACAACCCTTTCACAGGGGTCCCCCGATTCATAACAGTAGCAAAATGAGTCAGGAAGTAGCAATGAAAATAATGTTATGGGGGTGGGGGGGGCGGTCACCACCACATGAGGAACTGTATGAAAGGGTCGCAGCATTAGGAAGGTTGAGAACCACTGCTCTAATACATCACGTCTACCTTGGGGACTTTGAAACAACTAGCCCTTGAGCTGGAACAAGCCCCTCTGCTTTGCTCCTGATGGTTCCTCAGCCTCCAAACTCAACCAACACTTCTCAGCTGTGTCACCTCCCTGGCCACGTGTCTCTCCTGTTAGAAATAGGAAGGGGCTTCAAAATGTTTATGGAAACTAGAATAGAAAACTTAAGGGTTTTTTTTTTTTTCTTGAGTTGTTGAATCTCCCTTATATACAATGGCGAGAAAGACGGGCTTTCTACTCCACGTAGAGTTACAGTCTGAGAACCTAACTGACTTTCCTCTCCTATCATAGCACTATGAGTCAGCATCAACTCCGTGGCAGTGTTTTTGTTTTTAATATGTTTATGTTATTCATATGTGTATATTTATATCTAGCAATGTGACAAAATTTAAGGAAGAAAGAAAAAAGATGCTGGTTTAGGGTGACGTAATTGGTGATGACTGTTGCCTTGGGCCCTTGTTTTTCTCTTTTAATGCCATATGGGCAGGAACATGGTTTCATTTTCCCTGTGCTTCAACTAGCACAGTGGTTCACACGTTAGTATTTATTCAACAAATGGTTAAAATAGCTCATCAAAAACTCCACTACCATCCTACATTCTTAAATTAAAAGATTAGATTCTAACCTAGAACCACTAGGTTTAGAGGCGAATGCACATAACTGAATTAGTGATGGAGAAATTGGACTAAAGTCCAGTTATTTTTCAACTGATTATTGGTATAAAACCAAAACCAGATTCAGTGCCATCAGGTCAATGCTGAGTCATAGCAACCCACTGTGGGGTTCAGACCGGCACTGTTCACAGGAGTAGAAAGCGCAACCCTTCACCCTCAGAGTTGCTGATGGTTTCAAACTGCCGACCATATGGAATGCAGCCCAATGTGTAACCACTACACCACCAGGGCTCCCTATTCCTGGTATAGATGCGATTAAAGCTTGAGATGCCCGACCCTCACTCAAATCTGGAAGAGTTCCCGCATTTCTAGGGAAAATCCCTTTTTTCTCCTCACATCAATTAGTGATATTTTTCCAGCTTTTACATTCCTCAAACCACCAATAAGCTAGGGGGTGGGGCCACTTAATAAGGGCTTCCTGTAGCTGATCCAGAGAGGAAACTCTGGGGAGTCTTAATCTATGCATCGTTTCTACTTTTCCAGGCATTGAAGAGGCGCCGCATGATGCCTACTGGTCTGAAACCTGCTTAGAATAAATTAAAAGACTCTTCAATGAATGGAATCTATGTGAGACACCAAATGGTGGATTTTCTAGATGTGTAAAATTAAAAATTCATGCTGCCCCCTACTTTCATCTTCTTATCCAAACAGAAATATAGAGTAATGACTTAGATTCCTTCTACTCATAAGGGTATATATATTACTAATGAACATGGGAATCGATGGTAATATTTATTAGGCGCTGGGAGCAGCTCGAGTCCATGTCCTTCAGAATTCTAATCCAGAGCGCTCTGCCTTCTTCTGCCCGGTTTCTTAATGATAGCTACGAGGATCTGGGTAGATTTGCCTAGAGAAAGAGTCTTCACTTTATTTCAATATCTGAAATCTCTTCTAAAACGGGCATTTTTTCATCTTTCTTTAATAGGTAGTTGGAAGGGAATGGATATTATGCCACCATTTGCAGTATTTAAAAATATCTAACTGCTTTTTATTTTTTAGCATATCTGCTTGTCATGCTGTTGGGAACACAAAGATGAGTGAAGTTGAAACCCCACTTTTTATATATTTGGAAAAAAGATTTTTCTAACTTTCTTCTGTTCAGAGTATACACAGCAAAACATAGAGTTCTACATGCACATTACATTCTAAGAACACTTCGGGAAGTATTTTGGGGTTAAGGATAAAATGTTTTAATATCATTGCAGATAACTGAGTATACTTCTTCAATGTAACACCCAACCATGGCAAATGGTAGTTTCTTCAAGAATCATTAAAATGAAGAGTCACACCACCACAGCAACACATTGGTTTTGGTACTATTACATTGAAATCAACTGGACTCTCTTTCACTTAGAGTGGATTTTTAGTAACATCCTTTGAAGATGTTGCATAATCTTGTAGCATCATTTGGAAGACAGTGGTTCATCAAGTAATGTATCACTTTCTAAATGTGGGTAGATAACAATTTGAGATGAGAGAGATGAGAAATTGATGGCAAGACATGTCCAGGGCCATGCAATCATACAGGTTTTTATCAGAGAGGTAAGAACGAAAAATCCAAGTCTCATAAAAATATAGGCAAACACAGAAGAGCTGCACCATTTTTATTCATTTGCTTCATCTATGCAAGAAGCCCATAGGAGAGTATTTACACATAGCAAAGTAGGCTTAAGGCTATAGGGAAAGCTCTCCTGAGAGAAGATGAGGAGAAATATAAAAGTTCTCCTTGTTTTCCTGGGTAATCATAAAAAAGCAAATTTACAGGTATAGGAAAAATGTCTTGTGAAGCAGAATTTTCTAAAAGTAAAAACTATCACACAGCAATTTTAAAATTATTATTGTGAAATGGTAAAAATAGCAGCCAAGCCCCCAAACAAACTTGAACGTTAGATGCGGAGTGACATTTACTTACAGACAGCTTAGAGCTCAGGTTAACTTTATTCTCCTCTCCTGCCAAGTGGCCATTGGGACAATGAGATGGTTTCTGGGCCTGGCACAGAGTAGGCATGTTTGTTGAATGAATGAATGGTTTAAGGAATCAATGAGGAGGATTACAGAGAGAAATATTTGGGGGCTAAAAGCTCAGCATGACCAGTGATTTGGAAACAGAACTAGCAATGCTCCTTTCCTCTAGACTATGCTGTCCTGGTGGCATAATAGTTACATGTTGGGTTTCTAACCACAAGGCCAACAGTTCAAAACCACCAGTTGCTCTGTGGGATAAAGATGAGGCTCTCTTCTCCCATAAAGATTTATAGTCTCAAGAACCTACAGGGCAAGTTCTACCCTGCTTTAAAGGGATTGTTATGAGTTGGAATCAACTTGATGGCAGTGATTTTTTGGTTTTGGAATCTATCCAGTAATGTAGTTTAGTAGTCACATGTAGCTATTTAAGTGAAAATCAATTCAAATGAATTCAAATTCAACAGTCAGTTCTTCAGCCACATAAGTGGCTACTGACTCTATTGGATAGCACATATTGAGGGATATTTCCATGATGGAAGAACATTTTTTAAATAATTGAATTGTCTTAAAAAAATTTTTGTAGAGCAAGAACGTTTTTTGAATAGTTAACTAAGCAAAGGAGATAGAGAATTTTGTTCTTGTCAGAAAGTTCAAGGGTTCCAGGAGGCTGCAGAGAGGAAGGAGACCAAATATATAAAAGAAAATGCCAAAATCCTCAGGCAAAGGGCTTAAGTAGTGGAAAGAAAACTTAGAGAAAGGGAAGCTTGAACAATAAAAAGTCAAAGGAACTGGGAAGTAGTTACTCAGAGTTGACTTCTGCTCATCTAGTTAGTGTTTGCTTTGTCTAGCCTTTGTTACCTAATCCATTGTCCAGTTTTATCAAGGATTGACTGATAGTTGAGAACTATAAAAGTAGAACAATTCAGGGATGTCAGTATCTGGAATGGGTTCAAGTATTAGAAAATACAAATCTAGAGATACCTAGACTGTCAGTTGATGGTCTCGGGAATACAGCAGTATTTATAAAACAAGAGAACATTTTCCATGTCCCCCATTTGCAGCTGGGGGGCACAAATGCCTCTTTGTCGTGCCCCTCGCCCCCAGCAATTGTAGAGTTCTAGGAGGCAGACGGTGACACATCGAGTCCAGTTGGTCTTCAAGCACAGCCGCCACCAGGCTTGCCCACCATCAAATCCTTAGATGTGTTCAATTGTTCTGTGCATGTAGCCGAAGCACTGCTATACAGGGGTATTGACTTAATCACACTGCTTCCTATGCTGAACCTTTTCCTTCTAATTATGATATAAAGGGTTTCTCCCCTCTTCAAATGTAAGGGAGTCAGGGAGGTGGGCATATCTTGATCCAACAGGGCAGGAACTCACATAACCAACTCAAACCCATTGCCACTGAGTTTTTTCTGACTCACAGCATCTCTTCGATGAGGGGAACTCCTTTGTAAGAGTCCCTAGGCTGTACTCACTGGGAAGCAGACTGCCTCATATTTCTTCTAAGGAGTGACTGGGTGGTTCAAACAAATGTCCAATCTTTAGGTTAGCAGTTGAGTACTTTGTTCACCACGATGCCACCAGGGTTCCTATGAACTTACATGATTGTCTGCCAGCAGGCTTGGAAATCAAGCCTCGCTCTGTTGCTGATAGATGATGGAGCACACTGAAGATAGGAGCTGTTGAGGCTAACACTGAAGTGTTCGTTGTCTGAAACAGGGGTGGTAGGGGTGGTGGTGGAGGGGATATTAAGAAGGAGAGAGTCATTAAAGGAGGATAGGGAAGGAGTGTGAAGCACTGTGACCACTGATCTCTTTGAATATCGAAGAGCCTTCCCTGCAGGGTCAAGGAAGACTCCCAGGAACAAGTTATGCTTTTGAAACTCTCAGGACAATAATAGTTCCTGATACTTTTACTGCACCCAATGCCAGGCATTTGAGAAGCACTCCTCCATCCCACTGGTAGAGATTTCAGGAGTCTAGTATCTCCCAGGGGTGGTATAGTGGTTATTTGTTGGTCTGTGGCCCGTATGGTTAGTAGTTCAAAACCACCAGTAGCTCCATAGGAGAAAGACCGGGCTTTCCACTCCTGTAAAGAGTACCAGTCTTGGAAACCCACGGGGGTCACAATGAGTCAGCATTGACTTGAAGGCAGCGAGTTTGGGGTTTTGTTTGTTTGCTTGTTTGGCATTTTGTTTGTTTGCTTGTTTGGCGTATGTGACAAAAAAGATAGTTTTGGAAGACATGTTCTTTGTTATTTACGAGTTAAACTTTGGTGATTTTGTAGTGTGTACTGGGAATAGGTGCCACTATATCTAAGTTATAGCACTTTATGAAGGGGTACTATGTTCCTCAGTTTACAGATGCGAAAACTAAGGCTCACAGAAACAAGTGTAGGTGTTCAAGGCTAGACCTGCTATAAATTAAAACCAGATCTGTTTGACTTCAGAGGTCATGTTCTTAATCAGTACAACTTTTGGTAGAAATGTTGCACTTTTTGAATAATCCTAGTTCTTTACCTTTAGTTCATGTTTTTAAAAAGTTTCCTTGTAAAGGCCCATGTGGCCTTCAGAGAAGACCCAGGGTGGCAAAAAAAGTTAACGCACGTAGAGCCTCACTGAAAGATTGTCCCACCCAGAGGCACCTTGGAAGACAGACCCAGAGATCTACTTCCATCCACTGCCAGGACTACATGGGGGACAGGCACGGGACTGCCGGGAGTCATAACTGACTGCACAACAACTGTTGACGCTGGGGCCTTCGGAAAGAATTTGTGGTTCTGGTCAGTTTCTCTTTTGAAATAGAAAAAAAGGGGAACAGATATTGAATATTTCTAGCACATAAACGTAAACAGAGATACAGGATAGCTACGACACAAGATTAGAAAATGTGTGTTTTTCAGTACATGGGACTATTGGATTTCAGCTGCATGGGTGCTGCACTGTAGTGCAAGCTCTCTTGCATATTGAGTCCTTACTTTAGAAATCTGGATGAGGTTCCAAAACCCCTTACACTTCTCTTGAAGAGAAGAAAATTGATTTCATAGGCTAGTTCTCATTTCCCTGACTCATTTATACCTTTAAATTGGTTAAGTTCAGATTTTAAAATCAATTTGTTTCCTGATCCTTGGCCATCCCTGACTTTCCCCAATGCTAAACAGAGATTTTTAAGGAATAAAGATCACACTTTTGAGGTGAGTTGAGGAATGTGGGTTATGGGGAAGAATCAGCTCTCATGAACCAAACACTCAGATCAAAATTGAGAGACAGTGACACCTATTTTTCTTTCTCTCGTTTCCTTTCTATCCCTTCTGAAATTTATCATTTGGGAACTACTGCCATTTGAGTTTAAATGTCTGCTTGTGCCTTTTGAATTCCATCATTTTGTCTTTCCCCCAGATGGGGAGACCTAGATGGCCCCTCCCATGCTTTTACAACCCGAGTCACTACCCCCCAAAGAAGGATGTGTAACACTGTCTTTCCGAACAACTGACCCTGGTGTCCCCCGAGACTATGGTCCTGAGCTATAAGATCCAGCAGCACCATGTTCCCCCTCAGTGTGTGGTGATGCCTAAGACGCTTTCATAATGCATTGGGATGCCAACTGTAAGGTAAGTAGTTCAAAGCCACCAGCCGCTTCATGGGAGAAAGACAAGGCTTCCTGTTCCCATCAAGAGTGACAGTCTCGAAAATCGACAAGGACTGGTTTCCCTTGGTCACTATACGGTCACTATGAATCACAATCAACTTGGCAGTAGTGAGATTTGGAAGAGGTTTTCACAACTTAGTCTCCTGCGAGTTCCACCACACTCAGGGATATATTTTCAGCAAAGGTAAATACACATCTATAAATATCCTTGGCCAAATCTAAATGTATATATTCATAGGTGTACTGTGATTCCCTCTCCCACACTTGTTTAACCTCCATAAATCTACTTATAGATCAGTGTCATTGCAGGATAGCGTGACAATATTTACCTCTGGGCCTTTACCTGTTGCAAACCTCCTGGTAGCACATACCTTTTAAACTTGTAAATCAAAAACACAGCCAGGCCAACAAATACCACCGACAAGAGCATCAGCATGGCCGAGCTGCTGTGCCCAGCACTGGGGTCCACCAAAGGAGCTAGGAGGAAAGGAGAGCCATGTTCATTTGGAAGCCCTTAGCCAGAGGGAATACCCTTGGAAGAAGGAGGCCGGCTAGTCCCCATCTTTCTTCTCCGTTTCTTCTTACCCTGCATGCTCTCAGGGACCAGGGGGCTTGGTTTCCATGATGACAAGGGTAGCTCTGACCGCAGCTTCTTAGGGAAAGGAAAGTTTTCCACTCTGCCTGAGAAATCATGCTGCGCTTGGTGTAAATTGGACCATATGTGTCCCACCGAGGGGGGCAGACTAAGGGCTTGACACTTTCTCTGTGACACACTGAGTGCTCAGTGACGATCATAGGTGGCTCCTTGGGGACACTGAACTTAATAATAATGCAATGTTCCACTCTCTTCCTGTACTCTGCTCTGGCACCTCCAAATCAGAAGTGTTAAGTCAGTACGAGCCATTCAACAACAGGCTCTTCTAGTGAGTCCAAAGTGGATGCCCAATGGGACATGCCTTTTGGATCCCTGTCCCACATCAATAAAATATGTAGCTCATCCCTGTTGCTGCTTTCACTCACATTGTACATTTGGTGTTTTAAGATGATCTGAGCTGATCTCTCAATCTAGCATCATGGAATTGGAGAATCAGAGCAAGGAAGGGCCTGGCACATGGCGTGACTCCCTGGCAATTTCTCTGCCTGGCAGGCCTGCCCAGTGCAACCCAACTCGACCCAGACTCCACATTCAAACCACCCAGAGAAATGCTCGTTTTCCCCTAAGGAGGTACAGGGTTTCAGTGGCATCGAAGGCAGTTTTTCTGCCACATCCATAAGCTACCTCCTGAAAAAATGTGGTTAAGCTTTCTGAACTCTCTCTCCACAAAAGAGCCCTTCTGCTAAGCCATTTCCGGCCATTGAGGGAGTGGGTTTGTGCTGATCTCCCCCCTTTCCCTGCAGGATCACAGATGACCACTCCACTCGCGTTTCCCGGCAGGCACTTACCTAACGTCAGCTGGGTGACATACACAACGACATGAACTCCTGGTTTCAGCTCAAACTGAACCAAGTTCTGGTTGAGAGCATTAAACAGCATCTCCACGAACTGCAACAGAAAAGAAGGAAGCGGAGCTGCAGACAACAGGGCATGGAGGGATGCTCTCCGCAGGAGAAGAAGGAACGTAAACTAGATAAGCACACAAGAACCGTGCCCACTCTGCGATGAGTCCCCAGTGATGAAGGGGGGGACCACATAGGAAAGGATGGTGGAACATCGTTATCACTTTGGCTCCCCCTATTCTCAGAGCTTTTTGAAGTGAAGAACATCTTTGGTACTATTTCCACACGCCGAAGAGGACAGTGAAACAGAATGAGATATATCTATAGCCGAGGAGCAAATTAGAGCTGGAAACAGACATTAATATTTCATTCAACTCCTATAAGCGGCCTTTCATCCATGCCTTTAAAACCTATCATAGAGAAAACCTGTTGTGGATTCCACTGAAAGAAAGCCAACCCATCCTTCACTTTTTAATGTGATCAAATAATGCATACAGGGTAGATAGGGCTGCACTCTGATTAAAGCAGGTGCATATACACCAGCCCACTCTTCTGGGTTTTGTTTTTTTTTTTATCTCAGAGACAATGGGAGGCAAGCTTCAAAGCAAAAGCTTCCTCTTTTCTCTGGGCTAATTTTCCCTCTGTACTTTACCCCAGTAAGTCTCAGAAGACAGAACATAGAGTTAATCACACTAATTCGCACATGAAAGCTGAGGCTGATTTAGGCTGTTGTCCCTAACTCTTATCTCGTCTTATGAACCTTAATATCACAGTTGCTATTCATCACTGTAATTACCTATTTATCTAAATGGATGGGTTTTGTAGTTTCCAAATATAGTTCACACATGCCACTTGCCGTTTCAGAATAAAGAGGTCTTTTAAAATGATGGATGCATCGAGAAGCCGTAATTCTTTCTGGCCACCTTCAATGTGCTATCTCACAATGCAAGAGCGGTTTCACTGTCTAGTGAAATTGCCTCCAGTGCACTGGTGCTGTTTGGGGTTGGGATAAGGTGATGACCAGGTGAGCACCAGGGGCACCTGGAGGATGTCTGCATAATGGTTATTCACAGAGGCATAAATGCATTTGCTTCTGGCTGATTTTCAGTAGACTCTTTTCGGTGACTTAGCATCCAAGCAAGTTAGAGCAGGGTGGGTAAAACCAAGTTCAGTCAATCGGATCCCCACAAGCCTACGAGAGAGGGTTGCTCCGGAGCTGCCATTTCCTTTACTTCCAGCATCCTAGGAGACCCCAGGAACGACATGCTCCCACCTTGGCTAAGGGCCGTAACCAGCCCTTAGAAGGGCTGCTTCCTTAGTCAAAGCAAGATGTGGCAGCCCACTGCTCTCTGGAGAGACAGGTTAGAAAGTACTTTGTTTTCTCCTCAGAGGCAGAACTGAAATGGACCTGGATCTCTAGAGCTAATGCAGTCTAAAGACAAGGAGTAAATTCTTCCACAATAGAGAAACTGAAGTCAGTCAATTAACCAACCCACCAACCAATTATTCAATCTCATTTCTCTATTCCTCATGCCCCTCTCCACTTTCACAACACACATTATAAGAGGGAGACACAAGGAAGAGGCAGGGATCACAAAGGTTGAAATGCATGCTACCAGGCTTGTGCTTTCTTCCCTGGAGGCCCAATCCTCCAGTCTATTGGTATTTATGTTCATTCTGGGCAAAGCTCATTGTTCTTTGAAGCCCTGGGTTCTGGACAAAGGACAGACTGATGAATGGGTCCATGGGAAACAGAATGTCTCCTTTTAAGCCTGGCAATAACCCTGTGTCCCCTCCAAGTACAGGTTGGAGACAAGCATTCAAGGTTCCTTTCACTTACCTGTTCCAGGTCTTCTTCATTGCCTTTCCTTCTCTCTGTCAAGTTCTTGGGGGGAAGGATGAAGAGCTCCGCAGAGGTGGGGAGGCCGGGGAACACAGCCACCAGGACCTGGTCTTCTGGGACACCGGTGACCTGAAGAGGATGTAAAACGGAGAGTAAGATGCCACGGGGGGTGGGGGTGAGGTGGACAAAACACACCCAAATCCAGCGCTACGAAGTCAATTCCAATTTATCACTACCATAGATAGGCTTTCTCTCCAAGATCAAATAGCCTCATGTTTCTCCTGGGGAGAAGTGGGTAGCTTTGAACTGTCTACTTGGTCATTAGTGGCCCCAATGCCGAGCCCACAAAAAGCATATGAAGGGTTTCAGGTGCCTATTTATTTTTAATATGGGATATTTTTAGGCAGGAGGTACAAACTACATCGAGGCTTTCTTTCTGCTTTCCTCTTTCTTTACTTAATATATATATATATATATATATAAAATCGTGCTGAAACACTGCTTTTCTGGGAACATCTGTGCAAGCTCCTCCCATGTTATCCAGTCTTCTACACTAAGGAGGGCTGGAGCTTCCATTGAAAACATGAACAGACATTGCAAATGAGGAAACAGGAGTTTTAAACAAAGATGGGGAAATGCACACTTTCAAAAGCAGAGAGTTACTGGTTTTCCTTTGTTTGTTTTTGACGTGAATATCGGTCCATTTGCAGTAAAAGGGAGCTTTCTTCATTTTGTACTAGTAGCTCTAAAAATGGATACAACTGCCAAACTGCTTTTTAAAAGACATGGTAAGGACATTAAAAACAGGTGTGGCCTTCCTTTGGTATTTGTTACTCAGAGAATACATTTCCTGAAGAAATGATCCAAAGCATAGGAAAAACTGTACGCAGGATGAAATACTCACCGCATGATTCATAACTGTGCATAAATGGGAAAATCTGAGAGCAAAATTAAATAAATGATATATATGAGAGAACTTCAAAAAATCCACAAAACACTAGAATGAAATGATAATGGGCCCTTACCACAAACTCTTTGAGCCACCTTTGTATACACACACGTACACACACCTCTTCGGTGTCTGACGTGTTGCTATGAAATCATTGAAAATCTGATACAAAATTTCAAAATTTGAAGTTGTGATTTCCTGACACATCGTCCATCTAAGTCCACACACTTCTGAAGGCACATTTTCGATCTCTCTTCACACCCGAACGATTTCTGTACATTTTTCCCCCTAAAATTTACATCAACACAGCAGTTAAGCCTTATTGAGGGACTCCAATTAGGTTTCGTTCAAATGCTCTTTGCACTGGGGGAGGGGAAAAAGTCTGCAGGGAAATGATCATCAGGAATGAGGGGCACTTGGGGTGAGGTGTCCAGACAAAATTCTCCTCAGACAGCCCTTCTGCTCTTGAAGAAGGCGCCTGTATTGTGATGTAAAAAAACAAAACAAAAATATTCCTTGGAAAAAAATCTAGACCCTTTCTTCACCAGGGCATGTTTTGAATTTTCTTGTTCTTTTCTATTTCTTCATAGTAAGTCCCCAAGACGATCCTATATTCCTGTAGACAATCTACCAAGCAGACTCCTTATAGATTCCTTCAAACAGTCACCATAATCTTTCTTTTTTAAACATTTTATTAGGAGCTCTTACAGATATTATTACAATTCATAGTTCCATTAGAGCAGGCATAATTGTAAAACTGCTGCCCTCATCATTTTCATTACATTTTCTTTTCTTCTTGAACTCCTTGATATTAGGTCCCCTTTATCCCCTCCCTCCTCCACCCTTCCACCTCTCTGAACCCTCACTATATTATTATTGCCTTCACTGACACCATCCCATGTATCCATTCTCCTTAAATACTGATGTTCATTCCATTGGAGTGGTGTTATTACAGTCATAGCTAATTGTTTTCCCCTCCCCCCTCTCCCCCTATCCTCAGGGAGTCATTACTCCCCTTACTGTTCCCGAGGAGGATAATCTATCTTGAGTTTCGTGCACTGAAAGATCGTGGTTGTACCCAGGTACATACACAGGACTAGCAAGATTAGTGAGGTGAAACGAGGGCCATCGTAGTGGGAGGAGGACATGGTAAAGACCTAGAGAAGAGTGGTGAGTTTCATCAGTTCTATCCTGGACCCTGGATATACATCATCCCTTCCATGTGGCCCTTCTGTGAGGGACTATCCAATTGCCTTACCGATGGGTTTTGGGCCTCCAACTTGCCTATGCTCATTCACATCAGTTTGATTGTTTTTGAACTTCTGATACCTTTTCCCATCGACACCTCATGACCACACAGGCGGGCGTGCTCCTTCCATGTGGACCATCATAATCTTCTGAGCTGAACTGTCTGCCTTGAATTTAGCAGAGTCCCTTAGAAGAAACTGTTTTGAATAGATCTCTCTTTTTTTGGTCTCAAGGTACCCTAACAGACTAAGACAAATGTATTACTAAGAGAATGTGTCTGCTGCCATCCATGGCAAAAACATATTTATAATGTTTTGCTTGGAGTCAACCAATGTGTGTGTGAACTGGAATCCTAGTAGGAACATTTGCACACACTCTTGTATATATAAAACATATTGTTCTACTATTCCAAGAATAATGGGCACAGTGTGCAGCAGTGTGACAAATACATATAGCTGCATTCCGATCTACTTCTTTATATTTCTTTGGTTATAACTCTATAAAATTACAAGCGTATGTAAGTAAAACAGTAAAAATTGTTAAGACTCAGATACTGAGTGAATTTTTCTTTTCCTGATTGTTTAGTAAAAGGATTATATAACTTCTGTGATAAAAACTTAAAAGTAAGTGTCTGCCTAAAGGCATATAGTTGAAAAAAACAAAATGCTGGGTTTTTCTATCCATAGTCTAATTATTCTTTTGTATGTGGCTCTTTAAGAACACTTTTTTCTTCTACCAATCCAACTCTGAGATAAACATTTTGGTTCAGTGGGAATTTTCACTTCCTCCAGGAAGTATCCCTGACTCCACCTGCCTACAGTGATCCCCTTCCTGCCAGGCTCACCCTACAAGGTGACCACGGCCACTGTGGTTCAAGAATGTAGATCACATGCACAGCGACACATTTGTAGGAGCACATCTGCCTGGTAGGTTCTCAGTGGTATTTGCCTTTCTCAGAAACGCCCACATTCTCAGAGGTCTTGTGGCTACTTTATCATCCCCAAAAATGCAAGACACAGGTAGATAATCAACAAATAGTTGATGAAATACAAGCTGGGGTGGGGTGGAGTCGGTTATTTCCCATTTACTCAGGTCTGACTCCTTTGTGGACCGAGGCTTACAGATTGGAGCTGACTCCCAGCGAGGTGACAAAGAACAGTGTACGTGCCAACCTGCAGGGAAGTGAGCAGCAGCACGAGGAGCCTACAAAGCCCATGGACCAGGGAGCCATCTGCTGAGAACCCTAAGGCAGCTTTGCTAGAAGACCGCCACTTCCTGTTGGGAGGCATCAGCCTAGAGCAGGTGAGAATTCTAGTGCCAAGTCCATGCGTGAGTCAAGGAGACCCGATTTTACTGATGCAGGAGAAACAGCATCAAGAATCAGCCTAAGGGATCCCAGTAGGCCCTTTGTCATCAGGAACAGGGATATGAAGGAACCTGGTGGCCTAGTGGGTTACGAGTTAGGCTGCTAACTGCAAGGTCTGCAGATTGAAACCGCTAGCTGCCCCTCAGGAGAAAAACAAGGCTTTCTATTCTCATAAGGAGTTACAGTCTCAGTTCTACCCTGTCCTACAGGGTTACTAGGAGTGAAAATCAACTCAATGGCAGCAAGTTTTTGTTTGCTTATTTGTCTTTGAGTCTTCATGAGAATTAGGGTTGAAGCATCAACTAAGAGGGCTGATTATTATTACTGCCCATACCTGGGTTAGGTGCAAATAGTTAAGTGCTGGACAACTAACTGAAAGGTTGATGGTTTGAAACCACCCAGAGCATCTTGAAAGAAAGGCCTAGAGATCTACTTCTGACAGGTCGCAGACTAGGAAAGTCCACGGAGCAGTGCTTCTGGGACTGACTGCATAGCAACCAACACCAACACTCATCGCTCTGATCATGTTAGTCATTTCAATCTAGCATGTTTTTAACGTATACAGTGATAAATGCAACACAAGTCTGTTGTTTCACATTTACACAATGGGCTGCTAACCGCAAAGGAGGCAGTTCAAAACCACCAGTTGCTCCATGGAGACAAGACCGACCTTCCTCCTCCCTCAATGAGTTAAAGTCTCAGAACCCCACAGGAGCCAGGTCTACCCCCTCTTATTGGGTTGCAATGAGTCAGAATAGACTCCATGCAGTGAGTCACACCTGAAGGCATACCAAGAGAGTCTCTTCTATGAATCATCTCGTTGTTACAAAGATTTGAGGTGAAGTTTATCTCATAGACAACCCCAGCAGGAATTCTCTTACAGAGTTCTCTTTTCTTTATCCCAACTTCTCTCCGGCATCTCCTTCTCTCCAGCTTGCCCTCTGGCTTTCTCTGCTTGATTTTTCAGACCTCTTCTGACCTCTGTTTTCAACGGTCTTGTTTATTTTCACCCAGTTGTTCCTCAGACACTCGAAACTCATCATATTATGGTCACATCATTATTTTTTCTCAGCCTATTTCTTCTTCAATGTCAATATCTCGACCAATGGCCAAGCCATCTACCTGTTTTTCTAATTAAAAAGCATCTCATTCCCTCTATTCTCATTCTCATAAAAAGCATCTCATTCACACTATGTTGGTCATCAATCATATCGGTGAAAGTCCTAAGCAGACTTTGAATCTCTCCTCTTCAGGATCTTATTATCTCTGATCTAGATAACTGCAGTCATCTTTAACTGGTTGCCTTTTATGAAGCATCTCCCCTACCCTGTGTTCTTCCCAGCCTGAGTCCCTTGTCTGCATCGCCGACAGACAGAACCATGAATCTATTGGCAGCTTTTTCTTACTTGAAAACAGAAACATTTTCACACTCTAAAGCTGCCAGATACTTCTAACCTCAGCTCCTTCAAAATCTAAACCAATTATTTTGTGGTTAAGACCTGCGCTGCTAACCTCGAAGTCAGCAGTTTGAAACTACATGCTGCTCCGTAGGAGAAAAAACGAAGCATTCTATTCCCATAAAGAGTCCCGGTCTCTGAAACCCACAGAGGCGGTTCTACCCGGCCCTTTTGGGTTGCTAGGATGCAGACTTGACTCAATGACAGTTTGTTTGGTTTGGGTACTATAGGTTAGCGACACCGAACTCTTTGCCTTTTCTCAAATACGTACTATTTCAGGTGCTCATGACATTGCACATGCTGTTCATGCTACCTAAAAGACCCCATCTTCCCCCTCTGAACTACCCTTGATCCTTCTAAACAAAACAAACAAACAAAACCCGATTCCAATATTCTCGTGGGTGGTTTCAACAGCTCAGTAAGTGCTACACCTCTATTTCCTGTGCAGAATTAATCCCACCTGTCTCCATGGTCCTTTGTGGTATTGGCCATGCCTCTAACATAAAACTACTTACACACTGCAACATGCTTAATACATCATGCTAGTCCAGTCACGAACTCTGATCACATGGAGGGAGGGGCAGTGACAAAGAGGAAGTCTCTCCACCTGCTAGATTGACACAGTGGCTGCAACACTAGGCTCAACTATAAGAACAATTGTGAGGATGGTGCAGGGCGGGTGGTGTTTTGTTCTGTGTTGTACATCCGGTCACCATGAGGAGGAACTGACTCAATGGTACTTAACAATAACAACCACGATTCTGAAGGAGTAATTAAAACAACCTTTTCCTCTTCTCTAAATGAAGTCCGGTTTGGGGTTGGCTCTGTAGCCCTCCCACCTTGATGAGCATGATGACAGCTAATGGAAGTCTTGTGAGTCGAGAGGTCTCATGAAGAATAACTTCATGGTATGCACTGTCTCAGTCGACTGTACTATATTAGTATACATTCAACAGCAGTCTATCCATTGGTGCATTCACAGTCCAAGTTCCTGTATTGGAAATTTCCAGGATAAACACTGGGCCAATTTCTCTCTCTCAAATACTGGACTGTTCATGCCCTCTCTCTCCTTTCCTCGATCGTGCTTGCTGAAAGGGAGGAAGACCTGAAGTACTTTCGGATGAAGATTAAAGAGGACAGGTTTATGTATTGATCATCCTTCAATATTATGAAAACAAAAATCCTCATAACTGGATCAATAAGCAACATCAGAATAAACTGAGAAACCACTAATGTTGTCAAGGATTTCATCTTACTTAGATCCACCCATGGAAACAACAGTCAAGTAGTCAAGAAGTCAAACAATATATTGCACAGGGCAAATCTGCCTACGAAGGGGCTCTTGAACAGGTTCAAAAAGCAAAGCTATCACTATGAGAATGAATGCCCCTGACTCATGATATGTTCACTTATGCATGCAAAAACTGGACAAGGCATAAGAAAGATCAAAAAAGAAGGTATACCTTTGAATTATGGTGTTTGCAAAGAATATTGGCTATGCCTTGAACTTACAGGAGAACGGACAAATCTGTATTGGAATACGTACAGCCGGAAGGCTCCTTGGAAGCAAAGATGGAAGACTTTTTTTCATATATTCTCTGGATATGTTTTAGGAGGGGCCAGTTTCTGGAGAAAGCCATCAAGGCTGTTAACGCAGAGGGTCAGTGCAACAGCAGAGGCCACTCAACAAGACAGAAGGACACAGCTGCTGCCACAATGGGCTCAAACATCACAGAGTGGTGAGGATGGAACAAGAATTGGGCAGCTTTTTGTTCTTTTTTCACCTAGGGTCTCATGAGATGGAACAGACTCAGTGGCTCCTATAACCACAACAGCATGCATTCTATTGTCCATCCCTCATTCTTTGCACCGTTCCCTCTCTGTTGGTATTCTCTCCCTCTCCTTTAACAGAGGTCCGGTCGCTAATTGAAAAACAGGGTTTATTACCTGCAATTGTTTAGGTTCACATGATACAGTCTTTTATTGGTAGTGACAAAGGTGAGCAAAGATACAGGCGACTTACTTTAACTAGGGCTTTCTTGATGACGTTGCCAATGTCTTGCCTCCACTCAGGAATGTCAGGATTGTGGTAATCCAGATTAGGAGAGAAGGACAACAGTTGAGACTGGAAATATTCTGCAAGGAGAGAGAGTGTGCAGGGCTGAGGCAGGGAGGTGAGCAAGAGAATCGCAGGGGAGGGGCTCCGTCATCCTTGGGGAGTCGGCTTCGGGGGTCTGTTTTTTGATGTGTGTTCTCGGCTATAATTCCTTCTCGTACGCCTGTCTCTCAGTTGCTCGGAGAAAATGGGAGTTGGTGATTGGAAACATATTGGTTCTCCTACCAGTCTTGCTAGTTCCTAAGATTGTGAGTGTTTTTTTTGTTTGTTTTTTAAGAGTAATATGTGAAATACAAGCTAACTTGGAAGCCCCCCGAAGAAGGAGGCTCCAGGTGGGATAACACAGAACTGACAAAATCCTTGACTGGTTTGGGCTTAGTGAGAAGGCAGCTTTTTCTTTTCCCTCTCCCTCCATTCATTTGCTTCGCTTACTAGGAGCTGCCTGAGAGCATTAAAAAGAAGGTGGAAATAGTTCCAGGGTCTAGAATGTGAGCAATATTCTACTTCTTGACCACATAGGTCTGTTCATTTAGGGATAAGTTATCAAGCCAAACACTCATGATCTATACACTGTTCTGTTATAAATGATATACTGTATATACTCTGTATAAGCCGAGTTTTTCAGCACATTTTTAATGCAGTTTTTGTGGTAAAATTAGGTGCCTCGGCTGATATTCGGGTCGGCTTATACTCGAGGATATAGACACTTCTATAAAAATTTTTACGTAAGTATTTTGTTCCATGTGCCTGATCAGGGAGGCTGAGCTGCAATTTTGCAGAAATGGAGAGAAAGGCTCTCACCTGGGGTGAGGCCAAAGCAATGAGGTCTGCATTCAGAGATTAGGGACCTTAGCATAATCTTTTAGAAAACCTTAGCTAGAGTGACTTCCTAGGGACCAGAGGGCATTCTGTGGAGGGAATCAGAAGCTCAATCAATTTCATTTCAAGTGATTGTAATAGGTGATGGTAATAGACCTCCAGGACTGAGAACAGGGTGATGGCCTTACTTACTACACTTCCCACTGACTCCATCCGCTCTGTGATCTTGACCTTATTCTCAAGCCTTTGCAACCAGAGGTCTTCTGCTGCCCAACAATCAAGAAAATACATCCGTTCTTTGCAGAGCAGCTTCATTCTCTGAGCTGTCTCTTCTTCCAGGCCGGGGACCATGACTTCTCACGCTTTTGGAGTAACTAGCTCCCAGCCTCACCAAAAGTAGGGGTTTTGTGTGTGTGTGCCATTGAAACCTGCAGGGTGTGTTGGATCTAGCTTCATCCTTGCCAGCCTTTCCAGTTTGCATTTCTTAAACTTATGACACCTGAATCTGGCTAATGAGAACCCCAAACAAAGCAAGGCACAAGTGTATCAGAGGGGACAAGAAATGCCTTTCTGAAACTTCCTTCATTGAGAAGCTCAGTTTTTCCATCGAATCAGGGTATTAGGCTTACATGATATTCCTCTAGCTGGTGGAATTTCCCAGGCAGTCAGTGATTGATGTTTGGAATAAGAGGGGATTGGCTGGGCGGGAGGGGGTGACTGAAATAAATCAGGACATCTTTCAGGGCTTACCATGAACTACAATATCTTTTGTGTCCTGGATAAGGGCATTCCCAGCAGCCACCTGGACAGTGATAGTGTTGGATCCCTCTGCCGGGAATGTGAAGGAAATGCTGCTCTCCAGAGTGATGAGGGGCTACAAGAAAGAGAAGCAAAATCACTCTGTACCACCACCCGTCAGCTGGTCACACTGTGGTAGTCTGCGTGCTGCTATACGACTAGAAGTGCTGCTATACTGTTTCAAATACCAGCAGGGTCACCCATGGCCAACAGGATTCAGTGGAACTTCTAGATGGAGACAGACTTGGAAGAAATGTCTGGAGATCTGCTTCTAAAAATTTGTCACTACAAACCCAATGGATCCAACAGGACATTGTCCAAGAAAATGAACCCTTGAGGTTGGCAAGCACTCAAAAGACCCAGGAGACAATGATTTCCTCTAATATACATGGGATCTTGGCACATCAGAGCCAATTGATGGCGACAACGAAGAGTGGGTCCTCTATGAGGAGACCAGATTTCTTTCCTCTTTTTTTTTTTTCCTTTAAGCCTTGGGCTGTCACAAATCTGCATACTATTTGCATACCCAAGAGATCATAACTTGAAAAATGAAAAGAATTGCTTTATGCAGCTTCTTAAAACTGTGAATCTACCCAGTATTCTGGGAAAGTATTAATACACTTGAGAAACACTATAAAATGTTAATCTTGAGAGATACGGATAAGACTAAACACTCAGGATTTTGCAAGTCATTCTGCCCCTTCTCCTGGGGCTTTTGTGGTCTCTGTTTGTGGGCTTGGGAGCAGGAAACCATTTCTCTTCTCCCCTAACATGACGCCACACTTGTCTTTTCATCGTGTGTTCCACTGGGCGGTGCGGCCTTACAGAGAGGGGCCTGCATTTTAGTCTCTTCTGTTTCACCCAACCTTGGCACATTACCTTGAAAAATAGCTGGAAATATATGAAAGTTGGATGCATGGCCAGATTACTGGATTTTTTGCTTTGCTTTGTTTTATTACATCTATGTTTTCCATCACGAGAAAATGTGAACTGTTTTTGAAAAAAAATAAGTAAGAAAATATATAAACAGGAACATCCGTGATCCTTACTTCTTTCTGCTTTTTGTTTGTTTGTTTTTCCTTCCTGATCATTGTAACAGATAAGGGGCTCCCCCAGGATAAAGAGAGAACTAGCATAATTGTTCTTTTCCTGGGAATTAAGATCATCACATAAGTAGGTGCTGATTAAAGAGGACAGGATGTCCACCTTGCGATTGATAAGTTGGTCCCAGTGCTCATCCTAAGAGCCCTGTCCTCTGAAGCTCTCTGTTGCTAGGAAGCCAAGACCTAAGAGCAGCAGGCTGATTGAAGGGCGCTCATACAAAAGATGTCACAAGTATAGCTGGGCCAACTCCATCTCCTCTGGGAGTCTGGATCACAAAAGGAAAGCAGAGTAATAACTTGGCCAGCTAAGGGAGGCACAGAGCTGCCTTACAGGAGTGGGTGCAGGTCAGTACCCACACAGTCTTCCTGTATACTCTTATCTGCTCACAGGCCTGGGTACAAGTTCCTAGAGCCCTGCGATGTCCCCAGGGCTGTCAGGTTAGGATCCTTGAAATTCAGGATTTTCCACTGGGCCTCTCACATGATCATTCAATATCTTCTCTTTTAAAATTGTAGGGCTCTGCCTTGTGGGCAAATCTTGGTAAAAGACCTATGTAAAGTCTTACAGAGCACCTGACCCCCACCATGGCATTTTCCAGTCCTGCATTTGTAAGCCGGACAACAAATAAGCCTGAAGAAGAATCAATGCATCTGAATGACGGTGTTGGAGAAGAATATGGAATATGCCAGGAGAATGGACAAATCCATCTGGAAGAAGTGCCGGCAGAATGTTCCTCATAAGGGAGAATGGCTCAACTTTGTCTTGTGTACTTCGAGTGTGCTGCCGGCAGGAACCACTCCTTAGAGGAGGCCATCATGCACAACACGGAAGAGGTTCAGCAAAGGAGAGAGCGAGCATTGATGAGATGGAATTATATAGGGCTCTCTACAGTGCTGGGCTCAAACAGAGCAATGATTACGATGCTACTGCAGGACGGGGTCATATTTTGTGCTGTTTCATAGGGTGCCATTATGAGTCAGAACTGACTTTCAGACACGTGAAAACAGTATTTTATGACCAGGGGGATTCCTGGCTGCTGCTGCTGTTGGGTGCCGCTGTGGAGTAGCGTCTGACTCATAGAGCCCTTAAGCACAACGGATGTAACACTGCCGGGTCCTGTGCCATCCTCACAAGTGTTCTTCTGCCAATCCATCTTGTCAGGGGCTGCCTTATTTTACACTATCCTTCTACTTCACCAAGCGCGATGTCTCCAGGGAGCACTTTCTCCTGATAACATGTCCAAAGCACAGGAGACAAAGTCTCCACTTCGTTGCCTTTAAGGAGCTTTTTGGCTGGACTTTTTCCAAGACAGATTTGTTTGTTCTTTAGGCAGTCCATGATACTTTCAATGTTCTTCACCAGCACCATAGTTCAGAGGCATCAATTCTCCTTTGATCTTCCTCATTCAATGGCCAACTTCAATTTCTATACGAGGCCATTGAAAATATCAGGGTTTGGGTCAGAAGCACCTGAGTCCTCAAAGGAACATCCTTGATGGTGGAGTTGAGAACAATTAAAGTTACTGACCTAAGTGTCTGACACCCATTTTTTCTCCATTGCTCGATGGAGAAAGAGATGCGCTCCTTCTTTATTAAGAGCAAACTCCCCAGTTCGTGTGCCTTCTTTCTCATCCTTCTATCTTTGGGACAAGACACACAAGGGCGAAACCTACATTGAGCACCAGAGGAGGGAAGCACACGTTTCTGCCATCTACCTCGCTTCAGAGAGTCCACAGTGGATGTGTCGAGTCTTGTGTTGAGAAGGCTGCAAAGCTCCAGGTGGGTTCCACACCCATCATCCGCCATGGAATACGGGAAGAATAATTTGTGTGCCCTAGCGTAGCCATCTCTGGATAAAAAGGACTATGGCATGAAAATAATTCTGTTACTATTTTTAGTGAGTGGCCTTAGCTACATTTGACACTATTCTGGATGGATCTTGATGCCTTTATGTGCTAAATGAAGGGTGTTAGGTTCAAGGGTCTGTGAAGACCCATTTGGTAATCAGTATCCATGGGTTAATGAATGACTTCAAGAACAGTTTCCGCTTCCTTGAGGCCAACCCATTAAGTTATATCTCTCAGAAGATTTTCAGTTACTTCGCCACCGCAGACACACTCTTTAGAAGGAAAGCTAAACACTACTCAGCAGGATAGCAAAAATAAAAAAAAAAATTAAAAAAAGACAATACTAAATATTGCTGAGAGTATAAGACAACTGGGTCTCTTATACATTTCTGGTGGAAATACAAAAAGATACCAGTTTAGCAAAGTTCTTGTCATGTCTTATGAAACTCAACTTATGACTCAGCATTTCCAATCCTAGGAATTTGGTCAAGAAAAGAAAACATGTTTACACACACACACACACACACACACACACATATTACATGTTCATAGTAACTTATTTATAACAGAAGACTGGAAATAGCACAGGAATCCACCAAGAGGCCAAGAAAACTATAGTACATTCATATCAAGAAAGGCTAGTCAGCATTATACAGAAATATATGCTGATATACACAACAGTGTGGGTGAACTTCACAACTGTAAGAAGGGAAAGAAGTCTGAAACAAGGAACTCATACTGTAAAATTACATTTTTATAAAGTTGTTCCACAGCAAATCTAATCTATGGTGGAAAAGCAGAGAACAGTGGTAGTTTCTGGGATTTAGAATAAAGATTGACTAAAAAAGAGTGTGACAGAACTTTGTATAAATATACTCTATGTTTTTATAGGAGTTTGGATTCCACAGGTATACGCATTTGTCAAAACCCAGCAAAACCATACTTCACCTTTTCAGATTTCATTATTAATATATTTTTTCATCTCATCCCAAACAAAAAGTAAATATTGAACTCTGGCTTATGATTTGCCAGCCAGAATATTTAGTACCAGGTTTGTATCTGTCTAAATGTACTCTGAAAGGCATAAAAAATGCTAAGGGAGATGGAAGGCTGATAGAGTCAGAAACAGCTATGCCATGAGACAAGCACGGAGAATCCCAGTTCGGACTCTCAGTGGTAGATAGGTGGCTGCTCATTATGAAAGTCTTTAACCTTTAGTGCATGTTTGAAAATTTTCATAATAAAACCTTTGGAGAAAAACAAAACAAGAAAAGGAATCATCAATGTATTTTTGCTTCTCTTGGCTATGAATTATTCTATGACATTGCCTGTTGCTTGATTCAATCCCCTAAGAACTCCCCTCTCAAGATATGACAAAATAACAATTTATAAACTATCAAGGGCTTATGAGGGAGGGGGGAGCGGGGAGGGAGGGGAGAAATGAGGACCTAATGCCAGGGATTTAAGTGGAGAGAAAATGTTTTGAGAATGATGAGGGCAATGAATGTACAAATGCACTTTACACAATCGATATGTGTATGGATTATGATAAGAGTTGTATGAGGCCCTAATAAAATGATTTAAAAAAAAAAGAGAATAAGGGCCAAATTAAAAAGAAAAAAGAAAACTCCCCTCTCGTCCCGCTTCTCACTACCCAGCAATCACCCTCCCCATAGTCCGCAGTCTTCGCCTAGGGGCACCTTCACTAGGTCCTGGTCCTCTCACTTAGTACTCTGCTGGCTCTGGGCTCCTAGACACCCCACTGCCTCCTTCTGAGAAATGGGCAGTTGGCACTGTGCCCACCAATGGTATGTCTTTCTGAGAGGAGTGGAAATCCTCCCACCCCAACAGACTGGGTTATAACCCCCATCCCCACCCCCATAAGGCAGCTTCATAGGATGTCCAAGGAACGGCAAGGGTCTCTTTCAGGGCTGCAGGACCAGGGGAATGCAATCAGCGGTGGGAGGGAGCAGGCCCCAGCAGCCAGTCAGCGCAGCAAGGCACAGCAAACAAGCTTGCAGAATGGGAACCCTTGGTGCCCAGGTGGCAGGTCTCAGACTTCTGCGTGAAGGAAATGGCAGAAGCTCATTTCCTTTTTCAAATTGCTTTTGTTCTTCATCAGCTGCGATGCCATCGCGGCTGAGTTCACTTCCTCACCAGGCGGGACACTCACCAGCATTCTGAGTCTTTCATCAGCCCCCAATTCCTGGTGCCCGATGCTAAATTAAATCCAGTATCTTAAGGCTCATTTACTCAGATCTATTAGAAGAAAGGCAGACATATTTATTAAGCCAGACCTCTGTTAATCCCAGCAAATTGGCCTTTCAGAGTCCCACAAATCCAACAGGCCGCCAACTGACTGCTCTGCCTGTGTTTCCTCCAAGCTGCAGGGCCAGCCCACAGCGCAACCCACTAGAATAATACTTCATCCTCTGTAGAGGATGTGGGCTACCTCCCTCCCCATGGAGAATCCCTCATGTGCAACAGGTCACATATTATCCACTGAGCCCAGCAGGAAACCGACGAACCTCGGAGTGACTATTTAGTTATGAGATTTCTCCTTGACTAATGGAACGGGAGCTGCAGGGAAAACCTGGGATGTAGTTTCCCCGATGCAGGCAGTCAGGTTAATACGGGAGAGGGTAAAATCTCCATAGTGTTCAATGCATGCTTGATAAAAGCTGCCATTTCCCAATGGAACCAGCCACACAATCACTATATTTGCCTTACTTCAAACCTTCAGCAGATTACACAGCGGTTTGTCAAAACTGCATATCACAGGAAGTAGAAAAAGCCGAATATATAATTGTGGATATACTATGATTAGACCCACGTAAAAGAAACCTAAAATGCACATCCAAAGCAGAAAGAAGTAAAGCAAAATAGTATCTAGAACTATGTTATGACTGGGATTAATGTACAAACTCATAGGTAGGTTAAAAAGAAATCCTGAAATAATAAGGACACACACACACACACACACACACACTCACACACACTCACACACACTCAAACACAACCAGGTGTCTTCAAAGGTAACTTAATGGAGAGAGAGAGAGAGAAAAACTGGTATAAATCCAGTACTAGAAATGAATTCAGAAAATTAGGGGTTCACAGTAGTTGTTCTACCTTCCCTTTTCAAAGGTCAGTTTCCTAGTCAAAGGAAATTAATAATATAAAATCAGAGTACACACTATGACAGCTAAACACAGTTAATCACTTGCCAGTTCAATGTGAGCAGGCTTCAAAAAGGAGGTGAAACAAAATGGAATGAAACTGTAACTAAAATTACCTATGTACTTTTGAAGCCCCTTCATTTAGCTAGTTACACAGAAAATCCAGAATTGCAATGAAGTTGAACAGAAGAATTTATACAACTATTGATTAGAGGGCAATGGATACCTAGATTTCTGTATTTTTCAAAGTAATCCTTTATGAATATTTGAACTTTCCTCGTTAAAATGAGGAACTTGGTAGGTAGATTAGACATTTCTTAGTCTAATACATAGGTTTATGGCTTCACTACATACACCCAGCCTGAAGGAGCCCTGGGTGTGTGGTTTGTAATGATATTTGGCTGTTATCCAATCAGTAGGTGGTTTGAACCCTCAGTGACTCTGAAGGAGAAAGATCTGGCAGTCAGTTTCTGTAAAGATCTACAGTCTCAGAACGCCGATGGCATAAATCTACTCTGTTCTATAGGGTCATTGAATCAGAATCAACTTGATGGTAGTGAGTTTT
>NW_022103968.1:23539189-23551188 GCF_000313985.2 Echinops telfairi
AGCCGAACCTTAGTGCTATTGCCGAACCACCAGAAATAGGTCAGTGTCCCTAGCTGACTGGGCCACACCACTGCACTGATGTTGACCTCCTTATTTCTTACGGCAACAAACGGAACTCGGAGGTGCACGTGTTCCACGGGACCTAAGGGCACAAGAAAAGCAGCGTCAGTGTTTATATTCCTGGCATAAGCCCTCACACTTCATCATTCTGAACCTACAATTCTTCATGCCTATTACAGTCACCTTTAAGAAAGCAAGGATAACAGGCTCCCACTGTTGAGAGGTCTGTGTGGATCGGGCTGGGTAGGTACTGAAAAAAGTAGCAGGTGTGATAGGGAGCTCAACTCACGCTTCACACTTTTTTTTTTCCCACTTCACACTTTTTGAGTGACATCAGAACTCGTTAATTTGCACTGGGTGAGGCCAGGCAGGAATGCTTATGAAGTGTCACTCCAAGGACAAAGCTTGTTTGCTAAACACTTAGCCAAGAAACAGGGAGATAAACAACCATCATTTCCTTTCTGATAATTAGCCTGCATTGTGATTTAGGGTCACCCTATTGAATGGGGGGTCCTTCCATTATCCTCGGTGATTAATTGGTTTCCATGCTCTTCCACAAATGGCCATTGTGCCTTGTCATCTGCAGGACACATTCAGACGCTGGAAAGCTCTCTTACAAAGGGGGAAATGCTCATCACCCCAAAGGAGAGAAGCAGCACATTCTAGGTTCCAAATAATAAGAAAGCAACGTGGAAAGGGTGGACAGATTTCTCTCTTTTCCTTATAAGCCAAGTATAAGCCAGCATCACGTTGTAAACTCACAAGTAATAGAGCATGCATAAACATACCTCACACTTCATAAGTGAGGACTGTAATTCATTTCCAGAATAAAATGAGAAATGGAAAATGCTGATGGCTGCTGGGAATATATGGCTGGGATAGGAGTCATCTTTTCTAACTCTGGGATTTTATCTTCTCCCTTCCTTTCCTCCCTGCTTGCCCCCATTCATGCTGCACTTCCTATCCTTTAACTGCTTGTGCTGCCCCTTTCCCTAGCATTGTCTTCGTTATCCAAATCCAATGAAAATATTTCATGATCCATCCACCTCTGTTGGAACACAGCTTCCTGGTTCCCACCATCTCTGTTCTGAGAAGTGAATGTGACTGAAGAGGCTTCTCTCGATATGAAGTTCTCAAGTTATAGCTTACAGATAAAGACAACTTTATAAACTGAAGATAAAGACATCTCTCTCTTGCTCTAAGTGTTTCTCTGAGGTGGACCTCTTTTCAGGACACTAGCTTTGACTATTTGCCTCCTTGATCATTTTGAGGTGAGTTCAGTTTAAAGAGAGGGATGCAGATGGATACTTCTGGCACAACCTTTGCCGCCTCATCATTTTCCTTATTTATAAAGAAGCCTCAATCCTTCCCGGACTCGTCTCCCATCTGAAAAATAAGGGGAAACAGCTGCTCTGCCTTTCATTTAGTAACTGGAACTTGTGAAAATCCTGAGTGCATGTTAAAAGGATGATGACATTAATTAGAGGTTGTGTGACAATTCCTATCATTACTTCTGCCACTGCCACCGCTGCCACCACCATCACTGCTTCTGACTACCATCAGGTAAAAGTCACTTTGAGGACAATGGATTTTTTATGAGTCTCACTTGGCACATTCCATGCCACAGGCAATTTTTATAATGTTGGAGAGGGAACTTGGACAGGGCCTGCTATTTAGGTGGGGAGGCCAGCCAGACTTACTCGCTTCTGTCCAAATTGTACTCTCCTAAATAATCAACAATTACTCAAAAGTCTATGTGTCTGGATCCTGAAAATGTTCTTTCTCTACAGCTCGCTGACCTAGCCCAGGACATAGGCTACATCAAGATTTCCTCCAGCAAATAATTGGAATCTTGTCACGAAAGATAGATGTCCATCTGGTTGAAAGTTCTCATGGTTTTAAATAAGAAAGTCTTTTTAATGGTATTGGTAGGGTTCATCTATTTAGTTGCTTGCAAGAATTAAAGAACACAGGGAGAGTGAAAACAATCTTTGATTATTGTATTTACTTATTTTTTTTAGAGATAAAGCTTCCCTGTCTTTCTGATTATTGTATTTACTTATTTTTTTTTTTTTAGAGATAAAGCTTCTCTGTCTTTTTGCAAAATTGTTTGTGTTTTACTGATAAAATGGGAAGAGAAGAGGTGACATAAAGCACTATTTGGCTCAATCCTGTCCTAGGAGGGCCATGAGAAGAATTCCTTCTTTTAATACCTCAGAGCCCTGCTCCAGGGCAGAGATTTAATCTGCTTCACCTTCCCCTGCTGAGAAAGGAAGCCCCTTGATCCGCAGAAAGCATGAAGCCCGTTCCTCATGTCAGTCCACAGAAATCCTGGGCTTTTCCATAGTGAAACAAGGTCGTCGTGTCTCCCCTAGCTGAACGAGGGCTCTCCTTGTCAGCTCTTCTGATGCGCCACAGAGCAACGGGACCTCCTTCTCCAGACACCGAGTACCAACACCCATGGGACAGAGACTTCTTGAAGCGGGCCACCATCACACAGAGTGATAGTTACTTCAATGGCTGGGTGAAACGCCTCTTAAGGAAGACTAATACGGAGCAGCATTTTAGGACAGAGGCCAAAGTGCTCAGCTGGAGACAAACCCTGGATCCGGGAAAAGAAGACGAAGTGATTGAGACCAGAAATCTTCCCTGTCACGCCGGGTCTCTTCTGATACAAATCTAATAATCTCTGTGAGATTGGTTATTATGGGCAGCTAACAACTACTTTTGTTAGCTAATGGCCCAAGGTGAGGCCAAGAGCAGTTTCCACTATAATAACTGTCTGGTAAATGCAGCCATGATTGATTTGGAGGGAATTATGAGCACGATAAAAGTTTCAAGGAACATTTCCTCCTTCATGCACATAACCCTCAATATAAACCTGCTCTTTTCTGTTGTGTTTTCTTGGTCCCTAAGAAACACCGGGCTTCGCGCCCTGCAGGTAGTACTCTGGACAGAAGCAGGGATGTGGGTGCAGCAGGTTCTTGGAACAGGAGAGAAAAAAATAAAGTTCCTTTTCTTTGATTGTCTTCATTTGTGAAATGCAGGGAAAGTGTCAGGCAGAAAGTTAAGGGGAAGTGCTGAGTGATTATTACAATAAGAGGCCGCATTGATCATCTACCCAGAGGGATGGGAACCTGCAATGTGAGCACTGTGCAGGAAGAGGTTAACATCGCAGAACTGCGAGCCCTGACCTCTGGCTGGTGGCTGAGAACTTGGTTCCCAGGATTCCAAATCAACAGTTAACTGAGGAGCTCACTGGTCCGAGATGGGGTTGAGGTTCACCGGGGCTGGATGGTTTGTGCAAATGACAGTGTATGTCGTTCTGGTCCAGTGGGCTCCCAACTCAGGGCCACCCCATGCATGATGCAATGAAATGCTTGCTGATTGATTGCCATCACCAGAATCAGTTACAGATTAGATTGTTAAGATACATAGGATATTCTCTGGCTGATTTTCAGAAGTGGATAGCCAGCCTTAATTTTTTTTTTTTTCTACTCTGTTTTGGTCTAGAAGTTCTGCTGAAATCAGTTTAGCATGCTGGGAACAAGCATGCCTACAACGACAGATGAGGGGTGGGTATGCATGCAGTGCACTGGTAGGAAATCAAACCTAAGTAGCACACACGAAGACAAGAATTCTGCACTGACCAGAGGTGTATGAAGCCACAAGCAGTCCACTATCAATATTTCCTTGACCCAACATCCTAAAGCCGTGAGATCTGCTTCCATTGAAATGAATCAAGTCCCTGGTAGCAAATATTCAAGAGACAGCCAGTCTAACTAACATGTCTCAGGACATCAGCTGTGGATTTGGTTTTTGCTGAGCAGCAGCGAACAGTAATGAAACAGAAATGGTTAGAAATAAATAAATAATGTAAAAAAGTTCAGAATTGTTTATAGCCAGCATGAACTACTTGCCATAATGTGGAATGTAAGATTTAAATTCTTGTGTGTGTTTAGTTCTACGTTTTGAAAATCAAAGCACATGTTTCTTTAATCCTTCTTTGGCTTTTCTGGCAGAGATAACTGTTTACTTTGGTTTGGGCTGCCTTCATTCAGAATGGTTAGAAATTCAGCCCAAGGCCATGACCAGATGGGTTTCTACTTCTTGTATTTTCAGGAGTCTCTGAACCAAAGAGAAGGGGCTTTCATCAGAACAGCTGTCTGTCTATGCACACCCACGGCAGAGCAGAGTGGAGTTGGAAGGGCGAGAGCAGTGGGTTCTATGTTACCGGCATTTCCCAAAGAATCATTTGACTTCAGACTTATGAATTCTGAATTGTTGGATGCGCATCTTTAATCTTCAGCAGTGGGCGACTAGGTTAGCCACTGAACTTACCAGCTCCGCTCTGAAGTCCAGGACCTTTAAACATAAAGAGTTCTTAAGCCGAAAGGAACGGTGCGAGCTTGGGCTACTTACACAGCACGTGCAGGAAGAGGACTGCCATGTCTGAGCCCAGGCTGTTCTCTGCATAGGCGGTCACCTGGAAGATCCCCGCACTCTTGTATATGTGCTTGATGCCATCCTCAATGGGGCTGAAGTTAGCATAGGACACAGCAATTCCATCCCCAAAGTCAAGTTGGATGTTTGTCCTCTGGAGATCACCCTGCAAGAGGGAAGAGCACTGGTGGGGATGGCAACCACCAGTTGGTTCAGCCTGACTTCCTCTTGGGGTTTCAACATTGTCCACTTGGAGCTGGTGGTCTCAGCCTGGGGCCTGGACGTGCTCAACACAATCGACAGTGATCTATGAGATTTCCACTGGGCACTGTGGACAGACACACACAACTGTCCTTGTATACCTATTCTCAAGGGCAACCTGAATTGGGTGAAAATGGTCATAGTAGTTAAGGAAGAGTCTCTACAAAGCTCTAAAGCAGAGAGAGTAGCCACAGGTTTCCCTAACTTCCTCACACACATCGTTTACCTATTAGTAGTCTGTTTCACCACCATCATCATCATTTTAATAGCTAACACTCCCTTTATTATTGTCAGATCGTTAATTCCCTTATAATTTCTATGGAGTAGACTTATTATTATTGCCCGCATTATAAAATGGGGGCATAAATGAATTAAGTAATTAGACCAAAGTCTCACAGCTAATAGGGCAGAGCCAAGAGCCAAGAAAGTCTGATTTCTTTTTTTTTAATAAATCATTTTATTGGGGCTCATACAACTCTTATCACAATCCACACCTACATCAATTGTGTAAAGCACACTTATACATTCGTTGCCCTCATCATTCTCAAAGCTCACTTTCCGCTTGGGTTTCTGGAATCAGCTCCTCATTTTCCTTTTTCCTCTCTCCCTCCCTCCCCGCTCCCTTCTCCCTCAAAATAAGGCTCAGCTTCAATGCTACAACTAGATGTGTTTCTCTTTTTCTGGGTGCGTACTGCTCTCTTCCTAGCATTACCATAATCACTTGACCCACATGATATAAAGTCCTCTTAAAAATAACCCTATGAGATGGGACAACTGTTCTCCTTTTACACATGGATACAACTATATTTTATAGATGAATACCTATCAACTCAAATTACATCTTTGCTCCATTGTCTTTGCCTTTCTCTAAACCTCCCTACACCCTACCCCTATGGAGCCTTCTCTGACCATCCCAGCTCTGAGAGGTCTCTGGCTCTTGGAAGGTCAAGTGCCTTCACTACTGAGACTCACTAATCCGGTTGCTGTCTGACCAACTGTGAGTTCAGTGGTTCACAGGCACGCATCTCGCCACTCTAGGTAGACATTTGGCGGTTTTAGGGAGTAGTGCTGAACCCCGTTCTTTCTTGTCCTGCTCCCACCACCCATATGGGGTAAGAGAAATGAATCTGACCCCTGAACAAGAAGCATTGAGTCTCTTTGCTTATATACAAAGACAGCGGACGAAATAAAGGAAGAAATACATTTTTTGGAATCATGAGCCAATTCTTCTGCGTGGAGAACCTGCATTGATCAGTATTTCTCTTCCTGTCTCTTTCCATCATAGCAACCCAGATGTGAATGAAATATCGATAGGTGTTCCCTTGCCCCCCACATACTGCCAACTCCCTTTGCATTTAGGAATATAAATTAAGGTGGGAATGAACTGGAGGTGATTCAAATGGAGAAGATGGTAGCTCCTCACAGTCACTCTAGAGAAAGCTTTAATAGCTTGACTCTTGTAAACTCCCTGGGGAAAGAAAATGTGACAATGACCTCATGTGAATCTCAAAGCCCTTCCCTCAGTGCTGGGGTGGGTGTAGGCTGAGGAATCTGTCACCCTCAGTAAAGGAGACTTCTGCTTCCAGCCCAGTGAGGGCCTGCCATGACTTTGGAGAAAGCGCCTGGCCTGCTTTGGCCTCTTTCCAAGATCTAAAGAGCACAGAGCAGCGCACATACACATGTCCTGGGCTTTGCGTATCAAGCTAGCCTTTTTGCCCCACCAGCTCAGCAAGGAGTGCTTGGAACTTCCCTGGCTGTGGAAGAGAGGAAATGGCTCATAGGAGAAGCAAGAAGCAGACATGAGCTATTTGCATCCTGGGATGAATGTATGCAGGCTGATTTTACTGTCTGGGCAGCAGAAGGCATTAAAAAGTGAACTAATGGAGCAGTTAGCTGATGGAAAGGCAACTAATATGTCATCCTGTATAAGGATAAATTTGAAAGAATTTCAATAATTTTCACTCACTCTCATTCATAAAGCCAAGGTCCTTTAAAAACCTTAGGAATTTCATTAACCAGAGAATTTCAGGATTGAGTTAAAGTGAAAGAAACTCCTGATGGCAACACATAAAATGTGAACTTCCTTCTTGCTGAAGATTTCCCGAGGATATGATCTTTTAATGTGAAACACTCCTCAAGGCAACCCCAAAGGGGTATACCTCAAACTACATGCAGACAGGCCAATGGTCGCCACTGTAGACTCAACCTTCATTGTGGGGTAACAATAGGAGAGTTTTGAAACATCCCAAAATTCCATTGCTACCCTCTGTCTCTCATGGTGGTGTCACCAGCCGGGGGTCACCGATGGCAATAACTTGTGATGTCATCCCTCACCCATGGACTTCTAGTTCCACACCAAACAGAATCCTTAGTGATGCTAACTAGCAATTTTAGTCATGGAATGCTATGTGATCAATATATCTGTAAATTGCTGAAATGCTACATTTCTTAAGATTATATAAATACTAACAAAGTTGTTTTGCCAAATCTTTCATCGCGGAATTACACTAGTAGTCACATTATGAGAAAATGAGCAGAAGCTTTAAAATTTTGCTCTCCTTTTCTGTGGATTCCTAATTCACTCTCAAAGAAAAGTTACTGATACAGGTTCACAAACACTAATCACCATAATATTGTAGCTAGAAATCTCTCACAATGGACAAAATCAGCAACAATAAAAACACCGCTGGAACCAAAAGAACGGTGTGTGCTTGTAAGAAGTGTAGATGAAACCAGAGGATTCAAGCACAGGGGAAAGTCAGGAAAGTGAGTCGGCAAAGAGTGTTAGCCTGGTCATACTGACACATGGAAGTTGGACTTAAGAAAAATGTTTTATTGTTGTAACTATAGGGGTATATTTATTGAAGAAACAATAAAGTTCTGCCAAAATACTGCTCAATAAATTTATAGACAGTTATTTTAGTGCCACCCCCTCTGACAGTGTCACCTGTTCAGCCCACTCTCTCCATACACCCTCACTATCACCACTGATCCCCCAGAAGGCTTAACTCCTCAGCATTGACTTTGGTGCAGGAGCTGATAGGTATAGAAACCCTTCTACTTTTCTCATTCTCTCTGGTGCCAGGGAATGGCTGCCTGCTTAGAAGTTCTGAATTGGGATACCCAGGCTGATACCTACCTCCTCCATGAGGATGATGAACGTGGCATTGTGTCCCTGCTCTGCTACCAGGCGCCCATCTGTTGTCACCACGTGGAGGCCCCGAGGGGCTTTCCCAGGGCACAGCTGAGCCTTGGCAGTGTACTTGTCCCTCAGCCCGTCTGTGCAGTTGTTGGACACAATCCTGCGGTACCTGGGGAGGATTGACAATTCACAGTGTCGCTCAGCATATGCCACGGGTGTGAGGGTGTATTATAAAAAGAGTGCGAGTCAGCAAGACAGAGACTGGCACTTCATAAAGCTGCCCCTCAAAACCAGGTCGCTGAGAAGACAGCATCTATGAAACTAAACAAAGGCAGGGAGCTGTTATCCCGCCATCTCAGGGAGAGTAGCTCCTTCAACATTATTATTGATCCAACCTGGGTGTCGCGGATCGGATCAGTGTCTAAACTAGCTAAGTAAAATCAATGGCTGCCTCACACACAACAGAAGAGGAGGTGACACACTAGACTGGGGAGACGGGGGAAGCAGCTGCTTCTCTCTGTGACGGAGGGATGTATGGCTAGGTCCCCCCAGCCCATCTCTGGCTTTGCCTGTACCAGGAAAGAGCCAGGGTGCTGCCTTTCTTCTCACTCTGATTAGTCAGGGAGCCTCTTCCTGTTCTCCCCTCCATAGTCATTGAAGTATGTCATAGGATATTTTTTTTCTCTTAGCCAGCATTTCATTTCACTGCCTTCCGGCCTGAGAAATGAAGCATTGTCCTTTCCCAGAAGCCTAGGCCTGGCCAAAAGAGACGGACAAAAGGCCATGGAATCTGGATGATGAGAAATCGCTCAGATTCTCCCTGAAGAGGTATCCCCAGGAAAGAATGCTTCCGCTTTCCTCAGAAGGGAAGTCACTTATTGCAAACAAGCTCTCTCTACATTCTACACTCTTTTAATAGCAAGACATTCCCTCGCAGCCCAATTTGGAAAGACGAACGCTTCGAGTTGAGTTCTTTCAGTGTTTAACTTACCCAGTGCTGTTAAGGTAGCTCTGACCAAGGCTGCAGTCCTTTGATGGGGATGCTGGATTGTACCAGAAAGCTGGCATGCAATGGGCCTCTCCATGTCTCTCGTAGCCATAGTCACTGTCAGGAAAAGAAACATTGCACACACGCGCATAGGCATGAATGTCAAGATAACCCATAAACCCTCTAAACACACACATCTCTGTGAGCACCTGACATATCAACACTCACTCAGCACTCAGCAACCAAACTCACTACCAGAGTCGATTCTGACTCATCAAGATCCTAGCGGACAGACTAGACCTGCCCTCGTGGGTTACCAAGGCGCGCGCTCTTTAGGGAGTAGAAAGTCTCATCGTCCCCCCACAGAGTGGCTGGTAGTTTCTCCCTGCTACCCTTCTGGTTTGCAATGTGATGAATAACCCACAATGCCACTGGGATTTCTATGGAACGTCTAAACAGGATTTGTAATATTCCCTGAGAAAGAATATCTTGATACTTTGAGAGTGTATATTATTTTTAGAAATAATACCAAACAGGGTGCAGTGGATTGACATGATATAATTCTGCTAGTCCTGGGGTGGGAGAATGCAAATAGGATATAGAAAACTCTAATGTGGACATTTGTCAGTTTTGTCATACAGCTGGGTATAAAATGAGCCATCACAGAGGCACAGACAGGGGATCTCCACGCCATTTGGAAAGAAGAGCCAGAGGTGGATTGTATATTTGGGATCTGAGAAACCTAAAAGAACCTCTCTGTTCCAGGAGACAGAGAACGGTGGCACCAGAGCAGCAGGGCTGAAGTGGTGAAGAAGTGGCAGCAACAAACCCAAGATACGAGCTAGAGTGGAGAGGAGGCTTGCTAACCCACAGAGCAAGAAAGCTGAGTGGCTCCAAGCAAGAGGCTCACTCGGACAATGGGGTGCCTCCAAGCACTTAATCAAGGAAGCTAGGCTGACTGCCCCATGGAGCTAGAGCTGAAAGCTTTCAGGTGGAAGCTTACAACAGAGTCATCCCCTTTGGGTATTTATCAGCAGTGCTAAAGGAGCTTTGTCACACTCACTGGGGTGGGAAAGAGGACAAGGGGCTTTGGAAGCCAAAGAGGAGACATGCCTGTGGGCCTGACTGAGTAGAGGAGTTCCTGACCAGAAGAACTGTCCTCTAAACACTTCTGATCCTGAATTGTAACCTGTTACCTTTCTTAATAACCATGTATTTTGTCTGTAAGTTTGGTCATTGGAATGGATTATTGAACACAGTAGAGCAGTACAGAGTGTGTTAGGAGGGATAGTTGGTGTAACACTTGGTAAAGGAGGAAAAAGAGTGGTGGCATGTCTAACATCTGTCCACAGACATCAGCCTTGGGCTATCAAAAGATAGAACATCTGGGTCTTAAAGGCTTGAAGGCAAGCAAGCAGCCATCTAGCTGAGAAGCAATAAAGCCCATATGGAAGAAGCACACCAGCCTGTGTGATCACGAGGTGCTGAAGGGATCAGGTATCAGGCATCGCCAGAATAAAAAATCATATCATTGTGAATGAGGAGGAGTGCAGATTGGGGACCCAAGACCCATCTTTGGGCAACTGGACATTCTCTTACAGAAGGGTCACAGGGAGGAGACGAGGCAGTCAGGGTACAGTGTAGCAATGATGAAACACAACTTTCCTCTAGTTCCTAAATGCTTCCTCCCCACCCCCCTGCACTATCATGATCCCAATTCTACCTTACAAATTTGGTACAGATAGGAACTGGAAACACAGGGAATCCAGGACAAATGATCCCTTCAGGACCAGTGGTGTGAGTGGCGATACAGGGTGGGTGCAGGAAGGGTGGGGTGGAAAGGGGGAACCGATTACAAGGATCTACATATAACCTCCTCCCTGGGGGATGGACAACAGAAAAGTGGGTGAACGGAGATATCAGACAGTGTAAGATATGACAAAATAATAATAATTTATAAGTTATCAAAGGTTCATGAGGGAGGGGAGAGTGGGAAGGGAAGGGGAAAATGAGGAGCTGATACCAAGGGCTCAAGTAGAAAGCAAATGTTTTGAGAATGATGATGGCAAGAAATGTACAAATGTGCTTGACACAATGGATGGACTGTGATAAGAGTTGTACAAAAAGAATATTAAAAAATTAGAAGAAATCAGCCTTTGGCTAATGCTGATTGTCCTCTTCCCTCCTTTTAAAATAGGTCAGATCTGCCCCCAGAGGAGGTCCGATCCACCCCTTCTATAAAATCCTTACATTTGGAGACCAAGTTATAGAACAAAAGTGGGGCTCTAGCCAAACAATGGAGTTTCAAGTTAAAAATAAATACGTAAAAGAACAACTCTAAACAATATGGTGGCGTATGGTTCTGAATGGGGAGGGAGGCGACGATGTTCTAAGCATATTTTGGATCACAGTGGAACACTGAAATAAGCAAGTGACATCCAAGAGGCAAACTCAAACAAAATACTGCATTCGGCAAATCTGCTACAAATCATCTTTTTAGAGCTGTGAAAAGCAGATACCCCTTTGACGAACCACGTGGGCCTGATCCAAGTCAAGGTCTCTGGTCTCTAATCCCTTCACATTCAGGTCACAGCGGACCGGGAGCCTAAGGAGGGCAGAACTGGTGCATTTAAACCACGTTGGCAACAAATACGAACGGACTTCGGAGGCACGAACCAATCAATGGTAGAAAACACGCCATCAGAAAATAGCAAGCCGCTGACACCCAGACTGTGCGCTATCCTCAGGGGAAGACGGTTGTGGCAAAGGAGAAAGGGTAGTACGAAGGGCAGGGTCCGAGAAGGCAGGAAAGCGTCCCTGCGATGAGCGGAAACGCTCCTTGTAACAGGGGATTCCCATGTGCCAACACACCATCACGGGAAACGCACAGGACCAGGCAGCATCCTGTTGTGTTACACGCAAAGTTGTTAAGCGTGAGCTCCAACTCCCTGGAAATGAACCACAACCATGTCATAACAGCGGTTCTCATCCTGTGGGTCGTGACCCCTTTGGGGGGGGGTGTCAAAAGACCCTTTCACAGGGGTCGCCGGATTCCTAACAGTAGCAAAATGACAGCGATGAAGTCGCAACGAAAATAATGTTATG
>NW_022103968.1:23551726-23554626 GCF_000313985.2 Echinops telfairi
CCCCCCCAGAGGTCAGGCAGGGGTGGCTTCACTTGGCAGGAGAATTGGTGCTTCCACGATACGGATTTCCTGAAACCCTAACTGAGCACGACAGCCTGGACATTTGAATACTGATCCAGCGAGTCCTAATAAAACATTAAATGGCAAGAGGAAAGTCTCTCAGGAACCCAGCCCTCTTTTCTTTTTCCGTTCCTGCCTTCTTTGAGGCAGGATCCCCCAAGTCCAGTGTGAAACAGGGGCACGTTGTCTATGTGGGCATTATATCTAGGAGTCCAAAGAGATAAGAGTGACAATTTAATTCCACATGTATTCATTACTCAATATGTGCAGTTTCCTCTTTTGAGAGGGGTGACTGGTACAATCCCTGTCCTCAGGGGTTTTTCAGAGAGCTTAGTCCAAAATCCAACTGAAAAAGAGAGTAATGCAGTGTGAAGCGGAATACTGACCAGTCCAGTCAAGAAGTTCTAACTGATGTAGAAGATCCACCCTATCAATCATCTTCCCAGTTTGAGAGCTCCATCTATTTTTCTCATGCAACTTGCCCCACCAGTTATATCTACAACTCCTCCCGGCCAACTCTTCCAACGTTCTTTTCGTTGATGCCCCTACACTGGGTTTGATGCAGTTTCCCCTTTGTGTTTGGTACTTTTCTTTTAAACCTTTATCAATGTCTAGGTCATATGAGGTCAACCCTGATTCCCCAGATAAAATCTTTGTAGCCTAAATCATGCTGTAAACTAGAAGAAAGGCAGCAATGGGGCCCGTGTTTGTTAGTTTTGTCATAGCAGGTACTGAATAAATATTTCTTGAACTAATGTATATTTCAATTAAATACATGGGATGAAACTAATTTTCCTAATATTTTAAGCTAATCTATTCAGGAAGAAGACATTTGAACTCATCAGGAGTCCAAATGAACTCCAGGGTCTCCCACGGTTCTCAAAAGATGCCCATGGTGTACGAGCTACAGTGCTATGAGTTGGCATTGACTTGACAGGGAGGCTTTGTTTTGTGTTTTAAGCAGTTTCATCAAGTGGATCCTCACTCCTGGCAGCCCTGGGTGCCCCGGTCATGCTGTGCCCCACAGGGTATTCAATGTCTGATTACTGGGAAGATTGCCAGGCTTATTTTCAGGCACTCCTGGGTGTACTTGAACTACTGATCTAGCTACTAAAAGCTCACACTCACTACCGGAGATTTCACTCAGACTCACAGCAGCCCTACAGGAGAGCGTAGAATAACCCCGAAACTGTAACTATGGGAATAGAACGTCTCAATTTTTTCCCAAGGAATGATGTGGTTTTGAACTTCTGACTTTGTGGCTAGCAGCCCAATGCATAACCACTGGCAATCTATTTCTGAAAAATCAGCCACAGAAGATCCCATGAAGCACAATAGCTACTGGTTGGTTTTCTCTGCGCAGTGGAAATCCTTCAGAGCGGTGGGCTCTTGCATTGCTCGCCCCCTTTCTGTGTTCAGTGACATGTCGGTAAACGAACATGGGCCAGGGGGAGGATATGTATCATAATCAGCAACTGCTCCTATCCTGGCACCTTTGTTTATTTCTTTGTTCCAAGAGCCTCAGGAGTTTCATATTTACTAACGTATCACTGACGATGCCATTTTCAAACATGATTGATCTGTAAAAACACCGGGTGGTAGTGCATCTGCCTGACTCCTTGGAAATCCCCCGAATGCTTCATGCAGTGAATCTGCTGAATGCCCTGCTAGCCCTCGGACATACTGGTCATCTTTGAAGGAAGGGTGCTCTCCTCAGCAGCTCTGGAAGGACAGAGATGCCTCCACGCTCTTTGCAAAATGTAATCATCTTTAGCAGTTTCGTTCAGCTCTGCTACCTGCTAGTGATTCAGTAATTTTAAAAAGGTGCATACGCCCTGGTGCTCTGCCACCAAAAGAGAAAAGGACCTCATTAATATTTAATAACATTAAGGGAAACATCACTGCCTGCCCTCAAGCTGTGGACTTCCGCATTAACTTTTGCTAAATGTATATTAAAATCTCTTCGCTGCCCCACCTCCCTCCTGGCTCCTGAGTCCTCAGGTTCGAGACAAACAAGCAGTTTCAGCTGCAGCTCTACCTTCCTGGGGAAAGTTGTCTTTCCCTTGATGTGTAAGGTTGGAAAGAACATCCCAGAAATCTTGATGTGGCTCAGGGAAGTATGTTGACCATAATTTCCACAAACGCACAAGCAGTTTCCTTCAAGTACTACGAGGGGGTATCCCCTCAAAAAACAGAATTTTTTTTTCAAAGTTATGTATTTAAAATTTTTTACAAAATAACCTTATTACGTTCAAAGGACCCTCTGTTACACTGACTAAATTTGTCAAATCTGTGAATCCATTCCTGAAAACATTTTTCAGACTCATCTGTTTGGATGGCTGACAGCACCTCCCTCATTTTTTTCTTTGCCTCTTCTATGTCAGAAAATCACTGTCCTTATAGGTCCATCTTCATTTACGTAAACAACAAGAAGTTGCACCAAGTGAGATCAAGTGAGTAAGGTGCATGGGGCAAGAGAGGCATGCTGTTTTTTTGCCATAAACTGGCACACTGAGATGGCTGCATGATATGGTGCACTGTCATGGTGGCAAAACCAGTCCCCCATCTGCAACAGATCAGGGTTTTTTTTTTAATTGCTTTATTAGGGGCTCATACAACTCTTATCACAATCCATACATACATCAGTTTTGTAAAATACATTTGTACATGCATTGCCTTCATCATTCTCAAAACATTTGCTCTCCACCTAAGCCCCTGGCATCAGCTACTCATTTTCCCTTCCCTCCCTGCTGCCCCCTCCCTCATGAGCCCTTGATAATTTATAAATTATTATTTTGTCATATCTTGCCCTGTCCGATGTCTCCCTTCACCCACTTTTC
>NW_022103968.1:23554836-23564748 GCF_000313985.2 Echinops telfairi
AACTAGAGGAAAGTTGTATGTTTCATAATTGCTACATCACACTCTGACTGACTCTTCTCCTCCCCGAAACCCTTCTGTAAGGGAATGTCCAGTGGCCTACAAATGGGCTTTGGGTCTCCACTCCGCACTCCCCTTGTGCTGTCCTTGTAAGCTGTGCTCAATATCACAGCAGTTTCTGTGGCATTTTTCCTGAGCAGGAAACAAAATTTCACAGCTGGATGCTATTCTCTTAAATCAACATCACACACACACACACACACACATACATACACAAAAAGAGCTTCAAGTGAAACTGATTTTGTGAAAAAAATTCACTGTGACCAGAGAGAACCTTCCCAGGAAGTGCCACTGGGTGCACTAACTCAGAGAGAATTTCTCAATACTTGCCTACTGGGAAAAATGCATCCTATGAAAGATCCACTTGGCCCACGGAAATTCTGTTTTTTTGTGGGGGGTACCCCTCATACATTACCTTTGTGTCTTTCTTGATAATAAAATTTTAGAAACTCTAAAGGTTCCTGGAAAATCTTGCTCATGTCCAGGAGCTTTGCCTGCATGTCCTTCAAACCCCCTCGAGGAGGAAGAAAAACTGATCTAAAGGAACAACAGATAAGAACACTTTGCATGTCAGTGCAGGGAGGGACACTTCTACTCTTTGGACCCAGCCCCTTCAGGTCAAAAGAGCAGCACAAAGAGTGGAAATGGTTGTCAAATATTGTATCCAGCTGATAGTGGCAGAAAAGAGGATAATTGAAACTTCTGACCTTTGGTTCAGAAACAGTACAATTCCATGAAGCATCTATTTAATTATTCATAAGGAGGACCCTGTTGGCCCCAGAATTCACATTCCGAGACTCTTGGAACCATCTGAGAAGTCATGGCCGCTTGCATAGGCTGTTCAACTCTCAAATCATGCAACCATTGCTCCCCTGATTGCCAACCTCACTGCTTATCCCCCTTCCAAAACTCTACTTCCCGCTATCTGGTAGGTAAGATTCTAGGGCTGGTTTATCTGTCCCTCTTTGAGAGGCAATATAGAGTTCTTGGGAGTCCTGATGGTGTAGTGGGTTATGTGTTGGACTATTAACCATAAGGTAGCAGTTCAGATCAACTAGTCTCTCCACAGGAAAAAGATGAGGCTTTCTGCTCCTATAAAGATGTACAGCCTTGGGCAAGCAGAGGAGGCAGTACTAGTCTTTCCTCTGTTTGTCAGACTCAATTGGATAGCAGTGGTTTAATAGCATTCTTGTGTTCAAGATAGGTAGAAAAGAGATTCTGAGCAGGTACAGAATGAGCTCTCAACACAAAGCAACAGCAATTAGCAGCAGCATCATTAACTATGACTTAAGTGTAACAATAAAGAAAGGCAATTAAAGCCAAATCACTCCAGAAACTACTCAGAAAGACCAAGAACTAGCCCTCAAACATTTCTTCTTAATCTAACTGCTCTGTACCATTCTGCCCCTCTTCTCACCAACCCCCTGCCACCCTCCTGTTCTCTTTATATTGGCTTCTTCCTCAAGTCTCGGAAGTGCTTCCCACCTGCCTTGTATTTACTCAGTGCTAAGTGGACACAGCTACAAACACCACTTCCTGCAGGAAAGTTTCCAAAATCACTCTACCCACAGCCAAAGCCAAACCCACTGCTTCTGAGGTGATTCTGACTATGACGATCTTATTTATAATTTCTGAGACCTTTAATTTTTATGGCAGCAGCCATTCTCATCTTATTCCTGTGCAGAGACTTGACCTCAGTGTCTCTGAAAACCACTGCAGTAAGTAGCCTAGCAGCTCTCTCCTCTGTCCTCTCCCTTCTACCCAGAAAGGTTTGCAATCTTTTCAGGCTGTATGACTTTTTTTTTAACCACTGACCCAAATTAATCCTTAATTGTTATTTCTCCTAGCTCAAGACTAAGTGGTAATAAAAAGGAAAATAATGTAATGTGTTTTGTATCCAAAGGAGTTCAATAATATCTTCTTGGAGCACACATACGTATTACAACTCCTAGTATAATTGTTCAAAAACCACCTAGATTCACTTGTTTTTATGATCAATGAAACTTTGCCACTGGTAGTAAACCCAGGTTACTTGGGATTGAATTTTAACTTTTAAATAACTTGATTGGGGAGCCCTTATGTCTTCTGATACATAAAATGAATATAAAGTAGCCGAGACATTTTCTTTTCTTTTCTTTCTTTCTTTTTCTTTTTAAGAAACAGCACGAGTTATAGGAGGTTACATAGGATTTAGCTGCATTTGAAGTTTAAATTTTTCCCAGGGATGTGACCTTGATCAAATAACTGGCCATCCCAGATGGTCCTTTTCTTTTGGTTAAAATGTCAATAATGATATTATGACATATTGAATCTAGGTGGTACCTCTATAAATGCAAGTGCGAACCACAGAATGCACTGCAAGGGCTTGCATTTCTGCCTCAGCTATATATAGATAGACTCTGACAGCAGTTCCCAAGAAAGGGTTGAGAAATATTTTAAACAATGCCACCAGCATTGAAATAAATGAATAACACCCAAAGGTACTACTTTGAAGACAGCACTTCTTTGGATGTATAAGCTCTGTTTTACTTGCTAAAAATACCACGGAGACTATTTAACCCTGGGGTACAAGATTAATAGCAAAAGCAGCAGCAGCAACCGCTACCATATGCTAGATGTCGAGGTGTACACCAGGAGGACAAATGCTTTATCTACATTAATTAGCTACATCAACTCACTTATCAATTAATTTATTCCTCCCAAGGACCCAGTGAGATACACGTGATTATTTGGATTTTACAGATGAGGAAGTCAACTGAAAGAAGGTTTAGACGCTTTCCTGAGGTCAAAAAGTGGAAATACAAGAAAGACTAGTAAATATAAGAAGAGCAGACACGTGGAGGATAATGAAATTACTGGAAGAGAGAGCTTGATGTCAAAACTCTCTCAAGTTCTCAATTGTGAGGTTTCCAATAATGTAAATCCAGCATAGCTTCTTCAAAGGCATAATATCTTGATGGAGGCAATATGGAGAAGAACATAAAAACAAACTCCTTACTGACAAGTCAATTGTTACTCAAAGTAAATCCAGAGGATGCCGTAGAACTGCCCCATGGTGTTTCCAAGGCTGTAAATCTTTACAGAAGCAGCCGCCACATCTTTCTCCAGTGGAGCAGGTAATGAGTTTGAACCACTTGGCATTTTAGTTTGCAGTTGATCACTTTAATCACTGCACCATCCAGGGCTCTCAAGAAGAACACAAGGAAGCCTGAAATTCATATTCTCCATGTTCTCACTGATGTAAATATGCCATGAGCCATAATTCTGAATAGTTTATTATGTATAATATTATGACTATTTTTCTAATTTGTAGCTAATAACTGAATATTTCCATGCCCAAGTGTAAAGATATCTTTAACTCTGAAGGGCTGGCATTGCCACAGAAAGGACCTACATGTTCAAATGTAAATTCCATTCAATACATTTCATCTTAATAGTTCTCACTGGAGCCAAGCTCCTTAAAGGCGTAAATGTAGAATGAAGAGCAAGTGGGGAGTCGTGACTGCTACCAGCTGTTAGATATTTAAGTAGAAGTTGGGAAACAAAAGATGCTTTTCTAGAAGTCAAGCTCTAGAAACAAGCTGGACAAAATGAGAAGGGAAAGGGCAAGGCCACTGGGTAGGGGCATTTACTCTGTACCTATTTGGACTTGCATCTGCCATCGGGCAACAGAAAAGTCCAAAGGCAACCCTGTTATCGCCCTGCCTCTTCCTCATTTACAAGACAATGCTTGAGTCTTATGCTCTTTCTTCTCACCTTGAATATGCTATGTAAACACTCGTCTACGAACGGAACTTCCATTTTTGACTGTGCTGAGAACAAACTCTTGGCTGAGCTTAGAGTGCTATGCACACATGCAACACATTAGTGAGGCTTCGGACTGCCTAAAATGAATGATGTTCACAAACGTGCTGTACCTCTGTATCAAAAGCTTATGGGCTAGGCTTATTGAAGATATAACAACTCAAAACGTCTATCTTGGCACACATAGTCCATTTCTACTGAGAAAAGATGGATAATTACAAGCATTCAGGAGCATCTTCATTTCGTACGACGATTAATACAAAGACTATAATAAATCAAGGCAACGTGACAGCACATCCCTGGGTGTACCTCAGATTAAGTGGTCTCAGAAGGCATTTGTGAGGAGCTGATCTTTTTGCTGAGCCATGAGTCCCCTAAGGTGCCAGCCATGCTCAGGTTTGGAAGAAGTTCTTGAACTTGCTGTTCCCTTTGTTGGGAATGAGCCTAGAGTGATTAAGCGCAGGGGGGTGCTCATGAAGTTGCTATACATTCAATAAGGAAAGAGTAGTAAGAAATTGAGTATAAAGGGAGGGAGAGCCAAATCAGCTACCACTGAGCAAGCTGAAGAAAGAAGATTAGATTAGATTTTAAGGGAGAGGAAGCAATTGGGGTGTTTTAAGCAAAGGCATGACAAAAATTGATGTGTTGAAAATATAATGCTGGTTGTATAGACTTTCTGTTGACAAGGGTAGGAAAGGAGAGACAGACGGAAGATTCCAGGAATGACCCAGACAGAAGTGGTGGAGATGGGTAGACATGTTTGAGTTGTGATATATGTTTGAGGTAAAGATTTCAAGGATTCCCTGAGGATCTAAACCTGAACATAAAGATAAAGAAGAAGCCAGCCTTCTTCCTGGGATTTTTATTCAAGCAACTAAGGAGGCCGCTGTGCATTTCACTGAGGTTGGTTATTGGGCGGAAATGTCTTGCTATGAGGTGATTCAAGAAGAGTGCTGCTTTGGCTCCATTACATTGGAAACCCTTAGTCACAAGTCTAGTAGAGATAAACATCAAGGAGGAAGATGGACACACACGCCATGATCCCAGGGCAGAGGAAAGGCAGATTTAGAGGACCTGGTCACTGATGACCAGGGGTGATTTAAAATTGTGTGTGTGTGTTTGTGTGTGTGCATGTGCAGTTTTCATTAGAGGGAGAAGATATCATGTTAAGAATGAGTCCACCAGTGGGCCTCCATTCAAGTACTCCCTAAATGCAAGAATGCTTTGTTCTATTAAATTGGCATTCTATGATGCTCACCTTCCTGACACAACTGCTGCAGACAGAGTGGGTGAATAAGCAAATGTGGTGAAGAAAGCTGATGGTGCCCAGCTATCAAAGGATATAGCGTCTAGGGTCTTAAAAGCTTGAAGGTAAACAAGCGGCCATCTAGCTCAGAAGCAATAAAGCCCACATGGAAGAAGCACACCAGCCTGTGCGATCACGAGGTGTCGAAGGGATCAGGTATCAGGCATCATCAGAACAAAAAAATCTTACCATAGTGAATGATGGGGGGAGTTCGGAGTGGAGACCCAAAGCCCATTTGTAGGCCACTGGAGATCCCCTTGCAGTGGGGTCCCAGGGAGGAGACGAGGCAGTCAGGGTGCGATGTAGCAACGATGAAAAATACATCTTTCCTCTAGTTCCTAAATGCTTCCTCCCCCTCCACCCCCCACTATCATGATCCCAATTCTACCTTATAAATCTGGCTAGACCAGGGGATGTACACTGGTACAGATAGGAACTGGAAACACAGAGAATCCAGGGCGGATGATCCCTTCAGGACCAGTGGTGTCAGTGGCGATACTGGGAGCATAGAGGGAGACTGGGTTGGAAAGGGGGAACTGATTACAAGGATCTACATGTGATCTCCTCCCTGGGGGACAGACAACAGAAAAGTGGGTGAAGGGAGATGTCAGACAGGGCAAGATATGACAAAATAATAATTTATAAATTATCAAGGGTTCATGAGGGAGGGAGGAGCGGGGAGGGAGAGGAAAAAATGAGGACCTGATGCCAGGGACTTAAGTGGAGAGGAAATGTTTTGAGAATGATGAGGGCAATGAATGGACAAATGTGCTTGACACAATGGATGTATGTATGCATTGTGATAAGAGTTGTATGAGCCCCCAATAAAACGATTAAAAAAAATAAGAAAGGGTCCACATCCAGACATCCAACTCAACTGCCATTGAGTCAATGGTGATTCATAGCAACCCCAGAGGACCGAGTAGAGCGACCCCGTGGATTTCAGAGACCGTAACTCTTTATAGGAGAAGAAAGCCTCATCTTTCTCCTGAGACATGGAAGCGTACAATTGGAGTGGATGTTTCTGGAAGGCAGTTTATTCAGCGGACTATTTTGTCAGCGTTCCATCACTTCTCTCCAGTATGTAAGCTCCTAATTGAAGGTGAGGAAAAGCCTCCTTTAAAATGCTGCTCAGGAAGAACAGTGATCGTCCCTGGTTCACAAGGACACGGACAATCCCGTCTGGCCCTGTGACTTGGTATGTAGAGCCCACAGGCCAGCAGACACCTCTTTTACCTTCTCTACTTCCATCTGCACACCCTACCTGCCAGCAGAGGAAAGTATGTAGGAATGGATGAAATGCCAAGGGGCTCACCACTCAAAGTCCCAGTCGGCACAGACGCAGGGTTCTGAGACCACTTTCCCAGAGTAGTCTCGGCCCAGGGCACACTGAGCTCCCGGCTTGCGTTTCTTGAATATTTTCCTTTCTCCCATGACGCAAGGTTCCCCCTTGGGAAAAAGAAAATGCATTGTGAGAGGCAGAGAAAAGCACAAAGAAGGGAAAACAACATCTCAACAGGGAACATACGTGTTTTCGCTCTCCTTCCCAGAAAGCCCCTGGGGGTTTCTAGAGTACAGGTGCTCACCCTCACGCAACCCCAACACAGGGACAGCAAGGCAGGCTCCTCCACCCACCCCACCCTAGCAAGTGGTACCTCTGAGGTTCTGTTTCTGCCCTCCCTACACAGAGCTGTGAGACTCCGGGCACCCTCACCCTGCCAGGAAATCAACCAAATGGCTTCTGTGGAAATCCTAGTAGAAAAAGGGCCCATATTTTCAACGACAATAGCATTGGTCTCCAAAGTTCTCTCTCTACGGTAACATATCATATTCCATTGTCTCTCAGTCCGAGACAAAAGGAGAAGCTGGGAGAAATCACAAAGGAACAGCAAAAGGGAGAGACCTGCCTAGGTTACACAGAAAGAAACAGCCGACCTCGCTAAGTCACACCCTCGCTCACTCCGAAAATTTATTTGTCTGAGCCTGAACCCTTCTCAGTGGTCATGTCCCTCTTACTCTGGGACCTTAAGTTCCTTGAAAAATTATTTCACTTCTGTGTTGATAGGTAAGAGGATCGAGCCACTAGAGAGCCTCGTTGCTGTCCAGTGAGAGAGCCATCAAACCCAGAGCCTGTGAGTTCATGCTGGGAGGGACTGTAGAACAGAATAGAACTGCTCCATTTCAAGGTTGTAAATCTTGATGGACGTGGACTGCCACACGCTTCCTCTGTGGGAACACTGGTGGGCTTAAATTGCCAACCCTCCGGTTACGGTCAAGCACTGTCACCACGGCACCCGCAGGGCTCCTTCAGTGTTCCATGGATACAGCTACAGCCGGAGGTTCTCACTGCCACCTCCCTCCCAGACTACTCAAGAATTACATTCAAATGTCAACGGATAGATCGGGATCCCAGGGTACAAAAAAGAGGCTCATTATCCTATGTCCCTCCTGCACTGGGGTGTGAACTCTAACCCCTACTCCCGCATCTACACCCAAGGCCACAGGTGAATTTTGAGTGTACCCCTCTCCCAGAGGTAGGTCCAGATAAGACCCAGCAGGTCCAGTGGCAGCTGTCCTTGTAGTAGGCAAGACTCCCGCTGGGCTGTGTACCTGATTGAGCAGGTGCCAGGTCTGATAGTCCTCCTTGGTGCAGCGCCGGCTGAAGATGGATTTGTAGTCCACTTTCACCAGCTGCCATTCAGAGCGGAGGCTGAAGTGGCCAAAAACTCTAAGAGTGTGGGAGAGGGATGAAAAGGACAAGCAGAGAAGGTCCCATAGTCATCATCAATGCAGCCAGCCTGGGAAATCAGGATCAAGCTGCAGTCTGACCTTTGCTGGATCCACCAAAGCAATTTCCTTGAGGGTCATTGAGGGTGGGGTGGGGCACTGTACACACTGCTCCAGTCCATTTTCAAGCATTTCCATTTTGCTGCAAACCTTTACTTGACTGCGTGACTGTGCTTCAGAGGAAGACCGTAGAACATAGACAAGCTCTGGGCGACATTCACTTGATAGTCCCAAGCTCACTACCTACCAAGTACCACTGTTTGTATTTTGACCTATCTTTCTGTAGTTGCTTCACAAATGCACTGGGATTGTCCCTCCTCGTGTCCAGGTCCAGGGACTCACTGTTCTCATGTATAGAGCAAATTAGGTGTGCGTGTGCATTTGCTAATGTGAAGCATGGCCTGGAAATTGAAAAATTCTGACTGCATCTAAGCATGTGTATTTGAAAACCCCACCACCAAATGCCTCCTTCTCAGAAACACTCACAGCAGTCTCATAAAAGGAACTCATACTTATGTATAGTGAGGAAGCACACCACCGGAGTAGCTTGGAGAATCAATACTGACCTTTTCAAAGCCCAGCAGTTGATAGCCCTATAAATATGAATGATCAATTGTTTTTAGTAAAATGGAAAAAGAGACAGATCATCCATACTCCACAAGGGTGGCGTGTCTTGTAATCACAATGCAAGGCATCGATCACAGTGATGTCACAGGGGTGCCAATCATGTCTGGAGCTTACACCAACTGAGGCCGTTCAAGGAACTGGGTGTGATCACTTTCAGCATGACTCAATCACACCACCGGTCTGGATTCTCCTCTCCCCAAGTCCAGATAGGCTGACGATGACACACACCCAAGAGACCAACTCTCATCAAAGGACATCTCTTTCTTTTATCTGAAAATGAGGATACTTATTAGAGGGATAGAGGCTGATGGAAGTTGAGAAATAGGGAAAGAAATGGGATAGTTTTATAGATCTTGCAACTTGAAATGCACATCAAAAAAATGACTTTGAATGTGCCATAGTTTGAGAATTTAATAAAACTTTTAGAACTCTGTCTAAAAGACCAAGCAAATGTTGAAGGATAGGTGAAGGGTCTTCTGTTTAGACTAGTTGCAAGTGCTTTTGGAATATCTTAGCTCAGAACTGGGTAGGAGAAGTCATGAGCTTAGTGTATTTAGGATGTGTGGCTGATATATGTGACTAGTGCATTCTTGCCTAATGCATTCATCTTCCCATCCAATACCTGGATGCCAGGGTAGTCACTTAGACGTTCCCGCCTTGTAGCTCTAAATTCATTTCATGAAGAGGATACATGTTCATCCATTTTAAATCTTTGTCAAAAGTTCTTATATCAAAAGATAATACAATCACTACATTTGATCAAGGAGACTCATTCATGTGGATAAGCTCATCAGTGAACCAAAACAGCAATCAAAACTATTAAAAATAAATAAAATTGACGACAGTGGCAGCAATGGCAAATATCTTCTTGCCTGTCTCTTCAGAATTTGGACACAAATTCTCCCACATGTAAATAGTACTAACTCTAGTAAATCTTCTCTGATTAGAGTATTCTGAGTTACTGGACTTGACGATGCTAAGCCAAACACTTATGCCTACTCCAAATACTTTACAGCCATTTCATGGATCACAAATTACATAGCATCAGATTAATTCTGATCCGTTCTATGATACGAAGACGAGGCAGTTAGAAGAGGGAAGTGTGAGGTCCATGTTTACCTGGATATCAGCAAGTATTCTGACAGGGCCTGTCATAGCAGGCTTGAGGCAAACATGAAAACGTGTAGGCCAGGTGCTAACAAAACCATGTGGCTTTGCAACTGATTGAATGGCACATAATTAAAACACGAACATCCACCAGGAGGGTGAGTGTGGGAAGTCAGCTGCAAGACTCGAGTGTCTGCTTTTTCTTGAAGACATGAAATTAATGG
>NW_022103968.1:23567415-23591147 GCF_000313985.2 Echinops telfairi
GTGTGTATGGATTGGGATAACAGTTGTACGAGCCCCTAATAAAATGTTAAAAAAGAAAAAAGAAAAAAAAAGAAAAAAATAAAGAAATAAAATCTTAAAAAGCAAAAAAAAAAAAATATGGTAGACTCAATCTCTAAATCTAAAGTTTATAGGAGGCTTTGCTCGTGTGGTAGGACAACCTGAATTTCCTGAAATTTAAACAAAAATATATACAAATTCGCTCACAATGCATTTATCTATGGAGAAATTGTAATATGTTTGGTCAGATTTTCAAAGAGGTTCACAGTCCTCATAGTTTAAAAACCATTGAAAAAGAGAGTGACTAAGAAGATGACATGACTGAAGATTATAGCTCATCGATTTAGCCAAGAAGTGATGTAAGAACTATGATTGGTTAACCTGGAAAAGACTTAGGAAGGGATTGAGTAGAGGAAAAGCAATCTTCTATAAAAAAAGAATAGAGGATATTCTCGGGACATATGTTGAGCGTAAAAATGAACCGAAAGTAACATTGTGAATTACAAAATGTACGAGAGCTTTCTAACAGATGACGTTGCCGATGGGAGCAGGGAATGCTCATGTGTATGCATGTGCCCTGTGGGCACAGATCTTCATGTTCAGGCATGGTCTTTTCCCATAGCTGATGTTGAGTGGGAGGCACGATCATCCCGGCACACAATCTAACTCATCCTGTGCCTTGAAAGATGTCTATGTTGTTAGTTTACCCAACTCTTTAGAACATTCATTTGTGATCTCAGACTGCCCATTTTATCACTGAACACAAATATCCGTGCTCTGAAAGGGCTTTGTGGGCCAATTCAAATTCCTCTTCTCCACAATCTCTGCCCGTATAGTCTTTCCATCTAGATTCCTTTTGCTTCTATCACAGGTTTCTTTACATTGTCTTTCCTGGGTGTCTTGCCAACCTGTGAATACGTACAGTTTTAACCTTGCAATGCGTTGATGATACGTTCTCTAAAGAAGTCCCCTGCATATTGTAGATAACACATTTAAAAAATGCAATCAATGTTAGAATCATGAGCCTTATGCATTTCCTCTTTGGTCCTCAACTAAGATCAACAGGGTAAAATCTCTCAGCAAGAGATCCAAGAAGTAAGTAGGGTAGAGGAATCAAGAGGCTAACATTTCTTTAAAAAGACAATGGGGCTACTTTTCCAGAAAGGACTTCTATGACTCTCTAAAGACCACTGAGGTCTGTTTCCTCAAAACTCAAATGGCTCTATAGCCATGGCTCTCCAATGTTTACATCATAATCAACAAAAAAAAGTATTAAACATAGACGTCCCTACCTCAGGGTTACTGATTCATAATATGAGGCTTTCTAATAGTCCTCTAGGTGATGCCGAATCCGATGGCTAAGCACCCCATTTTGAGAACATTTGCTCTTGAACTTCATTCAGAATTTCTTAATTTTCTGGTATCTTTAGTCAGCTTGGTCAAATTTTTGTTAGCCAACTGGAAAGCTCCGTAAGTGTTCCGAGGTTAGAAACCGAGAATCGGAGAGACAAAAGCTTTACTGGCAGCAGGCAGCGTCCACCCCTCTGAGGTCACTCTGAACCTGAGTGATCAGAGCCAGGGCTTTTTACACTCATAGACAAATGGGTGGCAGAGTGGGGAGGGTTGCACAGTGGTGCTTACAACAGTCTAAACACAGATTTGTGCAGGAACTTCATGCAAAACAGTATCTGGGCTAATCCTGTTTTGCATCCGAAACACCAGGTTGAGTCCTATTTTGCACTGAAGCACTGGGTTGCCCTCCCTTTATTAGGTTTATTTTAAGAATCCTTTACACTAGGGTGCAGACAATTCTTGTTCTGATTCGCACCTCACAGAGCAACTCAACAGTAGACCCTTAACAAAGAATAGAAACGGGTGACCATTGAGTGTCCCTGAAAGAAACAAGATATGATTGAGGTGGAGTCTCATGAGGAAGTCTTTGGCAAAGAAGTATAAATTCCTAGAATGACCAAATTTACCAAACTCTAATTACCAAGGTGGACTATTTTTGCCTTCTCCCTCTGCAATGCATGGCTCTCTCCTAGTCGTAGTACCTCAAAGTGTATTTTCATGAACATGACCATAACTCCGTCGGATGATTTAATATATAGGAAATCCTAATATGCAACACGTGTTTATTATTATATCATTTTCAATGCTGGAATTCCCGACTGACTCCCATCTAGGTTCTTTGCTTTCATGAGGACTTTTCAAGGAATATTACCCCAAACCCAAGTCACTGCCAGTGAGTCAATGTTGATTCATTGCGCTCCCCGGTGGGCGTCAGACAAGGTAGCTGTTTGTGGGACAGGAAAGCCTGGTCTTTCTCTCAAGGAGCTGCTGCAGATTTAGAACTGCTGACCCCTTGGATTTCAGTGCAGTGCATCACTACGACACTACCAGGCTCCTTTGAAGGAGCATACTAACCTCTAATGCTGAGCTTTTGTTGTTGTTCTTACAGAGTCTTAGAGAAAGTGAAGGCCTCCTACGTAAACACAGAAGACTCTCTGAAAATAGGAACCTTACCTTGTGGTTTCCCTGAGCAAGTTGCTCCAAACCTCAGGAACAAAACAAATGAATTCTCTAAGCTATTTCTCACTATACAGATTTTCAGGAAAAATCAATTAAAATGTATTACTTCAGTTTTTCTTTTTCTTTTTAGCTTCCTCCTGGAATTTTTCATGAGTGATTTTGGCTCTGCTTAAAATTCACCTTCTTGGTTGCTACCAACCTAAAGATAATCTCCTTTTTAAAAAACTCCTCTGGTGCGAAATATTTATACCACTAATATAACGGTTAGAGGAGATCCTTCTGTGCTCTTGAGCTGTTTAACGGAACATAGAGGTGGGTGGCATGGTGGCACAAACACTAGGCTGAGAAATAAAGCTTTCGGCCATCCTGAGTCCTGGTCCATCAATAAATTAACAAGGTGACCTTAAGCAAAAAAAAAATCACTCCAGATCTCAAGGCTTCAGATGTCTTATAAGCCTCATGAGTGACTTGAAATCAGTGACACATATACTCACAGGATGGGACGCAGAAGTAGTCTAGATGGAATGTGGCCCTTTAAAACAATTTCTGTTTTCATTTCTTTCCAATCTCTACGTCTACCTCCAGACACACAAGCTATCTATCTTCTGCTGACCCCAACCATGAAGGATTTCTCTATTAGAGTCATTTATCTTTGTCTCCACTGGTGCTTCTTTCATATAACAGATGCTCAATAAACAGTGCTGGGATGATTAATGGACAGGATTAATCTAACAAAATCATTCATTTCATCTAAAATTGGCATAATAGCTTTATTTACCCTTGTTTCTGGGCCAAAGAACACGGTTGAGCTTTGTGTCTTCTGGGGTTTAGAAGGACAAAAACAACATCAGGGGAAAGACCTGCCCCTGGTCATCGCAGGTCCTGCCAGGATTTTCATACTCAACTATGATTTGCCGGGACCCTAAATAACACACCTTCTCTAATCCACATGCAGACCCAAGTTAGCCTTATGGAAAGGGGAGCAGTTAGATTCAGGGAGCAGGGCGGCTCATAAAAACAAAAGACTTCATTAGAATTCCAAACACATAGAAGGTTAGCTACTCAATAATTAAATGATTTCAAAGGGGATCATGGTATATAATTGCTATAATTTAGATAGAAACAATGCCACACCAAATGTAATTAGAGGAGGAGGCTCCATAAAGACATTTTCCTCTTTACAGGACAGCAGCCCTGGGTCATCTGATTCTCTCCTGCAAAATCCCTTGGGTCTTTTTTCAACTTCCAATCACACCGCTGCTTTTATCTATATCTCTGAGAGCTAAGAGAAGATAAGCTTCAAGGAGAGTGGTGGACCACAATCCTTCAGGGAGAGAAAGGACAAGGATTAATTACTAGAAAGCCATTGGAACTGTCCGAAAGACAAACAAGCAGTACTTTGGGAGTTAGATTAGGAGGACTCCACAAGACTGGGGGGACATTTGATTGAATTAAACTAGGATAATATTGTATTGCTATCAACCTACACTCAGAACATTCCCCTTTCTTCTATGTGAGAGTGCAGAACCTGCACCTTGAACTCTGCTAAGCTTTCATTTGCCCTAGCGGGAGGATAGTTCCAGCACCAGAACTAGATGGCAGAGTCCGTTTCTCTCTGTTATTGCTAGAACTGAATTCTCAGTCATAACACCGAACCCTATGACTTCAGCCTGGACCCGGTTCTCTGTTTTAACCTCCAGTCTGGGTCCCACACCTTTTCACTGCACTTCTACGGTCTCTTGAATCCCACGACCATGCCTGCACAATAGCAATGGCTGTCAAGGGCCACATGCTTGTCATGTGCAAGGACACTGCTAAAGACTGCTTTGCTATGATCATCCTGAATCTCCATCTGACTCCCAGAGAATCACAGAACAACTACCGCAAAGGAGGAACACCGGGCTCTGAGGCCATGCTCAAAGTTAGATGGCGGTGGTGTTCAAGTTGGCAAAGAGGCGATGCCAGTGTTTTCTGAGTGTGCCTTCTCCTGCTGAAGACTGCAATACAGGCTCCGTTCTCTTGGTCCCTCGCAAGCTTTAGATCTTTTCATTATCGATCCATTTTCAAGGAACCTCTCCTCCATCTCCAGTAGGACAGGTGTCCTAAAGCATTATCCCAATGAAAGTACTCTTATAGACTAGTGCGCACATTCTAAGAACTAGCCGTTTGCCACAGATAGGGATCTTACTTTCCTTCCCAAACTTTTCTTCTTCTTCTTCCCTCTGTTTCATTCAAACTTTGTTTCTTATTGGATACGAACATTTCGTGAACAAATCGAATACTGGTGTGTTGTGGCATTACATCCTACTTTTCATTATTATTTTATTATTAGTCCTCCCACTCTAAGATTTTGCAAAGTCTTAAGTATTTGGTGTATGCTAACCTCTTTGGACAGATTATCCCATTTCATCTATTAGTCCCACTTTACACATGAGGAACTGAGGCTCTTAGAAATGATAGAGCTCATTTTCAATGTTACACAACTAGACAATGAACCAGGCAGTTGTTCTGACACAATTCTCAGCACTGTGCTATCAGCAAGGATCGTAGCCTTTAAAAGTGTTTTGTGACGCAAATCAAAAAATGGATGGCAGTTTGGAAGTGATGAGTGGTCGAGAGAGTCTCTAACTTAGCTCTAGTCTTCATACAATAAAGTGGAAACACTGAGGCAAACCTGAAAACCCATTAAGGGAAAGATGAGTGAAGAACCCTTCTGAGGAAAATCTAGTTCTGGTCCTATTTATCTCATGGTCTAGAGATCTACTGCGAAGAGAATGCTATACTTGAACTTGAACTATGACAAAGACCGCCTTCAGCTAGCTTGACTTACAGTAGGAGCTCCTATGGTAACGAAAAGAACAAAACACATTCAAAAGTAATTTTTTGTAAGAGTCACTAGGGGTAAACTTGTGGGCCAGCCCTTCAGCTCCTCCTTTTCAGGATAGCCACGAAAACCAAACGCTAGAGAAAGCCGTGGTTTTCTCAAAACCACAGACAACTGAAACTGAAGTCTCTGGGTGCTCGACGCTGGTTCTCTTTCTCTCATGCTTGTCCCTGGGCAACATTTTCAGCTTCAGCGACGGTGTGATTGCGGCACCCTGAACCATTGGTTGGAGGGATGCAGAGATGTGATTGCAGCTTTTCTTCTAGATGCCCTGTGTCTAAAGCAGCGGTTCTCAGCCTGTGGGTCACGACCCCTTTGGGGTTCAAACAACCCTTTCACGGGGGTCACCCAATTCATAACAGTGGCAAAATTACAGTGACGTAGTCGCAACGAAAATAATATTATGGTTGGGGGTGTCAACACAGCACGAGGAACTGTATTCAAGGGTGGCAGCATGAGGAAGGTGGAGAACCACTGCTCTAAAGAGTACATTGGGAATTCCAAACTGAAGCCAGACACTCGGAAACTACAAATGTATACTGCCATTCCATCTAAGAGCGAGGGTCTTCGGTGATATGAACAGCTTTCCTCTCTTTATTGGATTCAATGAGTCATCAGAATGGCATACGTACATATCTGCCAGTCTCTAGGGAAATCAGCCTGGATCCGTGTAGGCACAATTTAGCTGTTCCCATTGAGCCCCAGAGGTGGATCAGAAATATTGGAGTGATGTAGTCTAACTTGGATTTCATGAACGACCAGCAAGCTAGAGGGAGAGCATAGAGTCTCAATTTACCAATGAGGGAGAACCCCTGAATATGATAAAGAAGAAGAAATCTCCCATTGGCCCAGGAGTTGTCCCCACATACATTTTCAGATAATTATGATCCAAATTAAGGGTTCTGAAATTACCCAGTCTGGCTATGTGAGTTGACACACGGGATTTATGTTTCCTTCTGCCCGGTGGCAAAGCCTTTGGTAAGTTCTGCTGACTCGCACACCACCTTCTGTGCCACTGCCGTTCAGGACCGAGAATGAGATACTGTGGAAACTACATCATTGCCATGGAGGTGATTCCAACCCATATGAACTTATCTCTCACTGCCATTGAGTCAATGCCGAATCACGGTGACCCTAGAAGTGAGTTTCTGAGACTGTAACTGTCTAAGGGAGAAGAACGCCCCATCTTTCTCCCTTGAAGTGGCTGGTGGTTTCAAACTGCTGACATTGTAGTTATCAGCCCAACACGTAACCACTATGCCACCAGCGCTTCTAGGACCTCTTTAAAGTGTCAAAAAAGCAAAGGTGTCACTTTGAAGCCTAAGATGCTCCTAACCCAGGCCATGCTATTTTCCATTGCTTCCTGTGCATTCAAGAGCTGGACAAGAAATAAAGAGGGTAGAGAAAAATGGATGCATTTGAATTATAGTGTATTGAAGACTATACCATGTATTGAATATACCATGAATTACAAGAAGGAATAAATCTATCTTGGAATAAGGTCAGCCAGAGTGCATCTTACAAGCAAGACCAGTGAGACTTTGTCTTACATGATTTGAGTATGCTATCAAGGAGGAATAGTCCCTGGATAAGGATATCATGCTTGGTAGGGTAGAAGATTAGATCAAAAAGGAAGATTTCCAATGAGCAGGGTTAACACAGAAGTTGCAACTATGGGCTCAAAGAGAGCAATGGTTGTGAGTATGAGACAGGTCCAGGTTTGCTTAGTCCTGTGGGACAATGGGTTGCTATGAGTCAGACCCAAGAAGTGGCTCCTAACAACAAGAGCAGGGACTGAGAAATCTCAGCTCAACCCTTTTAGCCGGCTCGACTCCTTTCATGAGCTGGATTCATTAATTTGAGAATAAATTATTAGAAACCTGGAAAACAGTTCTGAAATGCCTGAAGATTTATGATGAAGTCATTTCACAAAAGGTCACAGGCAACCCTGCTATAATTAAATCTTTCATTAATTTTTAAAATACACAATAACTTACAAATGCAGCATAAATTAACCAAATGACCTTGACAAAATTATTTAGAGCATAGCTTTATCAGAAGCCACTATCTAGTAATTTCCTGAATTTTTATTTTATGAGTATGATTTGTCTATTTTGCATTCACCTCTTTTATTGGGCCCCAGTAGCCTATTTATTTGCAAAGACTTCGTATTCATTTACTCAGGATATTGGTACACACTGGAGAATAATGGTGAGTTAGTGAAGACCCCCTCTTCTTCTAGGTCACCACCTCAAACGTGAATTAACTGTGACCCTCATTAATCATAAACTCAAGAGCAGCCCTCCCCCTTTGTAAGCTGGGAAATACTTTATTTCATGTGTACATCTTGGTCAATTATTTCCTTCTTCTGATTATCAAAAAGAGTGCATTCTCATTAGAAAAGAATGGAAAACTATAGGGATCGATGGATGAGAAAATAAGTACCCACTAGAGCCAGTCTCTTTTAATATTCTGTGAAATTTTCTTCAGCTCATCGGCAGTGTTGTTGTTTTCAGAGTAAACAGCCAACAATGATCAGAATCTTCAGCCAGGTTTAAAACCTTTGAAAGCTGGATCACCTTGACATCTGTGTTTCATTCCTAACTAGACACATACGCTCACACCCCATGACCAAAGTGGAATCACAAAATTGGGTATAAAACAGATCTGCTAGCACTAGAGAAGAAATGAACATCATTTTTAAAGTTCATGTTTTTTCATTACAAGCCGTGGAAGAGTTTTGTTAGAAATAAAGCAGTAAATTAGTAAAATTAGTAAATGTTCTGCTAGTAGAGACTGACAATCTTGATGGTGCCCTTTTCCCAATTCCAGTAGCTCCCAGAATAGTGCCTAACTCATAGTTCAATAAATATTGCTAAACAACTAGCATATATTCTTATAATAGCAACGTGACACACTTGTCACCCAGTTCTTTACTTATGAGCTCCCGTACATGCCCTGTTGTCTGGGAAGAACTAGGTTTCTCATGCTACACCTTGGCTCCTGCCTCCATAAGCACCCACAACTCCCCAATTCCCAAGGAGGAAGCTACTAAGGGCTGACATCAGATCAAAGCAGAGAGACAAGTGTTCTAGGAAGGCAAGCCACCCACCGAGAGCAAGTGTTGGTCTTCAGAAAGTCAAGCCACATTCTTGGCTAGTGGTGTGCGTCCACGACACCTCATTGGTTTCCTATTAGTGCGTAGGGGGGATTATTGGTAAAAGAGGTCAGTAGTTACAAGGAGAATTGCATTGAATGAAAATAGAACATGAACTAGACCTTAGCAGAAATAGGCAAGTGCTCAGCAGCAAGGAACCCTGCAAGCCTAGCCTGTGTTAGTGACAGGGTACAGTGATTGGAGAGAAGGTGGAAAACTACAGAGATTCAAAATCCTGAAAATAAGTGTTGAGGGAGGGGAAGAGCAGGAGGAAGATTGAAAAAGATACTGGAAGTCATGGACACTGAAGAGAAAAAGGAAAAACAAAACTCTTTCTTTTGAATTTATCGAAATCACTCTATCTAAATATCTTGTTTTTATTTTTTCCCCAAGCTAAAAAGTGTTCCTTGCCTGGGTTTCAAAGGTTCATAAGATCTAAAACAGAAAAGGCCCGTGGGCTCAGATGTGGTCTGTAAATGTGACAAATGATGAGTCAGAACAGGATTGACGGTTCCTCAGGGGATGGCACGGAAAGTTGGGGAGGATTGGGGACATGATAATGATGGAGACAAGAATGAGGAAAATGTTCTAAGGTTAATGGTAGTGATGATTGTACAACTTTTCTCGATGTGATTGAGCTATTGAAATGTATGGTATGTGAATTAGATGCCAATAAAACTGCCAATAAGGCTGATTTGTGTAAAACCCTGAACAAAGAATCAGAAAAAAGTACAAAAAATCATTTCCGCCTCAGTCCTATAATATTAATCTCATACTACCTATACTACTGTATACCTGTACCACTCCATCCTTAAAGAGTTTATAGAACCAATCAGGTAATATCAATCCTGTATCACCTATACCACTGCTAAGCACCAGTTACACAAAATGTCCATGCTACAAGGAATGATAAACAAGGCACTGATGAGCAAGACTTAAAAAGATCTCATACTTTAACATCAGAGGTGGCCAACATGGTAAAACAATGTTTTACAATTCCTTTAAATCAGCACAAGATGATATGCTAATTCACCATGACTCTGTAACTCCTGTCAAGACACAGAGCACAGAGAATGTCTTCCACATATTAATCTGGAAGCACAAATGACAAAACTGCTCATAACAGTGCAAACTCAAAATATCCTAACTGTTCATAGGCAAAAGATGAGAAATACAGGGGGCTTTTTCATAAGCTAAAATGCCACATCTTGATAAATACATCAGAAAGGAATACGCATCAAAATGGAGGGAGCTGCAGAAAAGGATTTCAAATTCTCATGAACTCCACACTTTGTGATGCATGGATGAGAAATGAAACTGCCAACCACAGCCCTGCAATAATTGTTAAACTTTAAAAAGTAACCCCTGATTCTTTGTAATAGAGATTTCATCCGCTATGACAAAAGCCAAGGAAAGGTTTGCACACAGAGTGAGACATTCTTGGGTAGTTACCAGAGATGAGAGTGAAACAGCGTCAGCTGCAGTGCCAGAAGATGACCCCTCGGGTGGGAAGGCACTGAACATAGGATGGCGAGAGTTGTCTCTTGACAACAGAGTCCACATGATGACATAGACGCAATAAAGTTTTGGCGACCTTCTTTTACTTAATGGGCATGACTCAAAATGAGAAAGTAAAACAGAACAACAGGCGCATACACCCATTAATAATCAGACCACACCGTGTACACAGCATGAATACAGGCAAACTGGAAGTCATGCAAATTGAAATGGAATGCATAAAGATTGATATCATGGTGTTGGTGGAGAATATTGAAACTACGGACTTGCAGAAGAACAAACAAATGTGTCTTTGATGAATTATAGTCTGATTGCGCTTTACAGGACGTGCTATAGAATGCTTGGGAAAGTGGATGACCAATGGTAAAAAGGGAAGACTCTCAATGATTACCATAGTGGCTGTTACAACGGCTCGAGCAAAGCAAGGATGGTGCAGGCACAGAAAGTGTTTGTTCTATTGTACAAAGGGCAATGAGTCCAACCCGAACTGACTGGTTGGTCGCTAACAATAACAACAGAGATGGGCGGGAAGAGAGGCAAAGTCACTAACCTGATGATATGAAAACAAACCATCTTGTTGCCATTGAGTCCATTGGACTCACTACAACCCTAGGCAGGGTTTCTGAGACTGTAACTCTGTATGGGAACAGACGGCCTCATATTTCTCCCATGGAGTGACTGGTGGGTTTAAAAAAAACCTTGAGGTCAGCAGCCTGACACCCAAGCCATCACACCACCAGCACATTTAATTAGATCATAAACTCAAATCAAACGCACAGCCACCATGTCCATTTTGACTCATAGTCACGCTACAGAAGAGGTTAGAACTGCTTCCTGTGGGTTTCTGCTATTGTAACTTTCTGTGGGAATAGAAAGTCTTCTCCCAGGAATCACTTCGTGATTTTGAACTACTGACCTTTCAGATCACAGACCAAGCGCTACATCTATAATTTTAACTAAATAATAGATACATGTTTATTTGGGTGAAAGGAAAGGCAATATACAAGAGGGGGAAATCTACACAATATTAGTAAGGTAAAGGAAGGCACTGAGAAATTCATAAGAAGAGACAACAGAGGCAAATCCTATGAAGGTGTATTCAAAAAAGTTAATAAAAAATGAAATGAAAAAGATGGTGAAAATTTTCTGCAAACCTTTTGAAAGTTCCTCACATTTTAGAATATTAGTAACAACAACAATAATCTATGAGTGGATACACAGGCTGACACGCAAGTGGAACAGTTCTGGGTAATTGAAAGAGGCTACATCCACAATTATATATAGGTTTTGCAGAGGACATTTCTACATATATCTTTGCATGTGTTATAAATATATTGACATAGAAAAAACAGGAGGCAAAGTTAAGAAAATGTCTTAGCCATAACCCCAAAATTTAGAAAGCCAGTCACTGGGCTTGGGGATCTAGGACCACAGTCTCAGGGGATGGTTAAGTCAATTGGCATAACATAGTTCACAAATACAATTTCTACACAGTACTGTGCGAAGTATCAATTGGAGTCTTCAAAGCTAACAATCGGCCATCATGCAACCAGAGATCTCTTCTTGCACAGAAGAAATAAAAGTAAAGAAAATCAATGAATCAAAGAAAAATTAGTCCAAAGGAAACCACAGCCATATTACTCTGATCCCAGAAATAACAGATGGTGGCCAGCTACCACTAATGACCACTCTGATCAGCATATCACAGAAGATGCTGCATTCAATGGAAGAAAAGCAGAGAACAAAATTCAAAATCATGAAAGCCATCAGACTTACTGGTCTGATGGAGACGAGTGGAACCCCGGAGCTTGTTGTCCTTAGATACCCAAACCTGTAACTGACCTCACCCCAGTGGCCAAACAATAGATCCGTGTGTCAGAGTAACAAGTTTCAGGTGCACACACCTGAGAATAATCAGTTCAGAAGGTTAGGAAAGGAAGAAGGGAAGCAGGAAGCACAGAGAGGAAGTGAGCTAAGTGATAGCACATCAGGGAGGTGAAACAAAATGCCTAGGAATTGTTGAATGTAAAGCTGGTGACCTGCTCAATAAACCTTCTCCCAATGCACAATAAAAGAGTCTTTAAAACCCCCTAGAGTCTGAAAACCAATCAACAGTTCAGCTTTCCTGGTAAAAAAATATCTGTGTAGAACGTTTTTGCTCCTATAATAACTATTTAGATGGGATCAAATCAGTAACAGCAACTCAAAATATTAGATAAGAATCTCATGGGGCAGTGGATTTATGCTAATGGTGCATGAACAACTCCAAAACCAGAAGGATGGGGATGCCGGTGCCACTCAAAGCAGGTAACCAGTGTCACTGCCCTGGGTGGACATGCAGAAAACTCTGATCCACAGGGCAGCTCACCTGTGTGTCAGCTTGAATGGCCCACAGTTAAGAATGGGTTTTACATCTTAAACAATTAGTGGGGGAAAAGGGCAAGTGAAGGACAGTATTTGTGGCTTGCGAAAATTGAATGAAATTCAAATTTCATAAACAAATGAAGCCTACAAATAATGTTGTATTCCACCAGATGTCTACTGATTCATATACATGTTGTCTACGCTGCTTCCATGTTGGGAAGGGAGAGTTCAGTCCTCACAGCAGAGACCCTATCCTTAGCAACACCTAAAATCTTTGCTATCTATCCCTGCACAGGAAGAATTTCCTAGTACATCGGCCTTTCGTGAGCAATAGACGATGGAGACTACATCTTCAATGCTGTCCTATGGAGATAGTTTCACTTAATCCTTAGAGCCAGTGAGGAAACCTGAGCTCAGAGGGAGGTTACGTAGCAGGCTGGGTGCTGCAGCCAAGAATGCCAGGCTTTCTCAGCCACCGCACCATCTTCATCCTCAGCCCACAGGGTCAGCCATTGGTCAAAATAAGCCTTTACCTTCCTGAATGCTGCCAGACCCCAGTGCACCCAGAGCCATTTTTAAGCCCCTCAGCAAGTGTGCTTTCTGCTTTTGTGCTCTCTGGTGCATACGAGAACGAGTCTCCAAATTCATAGCAGGCCCGCCAACACACTGAAGCACATGAATCACACACCAGGCTGAGAGCTGATGACTTGGGAGTTCCACTGCATTTGCCAATTACTCGAATGACTTACTTTGGGAAAAGTAAAATCAGGCTCTCCCAACAAACAACAGAGAATTGAAAAACAGATCAATGGAAGTAGTGCTGGTTCGCTTCCAACGCCTTTATCGGATGCAGTTACTAGAGGCTAAACAATGCATTGAAGCTCAGGGCTGGGCTTTCGCATGGCACTAAGGCTGTATTTAAAAGCCTGTTCCCTGCTAAGGCTGGTCACAGTCTCTTAAGTGAAAAGAAGGTCTTCACTTTGAAAGAGACAGAGAAAAAATTAAACCTCTGCAGCATTGCAGTTTGCATAATTTTCTAACAAAATGTTATCTTCCCCTTTCTCTTTGGCTATTAGTTCTGTTGGAAGAACAATGGAGCAGAGATTTATGCCAATTAGAATTGGATTTAATACAGGGAGTTAGCAAGACAGTCGGCTCTAGACAATTTGCTAAAGGCCATTCCCAGATCTGGCTGTTTCTCTCACTCTCTGCTCTTCAAGTCATGGGTCTCCCTAACCACTCTGAGTGCTCACTGCTCCCAGAAACACACACACACACACACACACACACACACACACACACACACACACATCATCATCATCCCTCTTCCACTTCTCTGTTTAGCTCTGAAGGTTTCTGCTGCTATAATCCTGTCTCTCCTTGAGATCCAATGGCAATGGTAATTCATCCCATACCTTCCCATTTACTTGCTGCCTAGTTCTCTCAGAAGAGCCCTGGTGGCATAGTGGTTATGTGTTGAGTTGGTATCCCCAAGGTCCGTAGTTCGAAATCACCAGCTGCTCCTCAAGAGAAAGACAGGGCTTTCTACTCCAGTCAAAAGCTATTGTCTGGAAAACTCACAGGGGCAGTTCTACTCAATGCCATGGGGTTTCTGTGCGTTGGTATCAACTAATTCGAAGTGAGTCTGGTTTTGGGGAGTGAGTGTTTCATGAACTTGCTGTGCTTCTTCAAACAGATTGTGAATTAAAATTCAGGAATGGGTCAGCTGTGACTTGGGCTCTGGCAGAACAATGGGCACCCTAGGTACTTTAGCCTGCCACTCTTTCCCCTCACACCACCCTCCTTCACTGAACAACCCTTTCCTCCATTTCCTGCTCAGAGCCTAGCATTTGAACTCTGCCTTCTTTCCTCTCATTTTGCCCCTTAGTAAACAAGGGACCCGAACTCTTCACCTCTCTGAGCCATGATGTCTTCTCTTCATCTGCCTGATGACGACAATCCTAGCTATCCTACAGGGTTGAGTGAGATCCTTAAATTATATCAAAACATTTTGAAAGAAATATTTAACTAAAAGCCTATTGAATGAGCAAACAAGAAGCTGAAGAAAAGTTCTTGTTAGACCCTTCAAGAGCGGGTTGAACGTCCATCTTCCCTTAGTATTTTTTTCCATCTTCTTCTGTATTTATGATAAGAAGTACCTGCTTTCTTCCAAGGAGTGGAGAACACCTCTCCATTATGGAAATCCTGCTGTGATTTTTCTTTTCTGGGGACCTGCCAGGTTCTTCCTGGGCCTCGTAAAGTTCAAGTAAAGCACAGCCAACTGGTTCAACATTTCATATTAAGAAATGATTTCAACTATAGCTTTGGGGATGTAGGGTAGAAGAGTTTTCCCATTGGATTTCACATCTGAACCAAAAAGAAGAAGTGCTAATTTGTGGACAAATAACCTTTCAAAATGTGGTAGACCGGAGATGTATGGGAGTTCCAAACGCCACAGGCATCTCATCAGCCTGGACAGCCCTGGTCCCGCAATAGGCCCCTCCGCCTTTCAATCAGCCAAACCTGTTCTCAGCCTTAAATAATAAGAATGGTCACATTTCATTGTAAATTAGGCAAGACTAGATGCTTCCTGTCAAAGTTACCAGGGAGATGTTGAAATAATAACATTTGAAAAGACAGTGGAGGGGGGTGGAAAGCAATAAAAGGAAGCAAATCCCAAGGCTCCAAGATGAGGGCTAGCTCTCTCACACAAATCTATTAGCTGGGCTGCAGTTTTAGAAGGTTCTGAGCTCCCCTAAGCTCGGGGAGAAGTAGAAGCTGGGCAGGCAGGTGTGGTAATGAAATCTCTCCCAGGAGGGCCCTTGTTCTCTAACTGCCCTTTGTCAGCCCACTTGCCATTCCATCCCCCTGCTACATACCTTCCAAACACGCGGTGCTACTTACAGACCCTGCTTGCTCTCAGCTCTATGCAATTCCTTCTCTCCCAGAAAGTAATCACTGGATTCTGATTATAGCATCTCAGGATCTCTGGGGATCTAGAATGCACTTTATGAAATGTCTTCATCATGAGCCAGAGAAGAAGCCACAACCACCACAGCACTGGTAGGATTCTTGGGGACTATGAGATTCACTTAGTAACTCAGTTACATCTTCATTCATCTAATCATCCTTTCATGGAACCTACAAATATGGTGAAATCCTTACTGCTAACACAAACCTATAAGGGGCCCTAGTGATTGTAGTGGTTACATGTTGGGTTGCGATCTGATGGTTGGTAGTTCAAAACCAATAGCTGCTCTGCTGGAGAAAGATGGCCTTTCTACTCCCATACACAGTTACAGTCTTGGAAACCCACAGGGGGTCACTATGAGTCAGTATCAACTCAATGGCAATTATAAGAACTCAAAGAACAAGATATATACAGATCCTCCTGTTAGGCAACTTTAACGTTACATGTGTATATGTGTGTATATTGCATCTCTATGTATTTCTGTGTGTCAGTTACATAATCATGTCAATCAGGTCATAGCCACTGAGGCCTCTGTGTGGGCATGGCCTTCTCCTGAGGATTCTGGGAATGCCTGTCTTCCTCCCTAGAGTTGGGAGACACACTCTCTGCTTCATCTTCCTGCTGATAAGCCACATGGAGCTAAGCTGTTGGAGCCAGAGCCCTGAAGCCAGAGGAGCCACTAGGAAACACACCAGCATCGAGATGCTTCTATTTGGAATCACTGAAATGCCACTGGATCCACAAGACTTTCCTTCCACTGGCCTCTGATCTTCCTAGATTCAGCATCATTGAATGGCAGCATCAGTCTAAAGGAGAATTTATGGACTAGTATTGGACATATGGGCTAATATCCGACTTACAAATATGACCTCGACTGGGCCGGGATGTTTTCTCAATATACAATTGCTTTTTAATATAAAACATATATATATATATATATATCGATTAACTTATTTCTCTAGTCAATCCAAACTAACAAAATCTGTCTATCTGAAGATTGAGTGAAGTTGGTGGGGAATATTTTATGTTAATAATATTTTCATTAATGGTTATTTTCTAACATGTTATGAAAGTATATATATATAGATATAGATATAAACTGAAAGCTTGGTTAGAAGACTAAATATGGTTTAAAATGAGACCTGAAAGATATGTAGAGGTTTGGTTAGTCAAGTGGGAAGAGAAATGACATTCCAGGCAGATACAAAGATTCTGCAGTAGGAAAATATCAGATGCAGCAGAACAAGCCAGTTTCCTCAGAGCATGGAGACCAGAGATGAGGTCCTGGGAGAGTGGTCAATGGTTATTCAGAGGGTTTGCACCTTTTCCTAAAGCAAAGGCAAGCTCTTGATGAGTCTTGAGAAAAGGGAAGACTCAATGAGCTTTTCCCTTTCAAGCACATCCCACTGGATGAACAGACTTAACATAGTCGAAGAGCTTTCACAATCACTCCAAACAGCCAAGCACTTCAATGCCTCCTTTGTTGGCTCTCTTCCTTTCGCCTTCTAATCATTGATTCCTTCAAGCATAATTACTGACTTCCTCTTATTTGCCAACCACTAGTGAGCTATTAAAAATATCTTCCTTAAAGCTTATTATTTGGCCGATTATTTGGTTTACCACTGGTGAACTGCTAGTAAAACTTCCAGACAAACTCAATTGTCACCTTCTCTTCACTTCCCTCTGCTGATACACTGGTTATATAAACACGGCTCCTTGGTGAATAGCGTGCCCCCACTCCTCCTTATCACGCTGGTCTGAGACAACCTTGAAGGTAGAGAGAACTGCATTTATCTTTTTAATCTTTTTTAGGAGACAGCCAGATCTGATACACATTGGAAGCTCATTAAAGGCTTTGGAATAAATGAACTAATAAATATTTAAATCCCCCAAATCAAGGTGACAAGATAAGGCAATTAAACCATAGTGTGAATAAGTTGGCATTTATTTCTCCCTGACCATCGTGGAGCTAAAGAGAGCGTTCACTATTCTGCTCAGAAAGTTACTCTCTTCTTTCATAGTTCCTAGGAAACATATACATTTTAAAATGTCTCTTTCCATCCCCATCACTGCTGCTCTGGGAAGGAAAACCATAGTTCAGGCCTAGAAGGCCACTTGATTTTAAAGTTCTTTTCAAATTTACCATGGCGGCAGATACCACCTTCTGGCAATCTTTCTATTGATTCTCCCTTCTGGCTGTCAGAAGATCCCCAACCAAGCCTGTATTGTTTTTGTACGAGAGAAACTCAGAATTTAATAAAAAGAAAAAAATTCAATTGTCTGCCTGAATTATTTATATTTGATGGGATATCAGCTTCCATAAATTCATGGACATCCCCGATCCCTATAGGCAACAAATATTCACTGTTCTAGTTCCTATTCTACTTGTTCCCATTGACTGTATCCTAACATGCAAGGTAGAAGAGGGACAAGTTCTATAAAACTTTACTGGGAAGCAAAGGAAAATAGAAGTGTGATCTCATCCCTTCAGTAAAGGGTTTGGCCTTGAGGTCAATCGCCCCCAAACCAACGTGAACAACCACACGCCATCTGAAGCTGAGCAAACTAAGAAAAAGAAAAAATATATATTACTATTTATACTAGATGAACAACAAATTTAAATGGTGACCTTAAACTTGTCAGAAAATACAAAGTCACGTAGAGATTAGTGCACATGTTGTATTGTTCAATGTTGAAGCCAGAGCATGAGACAAGCTTAAATAGTCCTTTCACAAGAAAGGTGTAAAAAGTCAGGTCATATGGAAAGACCCTGTGAAAGGACGATCACTAGGTCTCCACTGAAAAGACCAGGAAGGACTGACACTAGATAAGGGGCTACTTCACTTCCAAGGCCAAGTCAGATTCGGATGTGGAGCGTGGCCACGGTTGGCTTCAATTTGATCAGATTACACAACTTTCTTGAACGTGTGTCTCTTTAACTCAACTCTAAAGCTCTTTGATGTCCATATGAGAGAAACGCCTAGAAAAGAGGGAGCTGTTCTTTCACTATCTAGTGACTAAGTAAAGGACGGAGTCCTAACCTGAGAAAGACAGTCCAGGCCCAGAGGTCGTCCCAAGGGAAAAAAAGTAATATTGGAATAGCATTGATTCCTGGAATTCATAAGAAAATTCTGAATCTCTTGGCAGAGTCTTCCAAGTGACATTTATGTAGAAGCCCTGGTGGCACAAGGGACTCAGTTGTGGGCTAGTTCCTGAAAGGTTAGTGGTTCAAACCCATCAGTACTTCACAGGACAGAGATGAGGCTGTATTCTCCCGGATAGCATGACAGTCCTGCCCTCCTTTAGAACAGCTCTATGCTGTCCACAAGGTCACCATGACTTGGACTTGACAGTGATTAGTTGGGAACACACACATTTCAAGAGAACGCGGGTTCTTCTGTGAGCTGATAAACTGGAACACAGTATCTGACACATAGTTGGTGCTCTAAAAATATTTTCTTAATGTTACAGAATAACTTTACAAAGGTCTTGCCAGGCTCCTAATCTGAGCTGCCTATCTCGCATGGTCTCTTTGATGTTTACCTCTCTCCCCTCTAGGAGTATGTGTGCATAAATAAATACTTCTGCATATCGAGGGAGTTTCATAAATTTAATGGAAACATCGAAGTAACTGCTTAAAAATTACTGACTAATAGAAGAATTTTTTGAAAATCCCTGAGTCAAATGAAAATGACAACATATATCAAAATCTTTGGGACAAAAAAAGCAGTGTTCAGAGGGAAGTTTGCAGCAATCAACACACGCATAAAAACCAAAGCAAAAGAAAAATCAATACCTTAACCCAATATCACCAATGATTATAATAAGAGCAGCAAATAAGCTTACATTCAACAATAGAACAAAATAATAAAATTAGAGCAAAAAAAGTAAAACGCACACACAGAAAAACGATAATCAACAATAGTAGAAGTTAGCACTTCGAAAAGATTAACAAACCCAACAAATCATAAGCAATTCAAACAAAGAAGAGGAGAAGATACAAATAATAACAACAGTAAAACATGGGCACTGTCTGAACAAAAACAGCTGAAATTAAAAAGAATCATAATCAAAAACTATAAAGCACTGTACTCTGAGTATTGGGAACCTAGGGAAAATTTCTTAAAATACACTACTTACCTAAACAAATACAAATAGAACATTTGAACAGACATAGCAAAAGCAGAAATTATTCTTGTCACTGAAAAAACTCTAACAGCGACAACAACCCGGGCCCAGCACGCTTCAACGGCAATTTCTACAAAATATTCAGAAAAGGGTCGACACCAATTTATTCAAACTTTTCCAGGAGAGGCAAAAAAAGGCAATAGGACACTCCCGGATTTTATGAAGAGGGCAGCCTATCCTTGATACTAAAACCATGCAGAAACATCACAAAGAAGAAAATTATGAGTCAATATCCTTCATGAACACAGATGCAAAAATTCTCAAAATCCTAGGCAATAGAATCAAACAATATATCGAAATAATGATATTTCATGAACAAGTAGGATTCATACCAGGTATGGAAGGAGGGTTCAACATTAAAAAATAAGAAATGCGATCCATAAAATCAAAAAGCCAGCAACAATTACACAATCATATCAAACCATGCAGAACTGGCATTTGGCAAAATACAACACTCATAACTGATTGAAAAACTCAATGAAATAGGAATGTAATGGAAATTCAACAACATAATTATATACAAATTCCTCAATATATTATATACATATCAAGTACAGAAAACTATCCCCAATTTTCAACATAACATACACAAACCCAATAGCCAATATTTGTTGCAATAGAAACTAAAATCATTTCTCTTTCAAATGGGAACCAGACAAAGAATACAGACTCGTTCCTATTGAATATTGTGCTAGACATCTGAATCACTTAAAAAAAATACACACAGAAAAGGAAATAAAGGTATTCAAATTGTCAAAGTAAAACTCTCTTTGCAGATGATATGATCATATACATAGAAAACTCTAAAGACTCAGCAAGAAAATACTGCATTAGTGCCCTCTTTTCTCCCCCTCTTATTTAGTTGGCTGCCATATGTATCCCTGGATTGGGTTTGGCCCCTGCTATCATTGCTTGACCTCACCCCAGGGATGTATGTATATAGTAGCTTTCCCTCATGTCCCATTTTTTAAAAGCTTACCTCAGTAGATTCATGTTGCACTTGTCCTTTTGTGCTTGACTTACTTCACTTAGCATGATTTCCTCCAGTTCTTCCCATGTAGCAACGTGCTTCATGTGTTTATCGCTGCATTTTAGGAATGTGTAGTACTCCACTGTATGTATGTATGTACCACAGTTTTGATCCATTCGTCTGTTGATGGAAATTTGGGTTGTTTCCAACTCCTTGCCATTGTGAACTGTGCCGCGATGAACATTGGAGCACAGATGTCTGGCCGTGGTTTGTTTCTTGCCTCTTCTGGGTATATGCCCAGTAGGGGGAATTGCTGGGTCTTATGGCAGCTTAATCTCCATCTGTTTTAGCCATCACCAAATCTATTTCCATAATGGCTGTACATACCTACAGATCCACCAGCAGTGGACGAGTGTTCCTATCTCTCGACAACCCCTCCAACACTTGCTGTTTTCTGATTTTTTGAATTGGGCTATCTTTGAGGGTATTAGGTGGTATCTCATAATTGTTTAAATTTGCATTTCTCTGATGGCTAGTGATCAGGCACATTTTCTCATATGTTTATTGGCCATTCGGATTTCTGCCCTTGTGAAACTTCTGTTCAGGTCCTTTGCCCACCTCCTTAGTGCACAGTTAGTCCACCCAAGGGGAGGGTAGTGTTTATATCTCCACAGGAGAGGGAGAGAGAGACCAGGTTTCAAACCGATGCACCAAGATGTGAATACAACATCCTGGCATGTACCAGGGAACCAATAGAGAGGTCTGTGGGGCTGGCCCCAATCCTGACTATGTGGATACCACCCCCGCCGCCTCCCCTCACCCCCAGCAGAATGTACTTCAGAGGTCAGCACTGGGGCTACAGCTTGGGGAGAGGGGCGAGTCAGATTAGAGCATAAGGGAGAAATGCAAAGGGATGGAGAGGGAGAAGAGGACATCCTGGTCCACTGAGTCCCAAGGATGATGTTCCTGCTCAGAGCAGACAATGATGACACAAAAGATGAAATATTTAGGAATAAATTGAACAATAGAAGCAAAAGATCTGTACAAAGAAAACTGAACAACCCTACTAAAAGAAGGTAAAAGTCCTATGTAAATGGAAGAATGTACTATGCTTGTGGATAGGAAGACTTAATATTGTGAAAATTTCTATATTACCTAACATGATCTACAGATATAATGCAATTCTGAGCCAGATCCAATTCTTTAAAGTAATGAAAAAAAACTAGTCATCAACTTTACATGGATATAAATTACTATCATAGCAAAACACTTCTTAACAAAGAACACTTCCTGGTCTCACCATCTACTACGTAGAGTAGCCAAAACAGGTAGGGCCTGGTACAAACACAGACACATGGGCCAATAGAACATACTGGAGAACCCAGAAGTAAATCCATCTACTAGTCAGTCCATGTGAGAAAGCTGAGGCTGTCTCCTGCCTCTGAAACCTACGGGGGCAGTTCTACTCTGTCCTTGCTCTGTCTTATAGGATTGCTATGAATCCAAATTGATTTGATGACAGTCAGTTCAAAGAAAAGGGTTACAGTCAATCATTCTTCAAGAAAGGACCAGATCTCATTAAATGAGAAAGAGATAATCTCTTTAACAAATGGTGCTGACAACACTGTATATCTATTCATAGAAAAAAATCACATAGAAACATATCTAACACAATGTAAGACATAAATATAAACCTAGAAATATAAAAACAATCAATGATAAAATAAGGACAAACATGGGACCATAATACATGGCATAGATATACTATCAACCACAACTGAAACCCCACAAAGAGCAAAAGACAAGTTAGATGACTGGGACTTCCTAAAAATTAGATATTTATGTACATTCAACTACTTCCCCACAGGAGTAAAACTATCACCCACAGATAGGGTAAAAACTTTTGACAATGGCATATTAGACAAGATAAAATTTATAGAAAGTTTCATCACTTCAATATCACCCAATTTAAAAAGGGGCAGGGGGATATGAAAAGCCATATCCCCTAAGCAGACACCTAAGCAGACAGCAGGCAGCCAACACATGTATGAAGAAATGCTTGTGATCATTAGTCACTAGAGAGATGTCAAGAAAGACCAGAATGAGATCTCTCATCTTAGCATTGGGAGCAAAGTTCAAAAAGAAAAGGTAGAAACAAAAAATGTTGACAAAGGTACTGAGAAATGGGAAACTTCATATAATGCTTGTGGGGTTATAAAATGGTGCAACTACTGTGAAAAAGTGTATAGTACTATCCTAAAAAACTGAAAATAGAAATACCATATGACCCCATGACCATTTTACTTGGTATGTACCCTAGAGAAGTAAAAAGTGCAACAGTAGGATATACATATATATGTATGCATGTATTATGATTTATATATATATACATATATACACACACACACTATACACACATTTATATTAGTTGCAGAATTATTCAAAATAGCAAAAAGATGGAAACAACATCAATGCCCATCAATGAAAGACTTGATAAAGAAACTATCATACATATGTAGTGTGGAATAGTATATAGCATTAAAGAGTAATAATAAATCTGTGAAACACCTCATAACATGTAAGAACCTCATGGATGTTATGCTAAATGTAATAGGTCAATCACAAAAGTAAAAATTTGTAGACCATTAATGCTAAAAAAAATCAAGAAAAGTTTTCACGTTGAAAAAACATTCTTTGATGATTACCAGGAGTAAGAGGAGTGGGGACTAAAGGGTAGACACATGCTAGCTTGGATTAAGGAGATGCTACACAATAAGGAAAATGTCAGCAAAAACGATGGGACCAGGGACGTTACTGAGAGGAGTACACGTGTTAAAGGCAACAGAGATAAAGACTGCTAAGTATACAATCCTATGATAACAATGATCTATGAGTACAGCATAGATGGACATACAGGTTGAATTTGTGTAGGAAGGAGAGTAGTAGTTTATCTACAAATACATAATGATTGGACAATGGATAAATGTGCCTGTGTATTTACCTATGCTGCAAATATATCCATGAATGTGCTGAAGCACACAAGGGGCAGTGTTATGAAAAATTCCTAAATATAACTAGACACCATAAGGGAATGAATCACTAAGCCTGTGGGCACAGGGCCATGATGTTG
>NW_022103968.1:23592180-23660564 GCF_000313985.2 Echinops telfairi
AAAAAAAAGATATGTGGGAAACCTTGAGTTCAATGGAGCATGAGAACATCAGCATCTACCACATGGAGACCAGAAGGACTAGATGGTGCTCAGCAACCACAAGCACCTTCTCTAAGAGGAGGTCAAGTTAAAAGACCCTGGGTAGTGTGAGAGAAAAAACGTGGAAAAAAACTCAAACTCATAAAATCACCAGGCTTGCTGGGGGAACCCCTGCGACTAGAATTCTTAGACACCATTCAGTTCTGGAAATGGACTCACGCCCAATAGCACAATTTTCAGCCAAATAATAGGCAGACCTCTTATTGTTCCCCTAACTGGGGAAAACTGGCAGTAGGGAAGCACGCACATCTTAGCTTCCAGACCGTTTGAGATCCACCCTTCCCCAAGGGCAAAGCTCAGCAGAGGTCGGAAAGGAGGCTTGGAAATCCAGGGAGGAAGTGGGATCCATGATGCTACATAAGGATTGCTATCAATGAGACGAAACACATGCATATAAATTTTTGAATGAAAAATTGATCATCTGCTGTGTATATCATAACCCAATTGACAATAATAAGTTAAATTTTTTTAAAGAACAAAAAATTGAATTAAAAAACAATGAAATGTTTCATGAGCCTTGGAAGCCCTTCATGTACACTCTATCTAGCTATCTAATCTACAGATCTATGTTCTTTCTGCCATCCCAGCGATCAGTCCACCGCCAGATAGGAGTATGGACGTGGAGGGATGGGACAATGTGGTCCAGTTGAGGCCAGTGGAGCTAGAAAAAGACTTTGAATAAAACGACTCCATTGTAAATATACAACATAGGGATGAGGCATTTGCCCCCTATTGGTCCCTCATTAGTATATTGAGAAAAGACTGATTCAACCTGTTGAAAACAAACACAAAAGGAAACTAGGGTTTTATTGTGTAAGAGGACCATGCCTTTCCCCCAAACCATCACAGAAACATCTTGTAAACTCCTTAGTACCAACCTCACAAACCAAAAATTCTCTACATTTTGTCCCTTTATGGGGTCCAGTGAAGAATTAAAGGCAGATCTTCCAGGGAACTGAAGGTGGGACATAGTATTGGTTGGTACAGTTACAAGAGCCTCCTTTTTATGCCCCCTTATACACACACGTGTGTACACATATACAAACAGGTAGCCAACATTTAATGATTGGAAATTTATATTCAGAAAATAATTCAAGACTCTTATACTTTTAAGATCTACCCCTTGACCATCTACTCTCCCTGTAAAGAGCAGTTGACAAAACTTCACCGCAAGTTCATCTGCGCTGGAGCAACAATTGAACAGCGGGGTGGTTTCTGGGCCTGTGTGTGTCACCGATTGCTCTAGTGCCTTCCCTTAGAAACACGGCTTGATTTCAATGATCGAATGCTGACTGGCTCCGCTCTTCCCTAACGCCCCTGTTTGGAAAAGAACGATGCACATCTAAAGACTTAAGTTCTCTGGCTGAGTTTGGGATCAACGGAGATTTGTTACAATGCCGTACATGCGATCAGAAATCTTAACTTTCTAATTGTGTCCGTCGTCTTTTGAGTTAGTAGGTGCAAATGTAAATATTGCCATTCTAGGGATGAGGAGACTCGGATCCAGAGACTGAAAGGCCATTGTTGAGGGTTTGTAGGGGGAAAAAATCCGTGTGCTCTGAGGAAAGAGGACCAAGGTATCTGGGGGCCTTTCTATCATAACGAAGGAAGTACTCACGTCATAATCTGGGTCTCAACTCCTGCCTCCACCAGAGCCCCGTCAACGAAGAGAGGGACCGAAGTGAAACCGTACTTGTCCCAGGAGTGGCCCTCGTCAAAACTCACCCTGGGTTGGAAACAAGTACAGGGAAAAGACAGCTGAAAATCAAACCAGGCTCCTTTGCCACCATTTTTCAGGTTATTAAATTCTCTTCTGTAGCTTGCTTGCTGGCAGTTTGGATTATCAAAAGGCATTAATCTTCAACATCTCCCTCCTATTATTATGAGATGTGATCAACACTGCATTTCCTGGTCCAGGCAGACACAGCACCAAAGCTACTGCTGAAAGCTCTCAACATATTAGAATTGGGGAAAAACAGCCCCAGCAGGAGGGCTTAGTGGATGGAGTGTCACATTTCAAGTACTCAGAGTGGAACTGGAGGTTCAATTTACAGCACAATCAATTCAGCCCTTGGAGTTTCTGACACAGATAAATTGAGTATTGTGGGGTGTACCCTATGGGAGGAGGTATGTGTGTCTTTGAGATCAAACCTTAAAAAAAGCAATTTCCTATTTGTTCAGAATGGATGTTAGGATCACTTTCGCTCCTGATGCCATTTTAAGGGGCTTTTAGGGATGGGCATTGAGTGAGATATTCTGGGCAACACCCTGCCACCATTCATCCAACAGCCAGAGGAAAGCCTGGCACTTTGTGGCTACAGCACCTGAAACTCTTTAGAGGGCTGCTCCTCTGGTGCCGCCTTGAGCCATTCTGAGTGCTTGCTTTCTTTCCGTCCTTCATAGTAACTGGTACATGTCTGCTCCTGATTAAACCGAGAGACACAGGCCAAACAGCATTCTAACACTTTCTTCCCTAAAATACACAATTGCATCATCCTTTCTCTGATTCTACCACTCAGGATTAGGACCCTCTTTTATATGCTGCTACAATACCCAGGCCTTCTCCTCTCATATTAAGCAATGGCTTCTTAATTTATCTTGAATCCCCAATACAAAGTATTGGTAGAAGTTCAGGGGTCAGGTGTATGATATTCTTTAAATGACTCCTTACCATCACATAAAGTTCAAGGAAACTTTAAAAAGTTCTTGGACAAATGGAATTGTGTGTGTGTGTGTCTGAGAAAGAGACTTTAGAAATAATGGTTGTTGTGTTGACAGGCACAAGGTAAGGTAAAATGAAGCCTTCATCTCTTTTTCTAATACTCAGAACTTCTTTATTAATGAGGATCAATAATTAGCACTAGCTGAGAAAAGCTGTAGTTCCACAGCACCCCAGGAAATAAGGAACCTTCCTAAAACTACCACGATTAGACAGGACAAAGGATAGTCACTGTCTGAGGAAATGGAGATGCCCTAAGAGTAGAAAGGATTGGACTATCACACAGTTCCAGCCTGAAGCTGGAGAGTCTAAACCAAAGATAAATTCAAGATGAAAAGAATAAAGGTAGAAATTAAGAGCCTGCTGCATGTACTGAATCAAGTCAAAATGGAAGAATTAGCAAGCACCTAGCGGAACAACAAGAACAACAAAACCAGAACCATCCAGGTCCAGGTAAGAAATGTAGCAGACGCATCACCAAAGCCCAAGGTTGATAAAGCTAAGTGCAAGCATGAGGGTCCTGAGCTAGGGTGAGCATTGAATCACGTGAAGCTCATGTATGGTAAATACATTATTTGAAGCACTGGAATATTCTAGTTGGGTGACTCTCTGGAACTCTTAGTTTCCAAGACTTAAATATCTCAGGCTGAGGAAATGTTAAAAGTAAGACTCTTTAAAGGGACTCCCAAAATTACTCCATTAGAAAATGCAGTCGCTTGTGTGACTGAAATGCTGCTGTTTCTGGATGCTCTTTCTTTAGGGGACTAGTGTTAGTTGCTATCTAATTTGTTCCAACTCATAGCAACACTATGTACCCCAAACAGAAAAATGGAGACAAACAAACAGAAAACCCACAGTGCTATTGAGTCCATTCCAACTCATAATAACCCTATGAGGACAGGGTACAGCTGCCACCGTGGGTTTCCCAGACTGGACCTCTACAGGCATCGAAAACCTCATCTTTCTCCTACACCCTACAAACAGCAGAGCAAAACTCGGCCTAGTTCCGCGTCAACCTTACAAATGTGACTTTTGAGTCCATTGTTCCAGCCTCTGGGTCGATCCAACTCATCTTGAGTCTTCCACTTTGTTCCCCTGCTGATTCTCTACCAAGCCTCACGTCTTTCACAAGGGATCGGTCCTTCCTAATAGCATGTCCAAAGTAAGTGCGACAGAAATCTCACCATCCTCACTTCTAAGGAGCATTCTGGATGTACTTCCAAATATAGATTTCTTTATTCTTCTAGCAGTCAGGTCCAAAGTACATTTGATATTATTTTCTAGTGCCATACTTCAAAGCATCCAGTCTTATTTTATCTTCTTTATTCATTGTCCAGCTTTTGCTTATATAAGACAATTGAAAAATTGTGAAGAGTAGGCATTTTAAAACGCTTTGAAGTAAATTCATATGGAATGAAATCCCTGAAGCATCTACCTCCATCCTCCTCAGTTCAATGGCTAATTGATATTCAAGATAAGGGAAATGGGAATTTATTAGGCCCCTATATAAAACTTAAATCTGTAGGATGGTCAATGTAAATAATGCCCAGTTATTTACAAACTCAAATGTAGGGATAACTACTACTTGCCCTTTAATATTATGTATACTTGCCCTCAGTTTGAAACAACTGAACCTACTTCAACTCACAATAAATCCTTAATCACAAAGGCTTTGATTTGCCAGACATGCACTGAAAAAAGCGTCAAGCCTTTTCTTGCACTAAAATAGGACAAAATAAGAAATATACCTACAAATTCCACTTAAAGACATAAAGACCTATTTAGGGACAGATCTATTTGTAACCCAGGAACATCTTATAATAATAAAAAAAACACACACAAGCAATTCCAATGCATGGCAAACCAATGTGCAGAGTGGAACTAAATTTTTCAGAATTTTCACTGGCTTTTGTTTCGAAATGGAGCACCAGACCATTCTTTTGAGTCACTCTGGATGGACTCAAATCTTCATCCTTTTGGTTAGCAGCCAAACACATTAACTCTTGAAATCACCTAGGTTGCAAAGATCAAGAGGAAAGTCATTTCCAAGGAGGATTTGTTGTAAAATGAAATTGCTACTGGGGAAGAACACAAAGATGGCCAGTGGTTGAAATTTTGTGGGAAAGAATATGAAATAAAGAAAATGGAATTAGAAAAAAAAAATCATACCCTAAAGGCCCTCTCCTGGAATTGAAATGGGAGATGATTTGATTCAAAAATTTAAAAATAGCATTATTTCTCAATAGTGAAAGTATTGCTCAGATCCAAAGAGGGTACAAAGAGATGAGGTGATTGTAAGTAATCAAGCAGAAGACAGGGATTGGAGAAAAGTTTACAGTGGAGTAGACAGAGATGGAAAATGTTGGATGATTTATAAAGGTGAAGTGAATATATTTCAGTGAACGTATATGAGGGAGTACCTCCCCCAAAGGGGACAAAGCTCCTCAGGGTGGAGCTTTCGTAGTATGCATTTTTCCCCTAGGCAAGCATCAAGCAACTCTGTCTGAGTTAGTGCACCCAGTGGCATCACGTGGGAAGGTTCTCTCTGGTCACAGTGAATTTGAACAGTTTCACTTGAAACTCATTTTTTGGAATTGGCTAATTTAAGAGAACAGCTTGTGGCTAGGAAATTTTGTTTCCTGCTCAGAAAAATGCTGCAGAAACTGTTCTGATGTTGAACACATCTTTCAAAGAAAACACTATGGGGAAAACAAGTGTACGAGTCGTTTTCTCATTTCAAAAAGGTGAAATGTCGATTGATGACAAACCTCATTTTGGACATCTGCCAACTTCTTGAACAAGCGAAAATAATGACAGTATATTTGGAGTTCATTCCACCAGGTCAGACCATTAATCAAGCTTTCTATTTAGAGATTCTGAAAAGATTGCATAACAATGTGACAAAAATGGCCAGATATGCGGCATATGGGGGACTTGTTTTGCCACTACGACAATGCAGCTGCTCATGCAGTCCTCTCACTGCACCAGGTTTTGGCAAGAAACAGCATGCCTCTCTTGCTCCACGCACCTTACTGACCTGACCTGTTTCCATGTGACTGACTTCTTTTTGTTTCTGAGGATGAAGAGGGGAAGAACAGTGATGTGACGATGTAGAAGAGGTGACGAAAAAAATGAGGGAGGTGCTGTTAGCCCTCCAAACAGATGAGTTTGAAAAACGTTTCCAAGAATGGAATCACAGACTTGACAGATATATTAAGTGTAATGAAGAGTACTTTGAAGGTGACTAGATTGTTCTGTAAAAAAAATTTAAATACATATATATATTTTTAAAAATCCATTTTTTAAAGGGGGGTAACCCTCTCATGTGTGTGTGTGTGTGTGTGTGTATTACTAAAGTTGGGGGGTAACCCGCTCGTGTGTGTGTGTGTGTGTGTGTGTGTGTATTACTAAAGCTGTTAAGGATTTTGTCTTGCCTGGATCCACAATCAATGCTCATGGAAGTCACAGTCAAGAGATCAAACGATGTGTTTCATTTGGGTAAATCGGCTGCATAAGATCTTTTTAGAGTATTGAAAACAACGGATGTAATTTTAAGGACTAAGGTGTGCCTGACTTACATCGTGGCATTTCCCATTGCTTCGTGTCCATGTGGAAGTTGTACATAAGAAAGCCCAAAGAAGAATGAACACATTTGAACTGGTGCTGGAGACTACTATTGAAAGTGGCATGGACGATTAAAAGGGGAAACTAATCTGTCTTAGAAAAAGTACAGCCCAAGTGTTCCTTAGAAGCAAGGATGGGGCTTAAGTGGAGAGCAAACTGATAGAGGGGTGTGAAAAGAAGAAAATAAACTTTATTCCTATTTCAGTCCTGCCAAGATTTAGGTGCTTTGTACCTCCCCATATTGTGACACTGTCAAGGTAACCGGTGGGTGGCTCTCTCTAGATTTTTGAGGCGTGTGATGTACATTTGGAAGCCATTTTATAACATAACGTCAATTGATAGCATGATATTTTGGATTAAGAAAGAAAGAAAACATTCCAAAGCTGGAGGAATTAGCTACTAAACTCAACTTGAAAAGGATCTTGGTTCTTTGCCGATTCCAAAATTAAATAGTTTCTAGTAAGGGGAACCCACCCAATGGCTCTGTGGGAGAATGACATGATACTGTAAAGGTGAAGCCTAGAAAACCAAGGGGCCGTTTTACAGTCTTGCATGGGGCAGTTATGAGCCAGAATCTAATCAATGACCCCTAACAGTAACAGTAACACTTATTGACTATTGAAAAATGGGTAATGTCCAGGAGTGAAACCAAAGAGAACATAGTTAGCTACATGGTGAAATCAATTTAATTAAAAGGAAGAATAAGGAGGGGGGAAAATTCCATTCTTGTGACTCTTCTAAAGAGTCAAATCGTTGAGTCTAATAATGTAAACTCCCATGCATTTTTTCCTGTTCATTTATGCCTCTGTATTAATGCTGAATAAATAATAGAGGCTCAAAAATATGAAAAGTCAATATACAAATGGATGAAATCTGTGGCATTTGAGTGGCATGTATATTCATTTTTCAGAGCATAAAAAGGCTAGGCAAAGAAGTCTCCCGAGGTTCTTTCCAGTTGTATGATTCTCAGAATTATGCTCCAATCTGGAGCCAATGTATTCCGCATAGATCCAGGCAGCAAAACATGAATCAAGGGGCAGAAATTACAAGTAGATTCATTATAGCTCAGCATGAAAGACAAGCTTTCTAACAACTAAGGTTGTTTATACAAATTGGGAACTGACTGTCTTGGGCTCTTGGGGTTTGGCCAGTACTCAGTGGCAGTGAGTGATTTGCATGGAATCCTGATAAAGCAGATGAGTGTCACAGAAGTATGTATACAGGCAAGATTGCATGATGTCTAAGACCCTTCCTATTGCACACATCCCTGATTTTATAGGACAGAGATATGACAGAGATGAGAGATCACATGCAGATAACACCCCTCCACCGACAACACTGGACCTCCTCATGTCTCTCCTACCTGAAGCCTGCAGGGCAAGGAACTATGATGGCTATTAAGTGTCAAATTTCCTACCTCTGGTCAGTTGTGTAGCTTCATTTTTTTTTAAATTCCAAATCTATGAGGCTTAACCACCTGGAAGTTCTTCAAAAGAGCACACGTTCTTTGGCCTCTCAGAGATATGTATCTCTGGAACTATTGTGTCCGCAGAAATGTTTCTCTGAACGGAACTCTAGTGCCCAACTCCTCTAATGGAAAAAACAAACCAAAACACCAAACCTATTGCTATGAAGTCAAGTCCAGCACCATGGCCCTAGAAGACAGAGTGGAACCGCACCGAGGGCTTCTGGGTCTGCCGGCTTGGAAGAAGCAGGCTGCTATGTGTTCCTCCCTCAGAGCAGCTGGTGAGTTTGAATTGTCTGCCTTTTGATTGGCAGTCAAGCGCTTAGCCATGTGCACCATGAAGGATCATTGTAAAGGAGAACAAAAGAGCCCAGAAGTCCTTTGGTTCTAAGAACATCCCATTAAAAAGAGACACTGACAGCCTGTCAAGGTTAAGCAAACAATGGGACCCCAGCCTAGCTGCCCACCCAGAGTTGTTTATTGTGTGTTTTCAATATAGCACTGCATTTGTCGGGCTCCATTGTGCACTTCACGCTCATCTTCTAAGGGACAAGCACAATATTGGCTTACCTGGAACAGCCTTCCGATTTTAATAAGCAGGCATCCGGATATGTATGGGCATAAATAGAAGGGTTCATTTGTATGTTGTTTTGCCTTCCTGCACATCTAGGTACCTATCATTTCAATTTGTTGGCAATCGCACGGCTTGTTAGGTTAGCTAAAGTCTCCTCTGCTTTTCAATTATGACTCCTATTTTCTCAGAAAGGCAATGCAGCTATTATTTACATCTGAGAGCCATGGCACTCTCCTGAGAGTGGGAGGCGCTTGCCTTTTCCCCATGCACACATACATCGGTACTGGCCGTAATGGAAGCTTGAGATCCACAACAGAAAATAACAAGAAATTGACTACTTCGCCTTGCTATCACTTAACATGCGTTCTTTGTTTACCTGGGAGGTTGTGACTCAATTAGACACCCCTGATAGAGAACTTGTCTTTGAGTCTCACAAGCATAAGCAGGAGACCGGATCAGGCAACAGTTTTTATAAGAAAATGCTGATGAGAACGGTATGGTCAAGCCCTGACACTCACTCAGCCTTTGAGAAAGGGGGCCAAGGGAGGATCCAGAATGAGTGCTTCACTGTCCTTGCTGCTGTTATTTCCTATTACACATCCACCCAAGAGCTGCCAAGCTGGTCTGTAACCATTTGCTGTTTTTGTTTTTTTTTGTCTTTCAGACAACAGTATTTAGAGAGAGGCCAATAAATAAGCAGAAGTCACAGTCAAGTTCAGGGAACTATTTGTAACATTTATGACAAATGACAATGTCAACATCCTTTATATAAAGATAATGCCATCTCCCAAGTTCAATTTGCAAAATCACATTTCATCCTTTGTAAATTGGAGGAGGCAGACAAATGGAGGGTAGTATAATCATTATCGTCATTCTTAGAAGAGGAAATTCAATAGGAATAAAGTTATTTCTTCTGAGTTATATAAATATTTTTACACACACACACCCAAAAAAAAGAAAGAAAAGAAAATAGAGATGTTACATGCAACAAGGGAAAATTCAAACTTTGCATTGATAACTTTGTTAGGCATGATTTGATCCTAATTGCACATCCTGAGTGGCTAGTGAATAATGTTTCTTCCTTGGATGATTCCCCTCCAGGAATTTCCAGACAAAAGTCTTTGGGGAAAGTGAGTAGGTCCCTGGAGAGAAGGCATTGTAGAAGAACCTGGAAGGTCAGATGTACAGTACCCAAGATTTGTCAAGTTCATGACCAACCTATGTCCCTCAGCAAAATGTAGTCCCCCTGTAAAAAATGTTCCCTCCACTTTCATTCATCCCCCAAAAGAACAACTAGTGTCTTCTTCCTAAGCAAAACAAGCTCATTTCCTCAGAGCAAGAACATTTTCTGGGCAAAGGCTCTAAAAAGCAACCATTAAGTAAGGGTTAACTATGCACCTTCCCCTGCAAAACAAACCCCATGGGGGCCTTGTCAGCTAGGAATTGAGCTGCTAACCAAAAGGTCAGCACTTGAACCCACCAGCGCTTCCTGTAAAGATGTGAAGGTTCAGCAGCCCAAAGGGGCAGTTTGACTGCTCTGCAGGGCTGCTGAGAGTTGGGATGGGTTCGCTGGCAGTGAGTTTGAGAACTCCCTGCACTGGCTCCAATAATCCAGGAGAATGGGCAGACAGGTCAGGCGTCATAGAGAGTTGCAGGCAAGAATCCCCACGATTACATTTGATCTCCCTCTTGGACACTACTACCCTCCGCTTGTCTGCCTCCTCCAGTGTTTCACGGAGACTTACACAGGGCTCAAGACTCAGCACTCAGAAGGAGCCCTGGTGGTGCCGAGTCAACACTGGCTGTTCACTGGAAGGTTAGCAGCTTAAACTCCACCAGGAGCCACTCCCTGGGAGGAAGATGAGGTCGTTTCCTTACATACAGATTTACAGCCTTGGAAACCCGATCAAGGCAGTTCTATGATGCCCTACACTTGCGGTGCATTGGAATAAACTCAATGGCAAGGATTTTAGTTTTTAGATCACATTAATACCAATCCCCAAACCGAACTCATGGGTACCAAGTGAATTTTCACTCATATCAACCCAAGAGGACAGAGTAGAACTGCCTCTGGATCCAACTGCCTCATCTTTCACGTTGGAGTGGCTGGTGGATTCAAACCACTGACCCTGCAGTTCGCAGTCCAGTGCTCATTCACTGCACCACTGCACCTCTTTTGAACAGAGTAATAGGGACTATAAAATGTTGCCTCCTTGGTTAATGAGCAAACACATTTAAAAAAAAAGTTTTAAAGAAGATTAGAAGGAGGAGAAAGAGGGAACCCATCACAAAGTTGGATATACATAGCAGCCCCACCCCGAAGAAGACAAATAACAAAAATGTGGATGAAGGGAAACAATGGACAGTGTAAGATATGGAATAATAATAACAACAATATATAATTGATCAAGGATTCAGGAGGGTGAGAGGAAGGGGAGGGAGGGGAGAAAAGAAGAGCATAATACCAAAGGCTCAAGTAGAAAGAAAATGTTTTGGAAATGATGATGGCAAATATGCTGATAAAATTGATGAGTGGAATGTTATAAAAGCTGTAAGAGCCCCCAGTAAAATTATTTAAAAAAAAAGACTAGTGGTGTTTGCATGCACCCAAGTCCCATTTAGTCCTCAAAATGAACAGGTCTTTCCCCACGGGCACAGAGGGAGCCTGAAGGTAGAGGAATACTCACAGACACAATCGGTCTCCCTTACACTGGGGTGAAGGAATTCTGAGACCTTCTCATCGTTCTTCACTCCCATTCTGGGTTCTAACAGATTGGCTCTTTTAAACGCTCCCTACACTTCCCACATGCCAGGCTTTGCTAGAAGCTTCCTGTCCTCTTGTATGCCTCCCCACACTCCTCCAATTCCTGACTTCCTTATCCCAAGGATTTGCCATCATTATTCCTCCCATTAAAGGAAGAGACCCTTACAGACTCAGCAGAATTCCATCCTGCCACAGCATGCCAACACTGCACACCATCGGCATGTCTTATCAGGTCTGGCTTAAGTGCCAAATGATGGGGACACTCCCCAAACCCATCAGCTGGACTCTGAGTTCCCACAGGACAGGGCCCTCCCATCGCTTCTTTGTGCCCGTGAACGTATGCAGCAAAGGAGCAAATGAAGCAGAAGAGTATTCTTGATAGAGACTTCGCTTGGTGCGTCAGGCACTAGTTGTGCATCCTCGAGCCAAGGTGTTGAGTATGTATGTCTGCCTTTTTGACGTTACTGTAAAAGGGTGGAGGAGAAGGAGCCCTGGCTGCCTAGATGTTAAGCATTCAACCCACCAGCCACTCCAAAGCAGAAAGACGACAATCTTCCACTTCTGTAGCGGTTCATGTCCTTTGAAACCCCATAGAGTAGTGCTACTTGGAATCTATTTGAGGGCAAAACAAGACATAAACAAACAACACAACCACTGCTGTCGAGTTGATTCCAACTCATCAGGACCATGCAGAACAGAGCAGAACTTCCCCTTTGGACTTTTGAAATTGTGAATCTTTACGGGAGAAAAGCCTCATCTTTCTCTAGGTGGTTTTGAGCTGCTGACCTAGCAGTTACAGCCCAATATGTAACCTACCACTCCCCCGGATCCTTTAGTTGAAGGGAGTGGATTATAAGTGGATGGGGGAGCAGAAACAGTATGTGCATACATAGGGTGATTTCAAGAATTAAATTAGATAAATAATTTAATTCACCACATTTCGAGTAATGCATGGGATGCAATAATCCTTTGATAATTATTTATATCCAGCAATTCCGGTGTTTTGATACAACCCCAAAGTCATATGAGCAGGCATTCAATGCTAGTAAACAGGGACACTGGGGTCTTTTACAAGTGCACCTTTGGGTGGGGTACAGCACTTTTCTTTCAAATGGCTCCATGCATTTGTAAAGTGTATTTTCACAATAATTTTTCTACAAAATAATAATAGTAAGTAGGTATAGCCATTCAAATTTATATGAGTTATGGGAAATATAAAATACTTGACCATTTTGACCTACAAAAATGGTGATTTAAGATGATCCCACCAAATAGATGGCCAAAGTGAGCCAAGCCTTCTTAAATCTTCACTGAAGTGGCTGACATTTGGGTTTGGAGCTCAAGGTAGCTTGGGTTTGGTACCGATCTCGATCGCCGTCCAAGCTGATGCTTCCAAATAAAACTCGTTATCTAAAAGGTATGGTCTCCTAAAATAAAGGGCAACTAACACTCAGTCTCCTGCTGCCCATGGCTAATCCACTCACTGACTTTACTTTAGATCATCTACCCTCCGCCTCCCCCTATTCACTAAGGAGCATTCTATACGTCCTCCACACTATATACCTAAACTTTCCCTGGCCTCCCTGGCCAGTTTTCAAAAATTTCCATCATCTTTATCTTGCATTCTTGAACTTGGATTGTTACTTTGTTGTTTTTAAGATAATTTTATTGGGGGCTCTTACAGCTCTTCTAACAATCCACACGTCCATTGTCTCCAGCACATTTGTACATATGTTGCCATCATCATCTTCTAAACATTTACATTCTATCTGAGCCCTTGGTACCTGCACCTCTTTGTACCCTCCCCCTCATGACTCCTTCATCGATTATAAATTATGATTATCTTCATATCCTACATTGACCATGGTCTCCCTTACCCGCCTCCTCTCCCCACTACCCTCCTGGTATCACTACTCCCATTTCTGTTCCTGAAGAGTTTATCTGACCTGGATTCCATGTGTCCTGAGTTCTTATCTGTACCTGTTGTACATGCTCTGGTCTAGCCCACAGTGAAAGGCAGGAATGGGGTCAGGATAGCAGGAGGCTAGGAAGCCTCAAAGAACCAGAGGAATATTGTGTGTTTCATCGGTGCTATACTGCACCCTGTTTGACTCATCCCTTCTTATGACCCTTCTGTGAGGCAATGTCCCATTGTCTACTGATGGGTTTTGGGTCTCTGCTCTGACCCCACGTTCTCAACTATGTGTTTTTGCTTGATTGTTCTGGGTCTACTGATGCCTGTTTCCTGATCCTGTCAACAACTCATGATCTCACAGGCTCGTATGCTTCTTCCATGTAGGCCTGATGCTTCTCAGCTAGATGGCCGCTTGTTTAACTTCAAGCCTTTAAGACCCCAGATGCTATATCTTTTGATAGCCGGGAATCTTCAGCTTTCTTCATCACATTTGCTTGTGCACTTATTTTGTCTTTAGCAATTGTGACAGGAGGGTGAGCATCACAGAATGCCAGGTAGTTAGAACAAAGTGTTCTTGCATTGAGGGAGGGCTTGAGCAGAGGCCCATAGTCTGCCCACTTCCTCAATGTATTGCCATATAAATATATGAACCTATGCCAATACCTCTAGTTTTATGAATTAATATATTGACATAAGTGCACAACTAAGTTTATACTTCTATCCATAGCTTTGCTTCCTACATCTTTCCTTTTAACTTCCTCCTGCCCTACCATCATGATCAACCTTCTTCTGCCTCTCAGTAATTCCTCTCAGCTAGATTGCTGTTCTTCAAACACCCCCAGGATCTCTATTTCCTCCTCATTGTTGATTTTAATTCCCTAATTCTTCCCCTGTCTATGGTGTTATTTGCTCACCATCCCCTTCCCCTGCCTCCTCCTCCACCTCAGTCCCCCTGGAACCTTTAATCCAGTTGCTTTCTCCATGGACTTGCTTCCCATGCCTAGCTCCTAATTTTCGGGTCTAGCAACAGGAGTACCAGGCAGGTGATTCTACCTGGACACCATCTGGACTCCGACAAAACTTGACTTTTTAAAATTGCAAGTCCTTCCTCTTCTTATCTGCCCACCCGTTACTACTACTACAGCTTCCTCATTGTTTTTCCCCATTTCAATGATCTGGCTTAATCCTACTGCCTAAGAGTTAAATGATGTGATGATCATTAAATGGATGGCGGATGGGTGTGTACTTGGGTGAGTAAATGGGTACATGGTACCAGTTCATGCAGAATTGCTCTTCCCAATGTCTCCACTAACAAAAGCTGTTCAATAATAGGGAGCTGTCCTTACCACAAATGCCTGACTGGCAGAGGTGTGTGTTTCATGGCCACGAGGGCGCCACCCCAGTCTAGGAACCAGACATTGTACTCTTCATCAAAGATCTGCAACAACAACAGCAACAGTCTTAGCAACACCTTACATTGGCATAGTGCTGGCAGTTTACCAAGACTTTCCCACAAATGGTTTTATCTAGGTTCCGCTCCTTCAACAACACTACTGATCATGATAAGTATCATTACCCCGATTGGAGAAATGAGGAAATGGACAGGAAGAAAATAAATAACATTCCCCAGGTAATGTTGATGGCATTTCCAGACCTCTCTCTCCTAGTACCATGAAATGTACTACAGGAAGGTGCGTGGTCAACTAGATGACCCGAAAGAAACTATAACTTCAAAGAAGCTTCTCTGTCTTTCAGTCTAATAAACTACTACCAATAACCCTCTGAATATCAATTCAAATATCTGTTAACATGTAACTTGTCTGTGCCTTACCATGTTGATTGTTAATTATATAGAAACTTGTAAGATCATTTCCCTTGACATTATAGAACACAATGACCATGTTTCTAGACTTTGCTACCACCTCCTACATTTTCCTGCAAGTTGGGTGAAGACCTAAGTATGTTGTCTGTGATTTCTTACTCTAAATGTTTATTGGATTATAGTGCTTCTAGGGACTTAAATTTATTCATTAGTTGATTCATCCATCTGTCAATTCCCTGACTATCCATTCAATCACTCATTCACTCAGTTAGACATTGACTCATTCACCCATCCATCCACCCATAGGAATTTTCTAAGCACCTATGATGATGCAAGGCTCTGAGTTAAGAGGAGGTCAGATGTTGATCTCACATATAACAATAATTCTGTTAGCTATGAGCTTCATATTTCCAACCTACAATAGGAAAAACGTTTCTCTTTCAGGAAAGAACCAACCCTCAAATTTAGATCTTCTGGAGGAAAGCTAGTTTGGAGAATCCTTCTAACTTGTAACCACTGATGGTGGCTCTTGAGCTCTGGGTGATGAGATGGGGATGGTGAGTTATGTTATAAACACTAAAACAGCTAAGACAGTATAGGCAGATTTAAAGGGGAGGAGATAGGAGGAATGGATCCTCCTACATATATTCCCCCCAGGAACTATAAAGATAAGTAAAGAGTTTTGTAACAGGGCTTAAATTAAAACACTTGATTTGTTGGATGCTAGAATTTACAATGAAAACTTTAACTCCATTTTCAGTATGGATATAAGTTTAATTTCCATTTTCATTCTTTCTGAACATAAACTCTTTTTGCCCTCGGGTAAGGTATACTTGAAATTAGATTCTGACTCCCCTTGACAATCCAAGGAGGGATGGTCTCACCTTCTGGGGGCTAGACTGGGCCCACCCTCAGTGGAGGTTGGGGTACCAGGGCTACATAGTCATAGGCCATCCTCAGACCATCAAGTAGCCAGGTGTAGGGAGGGTCGCAGAACTAATTTTGTCAAATTTTCTAATCTTTGGTTGCGTGCATATCCCAGTCCTGTCCTTTGCCCCACTTTCATGGTCCTGCCTGTAAAAGTGATAAAGTGATTTGCCACCATTCATGATTTTGTAACAATATCCCTCTCCTCCCCACGCTCTAATTATCTGCAGGCCCAGGAATCCCTTGGACATCATATGACCTCACACTGATGGACTTTTTCATCTGGATGATTTGGATTTGCCCAATGAGGGCTTTATCAAGGAAGTCTCCATAAGAGTCTTTGAATTTGGTATCTTTTTTCCCCTAGAACAATTTCTTAGCCCCATAGCTCTCAGTAGTTTCTTTTTGGCTTTTCCTTTTTAAGGAAAGAAAAATGTCCATAAAAATGGTGAGTCATAATATAAAAGGAACTAAAGATTCTTTTATTATCAATTCATTAATGGTTCCAATAGAGACTCTGAGCCTACACTGCTCAGAGGCTTTGGGAATAAGCCACATGGTGGGGATGCTGGCTTGAAGCGGAGGCTGAGGACCACAAGAGCATTGGCAGTAAGGAGGCGGCAGAAGCTATTACAATCCCACGTTCCTCTGGATGCTTCTGTGCTGACCACAGCTAACTTTTACCTAGTCCAGGGCTGGAGCCGAAGCCAGAGTCTTTGGGCGTTTGGGAAAAGAGGAAAGAAAGCTTGAGGAATGATGGCAAAAAAAGAGGGGATGTTATAGTGACTGCTTGACCAGGTGAATTAATCCGTGATGTAGAGGAACAACTATTTGACTATTGGGAACGTCCTTTTCTCAGAGTGTCTGTCTAGGATGAGCTTGCGTTCCTGCCTCCAGCCTCATTTGACCCTTGTGATGGGTTAGCTTATGTTTTGCATGCCTGATCTTTCTGATTTTTCTGTCTGTTCCCTATCCACCTAATTATGGCTTTCTGTGCAGGACTCGATGTATTTGCCTTTGTATACCCTACACTACCTACAATAGGTTGTGTGTCTCTCTAATAGATGCTTGGTAAATGTCTTGATAGTGGTAGTGATGAGAGTGAGTGGTGATTGCGATGCTGTTGCTGGTTATGGTGATGTTAATCTTCACTACGGGATCCAAATAAGAGCTGGTCGAACTAGATTGCAGGGGTGACTTCACTATGATTATCAAGATAGCTGATTCTCTTCTTTTATCTTCTCTGGGCAGAAGCAGTCTCACTGTTCCCACTCACAATGTCTTCCCTCCTCTTGTAAAGACTTTCCACCTTTCCGTTGTAGAATCAGTTACTTCTTTTCCTGGGTATGTTATTGATGACACTAAAATAATACTATCATCTTGCAATAGAGTTGGTAAGTTCAATGGCCTGTCCTGATATGTGCCTGATAGCTGGCATTCTGTTTCTGTGCTGTCATCCAATATCATAGCCATGTGTGACCATTTAAATTAATCATAAGAAATAAAATTTAAAAATTCATTTGTTAGTCTCAACAACCATATTTTAAGGGCTCAATGGGGCAGCACAGATAGAGAATAATCTCATCACCATGGAAAGTTCTACTGTGTTACTATATAATATACTTTATATAACGATATAATAACATTTTCCATGGTGATGAGATTATTGGCAACAAATATTTATAAAATAGAATTAATTTCGTCTATCGCCATATGTCTGTCATACTTCATTAAGGCTGGGCCTATCGGATACGTCACCACAGATGTCTATGGTTCTACGGCTTGTGGAGAATGGAAAGCCCAAGAGGTGACGACACCTGCTTGCTATGACCTCTCGATGCATCACTGTTAGACACGGATTCATGGGTTGTGTCTCCTACAGTCTTGAGTAGCTGGTGGCTGTTCACTATGCATTCCTGAATGGGGGAATGAAGAGACTGGGAGATTTCAGTTCCTTCGAGTCCCTGCCCAGTGGTTATCCCTGTCTTAGCCCATCGGCCCTGTGACCTGCCAGCTGCATTTCCCAAAGCCACAAAACTGCTTCAATGCATTTGCAAAACATGTCTGAGAATTCACAAGAAGAAACGCGGTTGTCAGAAACTGTCCTAAATGCCTCTTCCCTGTCCCTGGATCAACCCAGTTACCTGTCTCCACGTGTTGCCCCCATCAGAGGAGATGAACACACCAATATCAGTATATGAGAGTTCCGGGCCAATGTTGCCTGAAATACAAGCAGATCATTGGAAAGTGTCAGGCAAGTTGCAGATTAAAGGAGCTGGGAGCTGGGCGTGGGTGGGTAGCAGAGGACACAGGTTTGACGACTGGGGTTTTCAGTTGCTATACACAGTCTCCTTCTTGGTATTTTATCAAAAATCCAGCAGGAAGAAAAGTCCAATATGGGGAATAGGGAAAGGAGTGAGTGAGTAGTATGACAAGAATATCACCCTGTGCCTCTCAATGGTAAGACTGGGGGGGAAAAAGTCCATTGATTAGCTAGGATCTCTTGCACTATTCACTGTGTAGTGATGATCTTTCAACTTTCTTTCTTTTAATATGTTTATATTTTCTTTTCTTTTTTAATCGTTTTATTAGGGGCTCATACAACTCTTATCACAATCTCAATGTTACGTGCTCTCCGGAAGAGTTAAGAGTGGCAGCGGCAGGAGTAAGAAGTATAGTGGACACATGAAAATGCGGGGACTCTAGGTTCCTTATTCCTTGTGTAGAATTTAGCCTGAGAAATATTGTTGGGTGTCAATCTCTGTGTGTTTTTCCCACACACATTTGAGACCTTGGCCGATGAGTGACTACTACCGGTTGAATTATGCCCCTGCCCAGACATACACACAAATATATGCAGAAGCCTTAGCCCTAATGCTAGTGAATGTGACCTTCTCTGGAAAGAGAACATTTGCTGATGTAATTAGTGAAGTTAACAGGAGGTCCTACTGGGCTAGGGGGGGCCCGAGTCAGAGAATGGGGTATACTGCCACAAGCCAAGGACGACAAGAGCGATCGGAAACGGGAAGAGAAAAGGACGGTCTGCCTCTAGAGCCTTCTGAGACCAGAGGGTCCTGTCGATAACTGAATTCAGACTTCAAGCTTCCAGAGTGCCACAGAAGAAGTTTCTGTTGTGTTGAACCCCTCGTTGGTGGTGCTATCTTTATGGTAGCTTTAGGAAACAAATGTTGTGGTAAATCCATGGTGCTCACCATGTGATCTAAATTATACAGAGTCCAACTTAAGTCCAGACCCATCACACCACACCCAGCAAGCATGGAAGAAGCCAGCTGACTCTCGCCCACCGTGAGCACACTCCGCATCCGTTCACACCCTCTTTCCTTCCTCTTCTTTTCCTTCCCTTGCAGTTCATCATTTTCTATTCAAGTTGAATCTGAAAAAGTGGTAAATAGTTCCCAGGGAATGTACATGTCCTCTGCTTGTTCAATGGACAGAGTTCCCTCCTAGAGCTAGATCAATGTCCCCATTGTAGTCCTCAGTTTCTCAGTAAATAATTGTGGGTTGAATAAATGAATAAACAAATGAATGAGTTAGGTCTCAAACCTGATGTGCATTTGGGAGCGACTGAGAACCAGGAAGGTATCCTAAACATGTAAGAATTTATCATATTGGCTGATAGTTTTTCTTTAAAAAAATATCAGAAAGGGAATGTTATCTCCCACACATCTGTAGCCTAAATAAGAGCACAATAAAAATGCAATAATGGAAATGTTAATTGAGCTCCTGACATTTAATGCTTCAAAATGAGAAATTAAATCCAGGCTGCGGCTTGTCAAGCTCCCATCAGCACCAGGTAGCACACAGCTAGCCAACTTGTTTTGACACTCGGGCTTCCAAAAATAACCCCGGGGCTCAGGGCTCAGTGGCTGGGAGTCGAGTGGGGAGCGGCTCTGTAGGCAGCTCCCTGGAATGCAGACTCCAGCGCTTGGCAGACCGGCTGAAGACTCAGAAGAGGAACGGGGCAACAAATGTCCATTCTGGTTGTTTCATGGTAGCTCCCCGGAGCTAGGTGCTTGGGATTCAGGGCCATACTCAGATTCAACAGAAGTGTGCGGTACTAGATGGGCAATATTGGCCCAGAGGGGTAGAGAAAGAGGGAGGCAGAGGCACAGGCCACCCGAGCTATGAATCTGGGTATGACTTCTTATGCTCTATCTCATGCCCTTTACTCAGAAAGTCTTTACACCGGCATCCGAACACTCCTATTCAGAGTTCCACTAGAGTGATCTTAGAGGCTTTAAAATGATTAAAACTCTAGACTCAGGACGAAATCGGTTTTAATTTATTTTTTAAATACCCTCAGTCAACTTAAATGGCCCATGAAAGAGATGATGCTAATGATAAGGACAAGAAAGATTGTTACCGGGTGATGGGACAGAAAAGATGTACACAGCATGACGCGATCTCTGGACATATTCAGATCCTACGAGACCGTGTCCACAATCTCTGATCGGAAGACCACGGTCAAGACAAATGTCTGCATGTCTGTCAATGTCCTAAGACGTATCACTCAGAGGTTTAGAGGAATCTGCTGGTCAGAGCAGCTACCAGGAATGCTTTCAGCATTCAGTCTGGTTGTGCAGACATTTCTCTTCCATTTCCACCTTTAAAATGCCCTGGAGGGTCGAAGAGGGCCCCCTTTTACAGATGGTTTTTCCCCCAATGACATTCTGAGGTTAAAGAACTCAGCCAGATCCACGAGTGTCAGTGTTTCTGTGCCCTGAGGACAGGGCCCCTGAGTTCGGTTAATTGTATACAGCACAGCATAAGCACATGGCTTATGGATCCCACTGGAAAAGGAGAAGCACGCTTATTCTTCCGAGGAAACAAGATTGGTTCTACTGTCTGTAGTGTTCGTGATAATGAGAGGTCATGTGTAGTGAGTCTTCAGCAATATGTCCTAGGCACTGTGCTAAGCACTTGATGTTCATTGCTTCATTTAATCGTGCGATTCTATTACATTAGTACGATTATTTCATTTTACCAATGACAAGAAGAAAGTTGGAGAGTCCCTAAATCACATAGAACAATGGACCTAGCCAGCATTCAAATAATCTTCACCTTCATTATCGATCGTGGTTTCCCACTGTTATTTCCACTCTAGCCAGAGGCCTACTATTGATCGTTGGGAGAAGCAGCAGACGCAGCTGCTCCTGGGCGGGGAGCTCCATCCCACATAGATTAGTGAGCGAGGTGGGGATGTAAGAACGGCAGGAGTCCAGGATCCCCGGGCTGGGTGGTGTCGACACGGAAGACCCTACCCACACACACCTGAGAAGAGTTGACCAGCATCTGACACTAGCAGTCGCTCTGACTAGTGGGAGTGGTCACTGGTGGGATGGAAAAGTGCAAACGGTTGGAGGTTCAAGGGCACTCATGTCTAGGAGAAGAGTCAGCTGCAGCAGTAACTCCAGAACTCCAGGTGGATGAGGAAAAATCCCAGAATGCACCAACTCTGAAACCCACAGTGAATTCACCTGCTTTCATTAAAAAAAATAAAATAAAAAATAAGGCTGCCTAACACCAGGGCTCTCGCTTCTAAGATAAGAAGCCCGCCTGGCTTTATGCCATCAATGTATTCCTGTAGAGGTGTATGTAAATCAAATGCATGCAAATCAGAGCACATTTCCCCAGAGACTTTCCTTTTCATTTCTAAGTTGCTTTATCTTCATTTCTGATTGGTGGACAGTGGTTCTAACGTTGCCACCTTAAGTTTTTCTGCCCTTTCTCCCAGGCTCAAAGCCAAGTGGTTAATTATGTGTAAACAAACCTTTACATGCTCCAGAGACCTGCTGATTAAAAACAGCTCTGGGGAAAGACGTTTTGTAGAGAATCCTCTGTGTACAAAGAAAGTGACCCCAACTTCTATTTGGTGAGCTGGGAAGTTCATATATCATGTTTCCCCAATGGGAGACCTCTCCAGCACAAACACTCTCTCTCATCAGTTAGTTGACATTGACAGCAACTCTGGCCTCTTGCTCAACCCTGGGGACACCTCTGAGGGGGCATTAGACTAGAAGTGACAAATGCTTGCAGCCCTTTGCACTTGGGATCCAAAGATGGACTTAAGGACTCATGAACCCAACCTGTTTTCTGCGGAGAACACCCCTGACTCGGACCTGATGCCCAAATGGGTGCATGGTCCCAAACGAGCTTACACTACACACTTATTCCAGAAGAGGCCCCAAGACTGTTTTCCTTACCTGTAGCCACCACAAGTCCTGGGGCTGTCTCCTTGCTAGAGATTCTTCCTGAAGAATAGGGATTCTCAGAGACCTGCAAATGCAGGTGTAAGGAGCAGAAGGGCTAAAACGAAGAAGAGAATAGTATCATTTCAAGCACAAAAGATGAGTAGTATTCATCCAAGGTGCCGTTCACCACCGACGAAACACACATCATTCCTCTAGTTCCTGAATGCTTCCTCCCCCCACCCCATCCACCCACTACCATGACCTAGTTCTACTTTACAAATCTGGCTAGACCAGTGAACACTATTGGTACAGATAAGAGCTCTCGACACATGGAATTCAGGACAGATAACCCCCTCAGGAACAGTAGTGGGAGTAGCAGTATCATGAGGGTAAGGGGGTGGTTGGGGAGCGGGAAGGGGCAGAAAGGGGGAACCCATCACAAGGTTGGATATATAGCTGCCCACCAGCCTGAAGGGGACAAATAACAAACATGTTGGTGAAGGGAGACAATAGACAGTTTAAGATATGAAATAATAATAACAATATATAATTGATCAAGGATTCACAAGTGTGGGAAGGTGGGGGAGGGAGGGGGAAAAAGAGGAGCTTATACCAAGGGTTCAAGCAGAAAATGTTTTGGAATGATGATGGCAACCTATGCACAAATATGCTTGATACAATTGATGTATAGAATGTTGTAAGAGCCCCAAATACAATAATTTTAAAAATAAAATAAAATATAAGTAGGCTTCCAAAAAAATCAAGATAACAACAACAAAAAGAAACAGCAAAGTGTTGTGGGTAGGAGTCCTCTCTGTTAAGATAGCCAGTATCTTCACACCAAGAGGTGAATTGAGCACCATTATTCGGCTCATTCCTGTTCTCCCTCTCATCCACAATGTTTTGTATTCCATTCTCTTCCTTACTGTCACTCATCTATCAATGCCCTCTACAGGGTCTATCACAATATTCCATGCAGCAAGAACCTTGGGAGCTAACCCGCAACCTGGCCTTTCCTAGGCTGCCACGGCAAACCTTGCTTACCTTGACCTTTGTTGAGCAGTAATTCAGCTGTTACATCAGCAGCAGCTAGCTGCTAGGTTACTGCTACTAATATCTGTCTTAGATCCTTGAGTTCAGGACATTAGGCACTTAATATTAGGCACTTCAAAAACTCCACAGAAAAATGGAATGAAAAGATAAAGGGATTTTCTCATAAAGTTTCTGAAGCTCTCTTGTATACATTTAGTCATCTTAAACAGAGCTGAACACAGAGGGGATTAATAGATTCTCGGTCTATGAAATTCAACTGAACTTCCCACCCAATTGGTAGGGAAGCCTATCCTGGGAGTTTATAGTAAACCAGCAGTGGTTTCTTGATTAAAGAAGCCATCCCCAGATAATTAGCCTTCTGTGAATGTCAACTGGGCAACTGACCAGCAAGCAGTGCACTGGGCTCCCTCTCAAGTCCACATCCGGGGCTTGTAGTAGGCGCCAATCCCTGCCCTTGTTGTACGTGATGTACGTCTTCACCTGCTCGTCCACCTTCTTGTTTGCCAGGAATATCCCTTTGATCCCTGCTACCTAGGAAAAAGAGTGAGAAATGGAGAAACAAGTTGGGCCAAAAACCCTACAGTCTTGGGGGAATCTTGAGAGAAGCATCGTTAATTTTTTTTTTGACCAGTAGTTTCCAGAGGTGCTAGGTTAAACAACAAACAAACAAAAAAACCCCACAAAAACAATAAGGAGGAGCATGATGAGAAATACTCTGTGGTCTCTGAATAAAAAGAAAAAGAAAGAAAATAAATTTTAGCCATGTGATTCTGTGCTTTACAAATCCTCAGAAGTCCCATTCCCTCTAAACCAGCGGTTTTCAACCTGTGGGTCATGACCCCTTTGGGGGGTCGAATGACCCTTTCACAGGGGTCGCCTGATTTATAACAGTAGCAAAATTACAGTTATGATGTAGCAACGAAAATAATTTTATGGTTGGGGGGTCACCACCACATGAGGAACTGTATTAAAGGGTTGTGGCATGAGGAAGGTTGAGAACTACTGCTCTAAACCATCTGCCATCCTCTCCCCACCCCTCACAACCCCCACCAAGGTTTTATACATTTTTTCTTTACTCATAATTAAAGGTCAAATATGCCCTCTGAGATGGGAGCGGTTGATAATAAGGAAGGAGAAACCGCTCCCAGAGAATATGTGTTCTCTCAATGTAGGAATTTTGTGGACAGGTTTTGAGGACATCAAAAGACAAGCCTTAATGATTGAAACCCAGGCATCCCAATAAGAAAAGAGGTGAAACTCCTGGGGCAGATTACCCAGCCTGTGATCGGGCTCCACTAGCTACTGTCTCACCTTGGATAGCTCGCATCTCATCCTTGGGTCTCAGCCAGTGGTCACTCTGAAAGAGGCAAAATGAGCCCTGACGTTCCCTCTTTTCCTCTGTCGGCCGGTAAAGGGTACATGAGCTAATGCAGAGAATTCTTGCCAGGAGCCCCACTTTATTGGGATTTGCATACCCTTGAGATTTTTGACCGGAGATGAACATCACCAAAAGACAAGTATGGAGAGGATTAAGAGATTTTCTCCTGCGGGAGGATTTGGGGTAAGTGCAAATTCCGCACAAAAGTATTCATTCTAAGACCGCATGCTGAGTAATGAGGACAGAGGTTAGCATGACAGCGCCCCACATCAAAGCAATAGCCCTCTGGAATTCACATAGAAGTTCCAGCATGTTCTATAACTGAAAAATGTACAAGAACAAAAGGCCGGATGGGAGGTTTCTTGTAAAGAAATACAAATCAAAATATCCACATTCCTCCTGGATCCTTACTACTGGAGATTCCTTGACTGACCCCTGACAGGACACCGGGGAGAGAGGGAATTCCACAAATGAGAATTTCTGTTGCTTGATGCCATTATGCTGATGAGATCTATTTTCTTTCCCTTTCCTCCCCTACGGACCTGACTGGTTCTGAAGGAGAATGCCAACCCAATAGAAGCAAGTCCAAATATGAACAGAGACTGTCCGGAAGAGAATAAGATCATCTGGATGGGCACCATCAGGAGACTTTGACAACTGGCCAGCAACGACCTTGGTGAGGTGACTACCTTGAAGGAGCAGGTAGGCTGAGGACAGAAGCTAGATCTGGGGAAGGGCCGTGGAGTCCTCGTGCTTTCCTGCTCCAGCTGCTGAATGTCAGTGCTCATTTCAGGAAGGCTGGACTCCGACCTTCACCCAGGGAACATGAGGCTCTCTGATAAACCCGGTCTTTAAAACTAGTTAGAAAGATGCGTCTCTTAAACCCGATTGCCAGTCATGTTTAGCCAAAGAAAGAAATCTGGTTTTCTCTAGAACTTTCTATGTGGGAGAATAGTTGGCTTTCTCTTTGGCCACAGAGCTGACTTTCTCTGCTTGATCCCTAGAGACTGACACCTCGAGTCAGCAGGCTCCCCAGCCCCGGCACTTCAACATGTTGCAAAGTTCTTGCTATCCACTTGTGGGCAGAAAACCCACAGGTCTGACTCTGGGAAATAAACTCACTGATCCTGGGACTCCTGCTATGCCCACCCCTGCCTGCTACTCAAATATGAGCACCTCATTGCTTAAATTACCAGCCAGCCAGCCAGCCATCTCCTACACTCCTCTGAATGAGCATGCTCAGCATGCTCTCTCATCACCGTGTCCTCCCACTGGCGGTGGCAGCAGGTGGACAGGTGTTTTCTGTGGGCTCCACATATCCTGCCTACAAATCACTGGGGGCACTGAAATAGTGATGGAAGAAGAACTTGCAAGAGAAGTCCAGCTCCATTCAGCTCTGAGGGTATTTCTGCCGTGATTCATACAACACCACCAGGATCTCCTTCCTGTCAGAACCACCAGGGCATTTCCCATTTGCATTTGGATAGTTCAAGGCCCCTACACTATTACTGAATTACTTCCTGGCTTTATGGCTTAGACAAATGAGCTGTAAGTTCGGATAGCATTTGCTTTTGTGGACTCTACGCTGATGGTTTTAGACTGCAACTCAAGTAAGGAATTCATTTACATTGTACCGCAGTGGATCCAGGTGGACTTACATGTACATGCATGTACGTGTGCTTGCACAGGTGCAGCTGGATGTGTATCTCTGGCACAAGCTCATGAGACACTATTTACCTTTACAACGTGAATCATAGAAACACTGGAAAAGGAGATACGTACTTTAACTCTTCTCAATCCAAGAAGGGGCTTGGCATCTGATGGCGGTTAAACAGCTTTCCTCCCTCTTGTGTTTGGAATCAGAAACATTGCACCTGCTGCTGGTCCCAGGAGCCCAGGACAAAGGGCGACTACCAAATGATGGTGACCTTAGGAGTGAGTGGTATAAAGTGTCAAGCCTGCATGACCCACTTTCCCTCTGGGAATCAATTTAAGATGCGCAGGGACCTTGACAGCGAGCCCCTGGCAGAACACGGTGTCCAGGTGGAGCGGTCATCTTTGGCTCTTGTCCACGGGACTCCAGGACAAAGAAGCCAAGGTCCTGTTGAGAAAAGCAATTACTATAGTCTCCCTGGGGCTGTCCCTAGAATCAGACCTATGGGGAGGGACTGAAGAGGGTCAGTCTGGGACAAAAGTCCCTGTGGAGCATAAAAGCAGTTATCCATCTGGCCTAAAAGGGAATAAAAAGAGTGATGATGAAGCAGAGGGTAGAGCACAAGCCTTATGGCGAGGGAAAGGGAGAAAATATCACTAAGATAAGCAGAGAGACCTGGTGCTAGCGATGGTTTCCTGAGCTTCCTGTATCCACGGCTCAAGATAGCTCATTCTTTTTTAAAATATTGATAATATGTTGAAAAGATATTTTGGGCATGTTTATGGAAAATAATATAGAACAACTAATTTCACCTGAATTTTCTTCTTGTACTGCTTATAGAACATTTAAAATGATATATGCACCTTGCATTATAAATTTATTAAAAGCACCAATTTAAGGTATTTCCATTTATACTGCTATTAATATAGAGAGCCACAAAATAAATGATTAAGATCCAAATGCATTGAATTAGAAATAGAAAATGCATTAGACCAGCCTCTTGGAGCATATTTCCACACCAAAATGAAGGTTATTGGAGATATTTGCTTCTTGGTGTATCGATTCTATAGGTCTCTGAAACTCGTACTCACTGCTATGGCATCAAAGCTGACTCACGGCGACTCTATAGGACAAGGTAGAACTGCCTCCGTGAGTTTCTGAGGCTGTAACTCTTTATAGGAGTAGAAAACCCACCTTTCACCCCACTTTAAAGGTAGGGATATAAAAAAAAGGTAGGGATGTGAATAAAACACAATAGAGTGATTTCAAAAGTGTGCTAAGAAGTACTTATCATGAAGGATAAAAACACAGTTTCCCTTTCCCATCCTGAATCATCCTGGGGCGGGGTGTGGTGATTATTTCTAAAATCTCTGTACTGGAGGGAAATGAATGGGTGGCACTGACCAATGGAGGTCTTCTTCCTCTGACCCCTTGAGCTAGATGGTAGGCGCACATCACGAACACATTCACTGTGCCCACCAGCCTTGGGTTTATGGACTGAGCTTCCAACACCTGAAGGAAGACATTACTTATTTGGACTTCAAATATTATATTTATCCTCTGATTGTGTAACTATATCCATGACATGAGTGTATTTTGAGGGAGAAGTAGAGGGAGAACAATACAGAGACTTTCTGTAGCAGGAGAGTCTTCCTTGGAAAGATTGGGAAGCAAATAATTTCTTGACTCACAAAGTTTTGTGGAGTTCGCTGGAGTTGATCTGTACTGGTTTCCAAGCTATCCCATACCAAAGGCTGCGAGATAAATTCCTAAATCAATTCCTACTTTGTTTGCCCCATCTTGAGACACTAGAAGGATATAAGACCCCCATTATCAGGAAGAAGCATCAGGGATCTAAGTGTGGGAAATGCAGTCAGTAGCTTTAAACACTGGAGCTGTGATCAGCCCAAGTCACCTCACACCAAAAAGTGTCCTAGAGACAAGGAAGGCAAGTGTAATACTCTGGACAGTCCTAGCCCCTCCTTTCTCGAATCCCTGCCGTCCCTTGTGGCCCCAGCCTTTCTGTAAGACTGAATTCTGTTCATATTTTGTCATAGTCTATAGTAGCTTTCTTTAAAATATAACACCCTGGTGACACACCATAATGCTATCTACCACCAACACCTCTCACAACTAATTATCTCCTGCAAAAACTCCATTACTACTAATAAAAGGTAACATTGGGTAGTGATTTTCCTTGAAGGGGCATATTTAAAAAGTCTAAATTACCTCAATAATTTCATTATCTTCACTTGAATGTTTTACAATAGGCTTTCTTAAGCTGGAGAAAAACCATATGAAGTTAAGAATTACCCTGATACAGGGGGCTCCATCATACATAAGAACATCATTTACTCGGTATGTGAATATGAGAGGGGAAAGAAGGGGAGAAATACAAGCCCATAGGATAAGCCTGCAACTCTTCAGCCAAGCACTCTTCGGTCTTTAACCATCCCCACCCGCATTGCTCTACTTCTTTGACTCCTTTCCTCTGCTCTTGCTGTGACTCCACCAGGCACGGCTTTCTCTCTCTCCAAAAGTTCATCCTTAAAGGCAACCCGAGTACAAGTCTCCCAAATCCTTCAAAATAAGGTTAATCTTCCTCATCTGTGACCCCGCAGACGGGGGATTCGTACTCCTCATACAAGTTCGACTACAGTCACCATCTTTCTAGAGGCATGCTTATCTCTTCAGTAGATAATGGGTCTCCTGCACCAGCTCCCAAGCCATCCAACAAACTATAGTCAATGATTTAACTGAATTGAATGTGAAACTTACTGGTGTCCCACATACTTTTCTCAAGGGCATCTCAGAATCCGGACCATGTTTCTCTCTGCCAACTAGCCGTATGGTACGCAACTTTAGCTTCTCTAGGAATCTCTGGTGCAGAAGTTTAAAGACTAAAGACCCCTAGAGACAAATTAAATTGAACTTTATCTCTGTGCCGCAGCCTATGTCACCGGGTGTACAAGTGCAACGTACTCTCCTCTCACATCCTTCTACCTGGTCCTGGTCCAGATAGGGCCAGGTTCCAATTTACTTCCCTCGTATTCAATGCTTTCTAGATACTGAACTGGACCACTTATCCGGCCCTCATTCTGGTACCTGACAAGCATCAATTCTATTCTATTAGATGGGATAGCGTACTGACCCACAAATGATAGTATCACTCCAATCCTTCGAGAATGATGTCCTTGACCTTCGGAATGCTTTCCATTCACTTGCTCCAGGGCAAGATAACTGATCATCAAATGGGCATATTTAAGAAAACCTCTCTTCTGTTTTTAGGATCTTCCTGCAAATATCATATTCCCTATTCCACTATGCTAGAGGACCAACACTTCCACAGGAGTTTTTGATTTACCAGTTCTGCCTAGATTTGGATAGCTGAGTTCAGTATTGCGATCTTAGCAAGCCCTAACTTCCATCTGCCTAAGTGTTGAGAGCAATATGCTGACACTTGATTTGCTTATCTTATTCTGTGTCTCTGTGACAGTTGGTGCTGATGCTGGGCAGGTAGAAAAGGACCTGTATTTATTCACCCCTCAAAGATCAACAGACTAAAGTGCAAGCTCCAAAAAGGCAAAAAACATGTCATTCCTCCCTGCCTTTTTGTGTGGTCTCCAACACAGGGTAGAGGCACAAATCTACCCCGGAGAAGAGCCTCAATAGGGCAGATTTTAAAGATGCTGCCCTGTCTGATAGGTCTTGCTACTCTCCAGAGGTAATGGCACATGCATTTTTTCCTCCCCCAAGATGGAAAATGCACTTCAGCAGGAGTTAAAAATTGCATGTATCTAGGCACATTCTTCATTTTGATTTATGCTACACTTCAGATCAGTGTGTCTCATGGTTCTAAATGGCCAAGGCATTTCAGGCTCCCTTTTATAGGAAAGAAGCAGCATGTTGGCAAACTCATCTACCATATCAATAGAGTAGGAGATGCAAGGATTTCTTGACTGAATGGTCATCTGGAGCAGTATCTCCCATCATCTGTTTGTGTCTGATCACAGGGCTTGAATAATGGTTTTATCTAAAGCCTCCTTTATATGAGAAACAAGAACTTAGAATGGGCCGAACCCTGGGAACCTAAGTGCAGCTCCACATTCATCCAACCACTCCTATAAGATGCAACTTATTGTCCAGTAACAAAGGTGTATTTCCACTTTCTAGTATGATTAGATGCACACAGAGAGAAGCTCCTAACACCATTTTATGTGCCTTTGTTATCTCCACCAGACATTTCCCAAAGTGGCTCTCTAGTGTTAAAAAGGTTATTATTTAGTATTTATCAACTATGTCCTTGGTTTTGAGAGTTTTCTGTTGTGTGTCCGACCTAGCGGCATTCATATATCATCCCTTTGTTGTTTGTTTGTTTTCTTTTACAGGGGCTGGATAAGTGATGGAGTTCAGTATTGAGAAAGCATTGAATTCTAGGAAATAATTTAAAAATACATCTCAGCATAACCCTCTCTCTACCTAACTGAAGAGCATTGAGTTAGTCTGGGTAAACTAAGGAAACAAATCCATAGAAACTCTTATGTATAAGAGAGAGTTTTATATAAAGGCAAAATGAACATTAAGAAAGCATCCCAACCCAGTGCTGCCCAAGCCCATAGGTCCAACATTAGCCCATATGTCCGACACCAATCCACAAAGTCCTCCTCAGTCTCACAAAAGACACACAATGACACCAACTGCAGGAGGAAAGCCGAGTCAGTGAGCGTTCAAGCATCTCAGCGCTGGCAGTGGTCTCCACATGGCTGCTCCAGCACCCAGGGCTGCACTGGGGTAAGTCCATGTGGCTTCTTCTCAGGGATGTCTCACAGGAAGTGAGCCTTGCAAGCTGAAGTAGGGAACTGGCCAAGGCAGCTGCCCCCTGCTCTGACCATCAGAAAGCAGGAGACCTGAGAAAGAGAAAGGCGAGGCTCACCGAGCCATTTATCGCTCTGCCCTTCAATTACTCCCACATGTGTTTATCGGCCATGTTGGCACAAGAAACCTTAACTCAATCCTCCCCTTGCCAACTTGGCACCTGTACACAATTCTTTTGCCTAACAATTCCACTCAAGTAACACCTACACCTTAATCCTATGAATATATTCCCCCCACCTATGAAACCTTGTAAGCCAACCACTTCATGCCTTTATGAAGAAAACTCCTCTTTTGGACTGAACGTTAAAGGGAGCCTGTGGGGAGGCTGAAATGCTTTCTAGGTGACCACCTGGATCTTCTTGTTGAGTGGAAGAGGGAGAAAGGCAGCAATAAAGAGACGGGTTGAGTTTGGCCACTGACACCTGAGGGCTTGGTTTACAGGAAAAAGAGTAGACGAGAGCGGGTTGACTGATCTAAAGTTCATTACCTAGAACAAGAGGGCTAGGCATGTTGAGTTTTTGTGAGAGCCCATGGTCTAAAGGCAAGTTGACCAATGGACACCCTGAGGAGGCTGAGTGAGGCAGCCCACATTGAGTTGACCAGAACCTGACCAGATGAAGAGATTTTTGAGCCTGTGAACTGGTGCATATTTTTGCTGACTTTATGGGTGGCCTGTCCTGATCTGAATTTGCTTATGGATGAGGAATTCACAAGGTACCAACTGGAATGAAGATTCTTCATGTCAAAAAATATGATTGTCTCCTCAGAGCACTGGGTTGATATAAGTGGGGAGTGTAGAAACTGGATACCCCAAATTGGGAGGATAAAGGCATGAAGTGGTTGGCTTACAAAGTTTCATAGGTGGGGGGAATATATTCATAGGACTAAGGTGTAGGTGTTACTTGAATGGAATTGTTAGGCAAAAGGATTGTATACAGGTGCCAAGTCGGCAAGGGGTGGATTGAGATAGTTAAGGTTTATTGTTCCAACCTGGCCGATAAACACATGTGGGAGTAATTGAAGGGCAGAGCGATAAATGGCCCTGTGAGCCTCACCTTTTTTGTTCTCAGGTCTCTTGTTTCTGATAGTTAGAGCAGGGTGCAGCTGCCTTGGCCAGTTCCCTGCTTCAGCTGGCAAGGCTTATTTCCTGTGAGACATCGTGAGGAGAAGCCACATGGACCTACCCCAATGCAACCCTGGGTGCTGGAGCAGCCGTGTGGAGACCACTGCCAGCGCTGAGATGCTTAAATGCTCACTGATTCGGCTTTCCTCCTGCAGTTGGTGTCATTGTGTGTCTTTTGTGAGACTGAGGAGGACTTTGTGGATTGGTGTCAGACATATGGGCTAATGTTGGACCTATGGGCTTGGGCAGCACTGGGTTGGGATGCTTTCTTAATGTACACTTACCCTTTATATAAAACTCTCTCTTAAACATATGAGTTTCTGTGGATTTGTTTCCCTAGTTTACCTAGAGTAACACAAACATCAACCTTAAATGTTTCCTTTACTCCCTGTAATTGAGCAGACTACTTAGATGCCAGGGTAGGGATGCTGGGATCTGTAAAGCACTGCTCACAGGTGAAGCCAGTGGGAAGCCAAAGCTCACCAATAACCCCTTGGTTCTGCAAGTCACTCCCACTTCTTGAAAGGAAAACTGAAAAGAATTGAACTGCTGCCATGGGCCATCGGAAGCAACTACTCCACAGAGACAAATTGTTCTTCCCGGACGATCACAGCCAGCTCATCTCCTGTGGGCATGTGCACCAGTTCCTGGTGAACGTTGGATCATGCAGTATCCTTTCTGCTCTCAAATCACTCCAGGTGATCAGTGACAACCCTTCCTTGTGACCAAGACTAACAAATGTCACCCAGTGTAATTTAGGGTCACTGAAACATCTAGGATTGTAAAACTCCAGTTCCAATGTTTATTGCATCACTTTGAAGATAGCTAAAAGGTGGAAACAATGGAAGCTCCCATCAATAAATAAATGGCATACGCATGCAGTGGAATATTACTCTGTTAAAAAGAGAAGTCCTTGTGCACCCCAACATGGCATGCCTAGAAAACATTCTGCTCAGTGTCAAAGGGCACATGTGGCACAATCTCGCTTATACGAAATAGGCAAATATATAGAAACCAAAGATAATTAGTGGTTACCGGGAGCAGGAGGGAGAGAGGTAGAAACAAATGTTTGTCCAGAACGCATTGAGTTTACGTTAATAGTGCTGCAATCATTTGGAAAAGGATAGCAACAGGTTACACCACAGAGAGAACGTAGTCAATGTCACTGAATTGTACTTGTGGAAACTGTCAACCTGATAAAGGAGAAGACTCATAGAACAGCTGAAAGGACTTAAAAGATCACCAAGGACAAAATTCATCCCTAGTATGTGATCATGCTCATATAAGTAAGAATGCTCATTTGATTTTGGATACTTTGTGTTGAAGGTTGTTGGAGGCAATCACCGCAATAGATACTTCACATGCATCATCTCTCATTCTCCCAATAACCTCAGTATATAAATATTTATATCCCCCATCTCATAGGTAGAAATTAAGGCACAGAAATGTGAAGTTGCTTGCCCACTGTTACACAATTGTTCAATGGGTGTGCTGAGATCTGAAGCCAGGACTTCCTGACTTCAATCTTTGCATTTATACCATTGAAATTCTTCAAGAGGAGAGGCAGGTATGAGGAGGGTCAATCTTGGTGACATACCTCATACAATTCAATAATGATATTTCCCATTAGACCGCGGCTGCTCTTAATGTTCTCCATGGCCAGGGTGAAGTAGATCCCACGTGTGTCCGAGATGTAGAGGTTGTAGGTGTCGTTCTGGTTCCATTCTTGGACCGCGGCGAACACTTGGTTCTCATCAGTGCTGATGATGTGCATGTCCTGCGAGAAGACAGAAGGCCGGTGGAAAACCAGATCTCCATGTGCTCCTGCCTACCGGGGCCCCGGGTAATTACCATGACTTATGAAATGGCTGAGAGGAAAAACTGAATGTTGGTCAGTTCTGTGCTGAACCAAGGCTGTAAATTGAGCATCAAGATCTTTGTTCCTTGCTAAGTGACAGCAAGATGAGTGTAAGGGGCTTTGGGGATATCATTTTCCATGGCTTCAAGGGATTCATTCGCTTTCATTTTTTATTATAATATCGGAAAGCTAGTGTGAATGTTAACAGAGACAGATAGCCTTAGGATAGGAAACTTACAAATGCAAAAAAAAAAAAAAAAAAAGGGCAAGGCTTATTGCTTCTCTAGCTCTTGATTCATGTTTTCAACTTTGGAAGCGTGATCGTGTTCAAACTCCCGGTCGGGAGGGTTGCCGGAGGGGTAGCTCAGAGGCAGAGTCACTCAGAGTTTGGTTCTCCAAACCCTGCTGTCCCCAGAGCAGTGTCACTCGGATCTGCTTTCAGTACTGGCATAGTGCAGGCCTGCTGTCTGGTGTCAGGAGTGAAAAGTGAGTGACAATCTACTGCAGATAAAATAAAGCTCTAGATGAAAATTAGTGCTATAGTGAAATGATCATCTGGAATTTAGGGTTTAGAGTCATAGATTATCCCTGTTATAAGTCTGCTGCATGATTTCAATACGTTAAGTCTCCTTGAGCTTCAATTTTTCTACCCTGAAAATGAAAGAGATTGGGCTAGTACTAAATGCAGCTCACATTTAGGAATTATGAAGAGGCACTAAATGTGGTCTAGCAATTAAAAATCGAAATAATCTTAAGAGGGAGGCAGTACTATTATTACCATTTTACTGGAGTAGCAGCTTGCCTCAAGTTAATTAGTGAGGTCAGATTTTAAAACTCTGACTGCAATAATGGCTGAACTCCTAATGATTCAGATGTATCAACAACACACGAACAAGGGTCTCGGTGGCTCCTTCCTCTGCAGTGGGAGCTACGTCCTTCTTGGTTGTCTGTTCTTAGTCTGGAATCACTGCTGAAACCTGTGACTCTGCTGGCATTTGGAATACCAGTGACTTCGCTTCCAGCAACACACAGGCCACCACGCTAGGACAAACGGAAGGACAGGTGGTGGTCTAAGCCGTTGTACATCCAATGGGCTCATGTGCATGTGAAAGTTGGCCACTGAATAAGGAGACTGAAGAAGAACCGACGCATTTGAATTGTGGTGCTAGAGAAGAGTACTGAGCATACGATGGACAGCTCAAAGGACAAACGAATCTGTCTTGGAAGAAGTATGGGCTCTGTTGCTGTTCCCCCGGGATGCAGGTGTGTGGTGATAGGCCATTCATTGTGACCAGTACCCTCCCTCCCCATACCCTTTTGGTATCTCTAGTCCCATTCCTGTGCCTGGGTTCCATGTGTGGTGAGTTTTATCTCTTGCCTATCTATACCTATGTACATGCTCCCATCTAGTCTAGATTGGGAAGTGGCACTGGGGTCACGAAAGCAGGAGGTGAGGAGGCCTCATGGGGTCAGAGGTATATTGTGTGTCCCATTAGTGCTCTACTGCACCCTGATTGACTCATCCCTTCCTTGCGACCCCTCTGTGGGGGGATGTTCCATTATCCATAAATGGGCTTTGAGTCTCCGCTCCAAACCCTTCCATTCTCACCAATGCATTTTTTGTTTATTTGTTTACTGTTTGTTGTGAATCTTCTGATGCCAGTTGTCCAGTCTCGACACCAGAGGGGAAGGGAGACAGCAGTTGTTGTGATATTTGAAAATAATGAACAATCTACAATCTATCAAGGGGCTATGAGGATTGGGGGCAAGGCGGAGGGAGGGAAATAAAGAGGAGCTGATCCCAAGGGCTCAATGGAAAGTAAATGTCTAGGAAAAAATGATGGAATATATGTACAGATACGTCAGATACAACTGATGTATGGAGTCTAACAAGAGTTGTAGGAGCCCCCTATAAAATGATTTTTTTTAAAGAGAGAGAGAGAGAACAAGAGCTAAACAACAACAACAACAAAGAAGTATGGTCAGAGTGCTCCTCGGAGGCAAGGATGGCAAGATTTTGTCTCACATACATTAGACATGTTGTCCGGAGAGGCACGTCCTTGGTGGAAGACATCATGTTAGGCAGAGTGGAGGGCAGTGAAAGAGAGGAAGGTCCTGCGTGAGATGGATTGACAGCGAGGCTACCACAATGGGCCCAAGAGTGGGATCGATTGTGAAGACGGTGCAGGACCAGGCAGTGTTTCCTTCTGCTGGGCATAAGGTCCCTGGAGGTCAGAACTGACTCGATGGACCCTAACACCAACAGTCAAAACCCTATGAAATTCTAACTCCAGCCTGGATCCAGCACCTGAATCTGCAGTCTTTTTGCAGGGGCCAACCGAGACTGGCATCTCAGCTCCACATATCCGTATGTCCTCAGCCCTGGTCCCGACACACTAACGCTAACTGCCTGGCACCTGGAGTCACTTGTGTTTGTAATCCTGGACTGAACAATTGCTAAAATCAAACACCGCAGTCCACAATTCAAATCCTTTTACAGAAGCCAGTTTTCACCTGCCGCTACCCAGTGTACAAATATTATTACAAAGTTTTCAAACTCACTTAGGGAACTTACGGTGCCCACATGCCATTTTGGCATGGATAAACATTTGTGACAAGACGGAAGCAGTTGAAGAGTGCATAACAAGACAGGTGTATATGCCAAAATGTAACAGCATCCCAAGCGAGAAGGAGAACTCTTGACACTAGTACACTGGGGTGGATAACACTGGTAATAAGGGCATGGGCAAAAACCAAAAGAATTGACAGTGGGCAAATGATCAGGAAGATTCTTGTCTCTATACAACCTTTTTTCCTTCTCCTAGAAATGGTTTCAGCAAGTAAAAAGAGGCAGCGATGTCAATAAGGAGTCCCCGAGTGATGTGAATGGTTAATGTGTCCAGCTACTGAACCTATGCAGGTTCAATCCACCTGAAGGAGCCTGAGGAGGGATGTTTGGCAATTGCTTCCTACAAATCAGCCATTGAAGAGTCTACAGTGCCACAAAGTTCTACTGTAACACATACAGGGTTGGAATTGATTCTGTGGCACTTGGCTTGGAAGTTCATTTTATTTGAACAACTGGGCATTGGGAGAAGTTTTAGATCTTTCCAGTGGTGATTCTGCTAAATCTCAGCCTACAGCCTTGAACTCTCCAGATCACCTTGCTGAAGACCTGCTTGTTCATTTGTGTTTACCTACTTTGTAGAACTAAGGGATCCTGCTGAGATGCTTGAAAATGGAAATAAGACACACTCTTAAAAACCATGTGAGCTACCATGGAATGAATTCCCAAAAAACTCAGTAGGAGGGGAAATAGCAGCTGCAGGAAATACGGATTAAATTCAGTTACCCTGTTAGAAATTCAATAGAAACGCTTGGCTTTTCCCAGATGTTTTAGTCATAAAAATGAATGAGCTAAGTTATTTGAGACAAAACTAATGTACATGAAATAGGGGAAAAAAACAACTTAAAACACTGGTGTGTGGTCAGGAGGAGAGGCTTGTCATGAGTATGCTATGAGGTTTGTGTTGCTTTGAGGCTCCTTTACCTAGTGAATAGAGACTCCAGACTTAAGGACTCGAGATGGCTCCTTAGTATCTATGTTGCTGGGATATCTAGCTGAGAAATTCTTAATTCATCAAGAGTCACATGGCTAATAATAAATGGCATTACTAAAATTTAAACCCGAGATTATTTGAGTCAAGAGATTCATGTGAAGGTAAAACTTCGGTGTCCATGAAAATATGCTAAACTCAATTCCTGCAGGAGAGTGGGTACTACTGCTTGATATTCAGACGCAGGATGCTCTCGCTTCTACCATTTGAACAAACCCACCGGATGATTCTAATGCACGAAATCTGGGGAATCCCTTTAAAAAAAAAACCTGAAATTTTAGCCATCTTTCCAAATAGGTTGTACCATTGAATGAAGATCAATCAATCATAAACAGGGCATTATGTTTCAGGAACAAAGAAAAGCATCATAAATTCAAAATTGGGATTTGAATAATCATTAAAGTCACTTCTTGCATCTTGTTGTTTTAACCTAATGTCAAAGAATAGGTCACCTCCTTATTGGGTGTTTGTTACTTGTCTTGAAAACATTGCTGGAGCAATCCATTGGTAATAAAGGGAGAAACTGAAGGAGGGAAGAAACCAGGGTACCTCAAAAGGTTCACGAGCCAATTTTATTATCTTTCAATTCCATTCCCAGGAGCTCTTTGAAGCTCCTTAATACAACAAGCATAAATTCTGATTGAGACTACTAAATTCAGAATTTGCAAAACATTCCATACTTGTTATTGGGGCCCACTGAGGTGGTTCCAACCCATAGCTACCAATGTGCAGCAGTAGAAAACACTGTCCCGTCCTGTGTCAGCCACACCATCCCTGTTATGTTTGAGCCCGTCATGGCTGCCACCATGCCAATCCTTCTCATGGAGGGTAATCCTCTTTCTCTCTGATCCTCTACTTTACCAAGCCCTGCTCTCTCCGACAAAGTCTCACCATCTTTGCATCGAAGGAGAATCCTGGCTGTACTTTCCCCAAGAGAGATGTGTTTGTTCTCCTGGCAGTTCATGGCACGTCACAAATAAACCTTTATTTATTTTTGTGCAGGAGAAGTAATTAGAAATCACAATTTCTCTCTGCTGACTAAAAGGATCCCATTGGCACACAACAAAATGTCAGCAATTTGAACCCACACCCGGTTCAAGGGAGAAAGTTGTCTTCCTAAAGAAAACAAACTATAGGACAGTTCTCTGTCATATAGATTGATATGGCCGGACGAGCACTAGAGGCATAGTGGGTTTTGCACAGGGCCGTTAACCAAAATGTCAGCAGTTCAAATCTACCAGCTGTCTCTCCCAGAAAGATATTCAGCCTGGGAAACCCACAGGGGCAATTCTATTCCATCCTCTAGGGTCACTCTAAGTGGGAACCAACTTGACACAGGAAGTTTTGTGAGGAGTCAGAATGGACTCCTTGAAAATGGGGTTGATTTTTTAGCTTGATTTATGCTGACTAAAGCCAATTATTTTAATAAATAGCAGCTGTTTTAGAAAACCAAAATCTTTGACTGTAGATGAACCAAGAGGCGACTCATTTGTTGTTATGGAAGCTTTTTCCTACCATCTAAGCCTAGTGTCACTTTGGAGCCCGGGGGCACAGTGGTTATGTGTTCAGCTGTGATCCAAAAGGGCAGCAGTTCAAATCACTAGGTGCTCCATGGGAGAACGATGGGCTTTCTACTCCCATACACAGGTACAGTCTTGGAAACGCACAGGGGCAGTTCTACCCTTGTCCTACAAAGGTCTCTCTGAGTCAGTATCTACCCCATGTTCTGTTTGGTTTTTTGTTTAATGTAACTGCATTCATTATAAACAACATATGATTAATGATTAGGCGTTTGCCATAGGGACCGAGAACATAACCTCCAGAAAGCATGTTCTCCTGATGGGGGCACTGGCACATACACGGGTGGGCGTGATTAAGGACTGCAATGGAGGCACTGGAGACGGTGGCAGAGTGCAACCATGCATTTGAGAGAGAAGGAGTGGGGTATCCAAGGAAACCAATGGAATCAGGTGTCATGAAAAGCAGTTTCCCCTCAGTGGGAGATGAGGATCTAGAGAGTTCATAGCCTAAAGGGTTCTGCTTGCACATTGAAGTTTACTCAGGGTACCAAGTTAGGCTGAGGTTTTAAGCTGGAGCAAAGCTGGGCAATGTAGAGCTTTGGTTGGAGAGACCCAGGCTCGTTGTATAATCTTACTCATAGCGGAAGCAGAGTAAGAGTGGATTTCAGTGGGGCAATGCTAGAGGCACTAAAGCTAATGGGAAAACTCCAGGGAATAATGCAGGAGGGTCAGAACCAAGGGAGAAGGCACAGAGAACAAGTGGTGAGGTAGTAAAGAAGTAGAATGTGGAGGAGGTCATGGGTGACAATGAAGAAGGGGGGTTCAGCAGAATGATGGCAAGGCAGAAATGGGAGAAGAGACAATAAGGGGAAGGGGACAGAGGGAAAGGATATAGCTAAAGCATATGACCTAGACCTCCGACTTTAAGAAGCCTCCCATTTTCCTTTAGATCATACGTTGTAATTTAAATTAAATAAGCACTGTGTAATATGCTGGATATTTGTCTCTCTCACTTGACCAAGGGCTCCCAGTGAAGAAGATGTATGTCTGTTTTCTTCCCCACTTTCCAAAATACCTAGGACATGGTAGGCATTCCACACAAGTTTACTGAATAAGTAAATGGAATAAGCAAGCCAACAGGGAGGTAAGCTCAGGGCTAGATGGGTGAGATAGAAATGTTCGGGGAATACACTTCAGAGAGCTATTTCGGCACAGTTGATTCCAACTCATAGCGACCCTGGAGGTTAGAGGAGAACTCTTCCTTAAAGTTTATGAGATGGTACATGTCGACCGGAGCAGACAACCTTATATTTCTCCCACAGAGTGGCTGGGCGGTTTGAACTGGCAACCTTGTGGTCACCATCCCAATGCCTAACCTACAGTACCACTAGGATCCTTGTGGTTTAGACTTCAGTGGAGAGATAGAAACTGGGACTGTGGAGAGAGGAATCACCAATATGAGGCAAAGATGGGAGTCACCCAGGAACGAACAAGAATGTAAGAGAGGACCCAGAAACCATCCCCAAAGGAAGAGAAGAATGTCAAGTATGAATACTTGTGTTTGTTTCACTTAAAATTGTTTTAATACATATTTTGTTCTCTCATTCCCTCAAAGGACCAAATGCCCCAGAGAAGTGAGAGCGTAATGACGTGGATAAGCCTCGTGGACGTGGCAGGGGGTGGTCACTGGTGAGAATGGCTGGAGGGGAGTTAGCGAAGTAAAGGAGAGGTGGAGGCGGGAGAATGAATGAAAGTAGCAGTAGGTTAAGGAGCTAATCAGAAATGAGAGAAGAGTTTAGAATTTATAGATTACAGTTTAAAATTGGTGTCCATTCTATAGCAGAACAGGATAAATCAGTATTGGGGGAAATACACAAACTAAGAAAGGAGTTAATATGATAGTCATCAATATAATGGTTTTCCAAGATATACCCTATTTCCCAGAAAATAAGACAGTGTCTTATATTAATTTTTGCTCTCAAAGATGCGCTAGGTCTTATTTTCAGAGGATGTCTTACTTTTCCATGTAGAAGAATATGGTACACATTTATTGTTTTATTAAAAGAGACCTTGTACTTCATGTCTGCTCCAGCTGCACTGCGGCTGCACTCCTGCACCTGCTGCTATGGTCCAGAGTCCAGAGTTACGGTAGCTTCGGGGGCCTTATTTTCGGGGAGGTCTTATTTTGGGGGGGGTGCCTTATATTTCAGCGAGTGGGAAAACTTTAAGCAGGTCTTATTTTCAGGGAAACATGGTAGTCCCCTTTTTTCTTTATCAGTGTCTGAAATCTCATTCAATATCATCTGGTTGATTCTGATTCACAGTGACCATCTAGGGAAGAGGGTCTGAGGTTGAACATTTTTACAGAAGCAAAAAGTCTCATCTTCTCTCCTCAGAGTGACTAGTGGTTTCAAACTGCTGACCGTGTAGTTAACAGACCAAGGTGAACCCACTATGCCACCAGGCTCCTTTGTGTCTAGAAGGAGACCAGCCATCGTCCACTGTTCAAATATAAACCAATCTAGATTTAGGTAAAACCAAAAACCAAACCCATTGCTGTTGGGTCTATTCTGATTCACAGAGACCCTATGCAGGGTGTTTCTAAGACTGTAAATCTTTATGAGAGCTGACAGCTTCATCTTTCTCTCACAGCATCTTTCTCTCTGAACCCCGACCTTGCTGTTACCAGCCCAAAGCCTACCCCACAGTGCCACCAGTGTCCCTTACACTTCGGGAAAGAGAAACTAACTCTCTTTGAGATGACAACTGCAATAGGGGAGCACTGCAGTCACAAGATCCAAAAGTGCCCCAGAGTGGAGACAGAAAAGACTTCATTTCTTAGCGAGAAAGTAAAGCCAGGCTAGAGTTTAAAAAATATTGTGGGAGAGAGTAAGATGAAAGATGGTTGACCAAGCAATATAACAGGAAATGTCAGTCCCTGTGGTGATCCAACCACCAGAAGGGACTCCTAAGTAGGGGGTGTTCTGCATTTCAATGCTTGCTTAAGCTCAAGAGGAAGTCAAAATTCAGACGTTTATGAGGAGAAAAACCTAATTAAGTATGCTCAAGTTAAGATGTCATTCTTTCTAGATTACACCATGGGGATAGTTTAGCCTGCAATTGGGATAGTCCATGCCTGATGTTGTCATAGCAAGCAAGGAGGTCGCCCACCAGTCCTTTGGAGTGGGCTGGTTCTACACAGCACATGGTTTCTTGGGGTGCAAAATGGTTGGGAACTTTGTTAACACCCCCTGTTTTCCAGAATTATCCCAAACCAAATCCACTGCCATCAAGTTGATTTTGACTGTAGGATTGAGTCAAACTGCGTCTTAAGAGTTTCTGAGACTGTCAGTCTGCGCAGGAGCAGACAGCCTCATCTTACTCCCTCGGAATGGCTGGTGCATTTGAACCTCCAACCTTGGGGTTAGAAACACAACATGTGCTTAGGGCACAGGTAATGTGCACTCTCATCCCTACCACACTGAATCCTACATGGAAACAAAACAAACTACTTATAAAGTGATGATTAGAAGAGCAAGTTAAGGGAAAGGCTAGCATCTAAGAGGAATACCAGATGCAGAGTTGTAAAACCAGAGTCTTAGGCAATATTTCACCCAAGGTCAAGCTGGGATGAGTTTCTGGATTACTTTCCCCGGGACCAGAGTTGGTCTTTGGGTTTGGACAGCACTTTGCAGGGATTCACAGCCAGCCAGTCACTGAATGCTCAGGACTGTGCCACATTTCACAGGTGAGAGGATCTCAGCTCATGGAGAGGCTAGATTTATGCTGACTCACAGCTAACCCCCTCCCCTCCGCTGTGGGTTCCCGTGACTGGAACTGAAGAGAACGCCCAGCCTTTGTCCTATGGAGCGGCTGGTGATTTTGAACTGCAGACCATGCAGCCCACAGCCCAACTCGTAACCATGGAAACCCTGGCTCTCTGCCCATAAACTAAGCTGCCTTTTCGCCAGAGCTTACACCGTGTGTGTGTGTGTGTGTGTGTGTGTGTGTGTGTGTGTGTGTTTTAGGCCTTTTGGACTGCGAGTGCCAGCCGCCCCCCCCCAGATGGTTAAGGATGGCTCAGTACCGGGTGGCCGCTCCTGGGAACGCCCCTCGTCACTAATGGCACTCATTTTGATTCTCTGTCATACTCCACAGCCAGGGAGTGTCCCAGGGGAGTACTTTCTAGACAGAGCGCCTGAGAGCAGAGGTAGGAGGGCATTCGGAATCAGGGAGCGTTTCGGGGTTTTCCTGGTGAAGCCAGCTGCCTAATAGCAGCCACAGCACAGCAGGGAGCAGCCGCAACTTGCTTAAACTTTCCATTTTTGAACAATGCAAAGAACCGATCTCTCCCCCTCGGCCCCCCACCTTCTCTTCGCCCACCACCTCAGGCCCGGCTTTGGCAATCTGGACCAACACCAGCTAATAAAGGGGATCAATACCCCTCCCGCTCTTTTCACAGCAGCCATCTCAGTAATGAGAAGCTGCTCTGGAGGAAGTTCCATGAAGGGGGCTGCAAGGCTGGTACAGGAGCACAATAAATTGTCAACCCGGTGCTAATCATGAATGGAACACCCCAGGATGTGGATCAATCCTGGGGCCCATCTGTCCCCACCTGCGGCCACAGTGCCAAAGGAGTGCATTGTTTGCTTTCTTGAGAAGGTTCAGAATACACTAACTGTGTACACAGAGAGACGAAGCCGGCACTACATTAGAGAGAATGGCGTGGGACATCCCTGAAACAATTCTCCTGGTCAATATGGTAAGACGGCCACGTTACTATGAGGGAGTGTGGCCCTTTGGCAAGAGTAGGGTTAGGATTTGTCCACTTTTCATCCTCCCCAAGTAGAAATGCCCTTTTGGCCTTGAGTTTAGAATCCGCTGATGTTTACTTTAAGGTTCTGAGACCCACCTTCATAGAGAAGTCAAGGTCCACAGGAATTGGGGGCCCACAAGCGTCCTGACTTTCCAGGAGACTTGACATGCCATCACGTCATATGAACTTCACGGTACATTATCTTCTCTGAAATTACCCTTACTGGTATGTGGGGTGACAGGGGCGGGTGAGGGGTTCTGGCAAAGGCAGAGGCAGTGCATTTATATTAAGTCGCAGAATGTCGTGAGAAGCAAGAAAACCATCAGACTCACCTGTGCCCTTTCACACCCACCCACCAGAGCAGCCGTGCTCCCACCTGAACCACGGCAAGCTTGGCTCTATCAGGCAGGAAGGCCCTTGCCAAGCTGCTTCTCGTTTCATAGCCCCCCTGGGACAGCACCTGAGGTGACAGAAGGTGTTTGAGCGCTGGGTTTAAGCAAAGCTCTTGCCTGGATCCCTGCTGAGAGGGGGAAACAGAGGCCTGGTTCAGAGGTATCAGCAGGGGCCAAACTCCCCAGTGGTAAGGTAGGTTGAATGGCAAAAGTTGTCCCTGACAGGGATCAAACCTCCCATCAGCCCAATGAGGGGCCTCCCCAGCCCTCACTTTGTCTGACAGAACCGGGAGCGGCAGGTGGTGCGGTACCTTGGGCAGAGAATACTTAGGCAGCTTTATCTGAGCGAAGGCCTCTCTTCGGTAGGACACGTAGTAGCTGGCTCTTCCGCCACTTGTTACCTGAAGCAAGGAGGAAACACAAAGAAATCCGATGAACCCCAGCTCATGGTAGACATCAGAAGTATTAGTCTCTCCATCAACACACAAAACATGTTTGACTAGCATTTGTGGACAATCCTTGCTGGCTTTGAGCCTCCAATCCATGGAATCAAAAGTCGTCCCCTTGTCGGGTCACTTAGATAATAAATGGACAATTAGGAATAACCTTTCCTATTGGTATTCTCTGCGAGAGGTGTGCTCATGATCTATGTATTCTGCCTTAAAAAGCTTCCTAATCTATTGCAGCCATGATAATCTTATCTTATAATTGTATCTAATCATATCTTATCAAAGATAATCTCCCCTGAATCTGAATAACAACTACTGCTCTGAGTTCTCATGGATTGGAAATTTCATTGCAAGTCTGACCTGAGAATGTCCCCTCCCCTCCAACGCCCATCATATTTATAAACCGTGAATGGGGCAGGCATTTAGAGTCTTCCCATGTGCACTTTACAAAGCGGCATCAAAGATCAGAGACAGAAACTGAGATTTGAAAATCAGAAATCCTAGATTGAAGTCCCAGTTCCCTCTTTCACGGCTAGCAGGCCACGGACCAGCTCTGTGAGCTCTCATGGGAAAGAGGCCATTCGTTGGGGAGCCTGGAAACCACTCCAGCAAATGGTCGGCTGGCCTGGGCTTGCAAAAAGGCCTGCCAACATGGCAGAGCTCTGCAGATGGCAGCTCTCGGCCCAATTATCCTAACTCGGGGGAGATTAATATTCACGGGAGAAGAGAGCATGTCCTCTTCAGAGAAAATAGCAGGACAACAATAGCAACCAGGCCGCTTTTCTCAGGAGGCAATTACTTGAAGGCACATACTCCATTCTCGCTGAGGCCCAAGCCCAAACTGGAGGTGGGCCAGTCTTCCCCCTCCAGCCTCCAGCTGGCTCCCCTCCCCCCAGGCAGTGGGGAGCTCAAGGGGCGAGCATCACTATTCAAAACCACCTACCGCTCCTCACTCTGAGTGATGGCATCTCCTCGGGCTTCCCCTTGCTCCACACAGATTGGAAGCTCACAAAACAAGTACCACAAGCTGCCAGGTACAGCAGATGTCAGAGTCAGCGTGAGGATAGAACCTTAGAAAAAAACTTGGTGCAGAGGCTTAGGCTGTGGACCAGGAGGGGAGACTGGCTTGCTCCCTGTTCAGCACCGTGCTTCAGTCTGCTCTTTGTTCTGCAATTAAAATATTTCTTGTCTTCTATTTCAGGAACTCCCCGACCCCCTTTTATAATAAGACATCGTTTCTGAAGCTGTATTTTGTCAGGTTGGCTGCCAGGTAGTAGGGGATTAGCAGTTTACAATCAATGAGTTACAGAGAAGTCTTTTGCTTTTGTTTTGTTTTCCTTTGCAAATGAGTGTCAATAACATATTAAAATATGCTCCTGGATGCTGGACACATGATTAGTATTAGCCCTATTTATTTTCACTGAACTAGTTTGGTTATCACATTTGTTTATATAAAGAAGGCAATATGGACCTAGTAACCCAGTTTATTTTAAAAACTTGATTATGCAGCAGAATTACCTGGAAAGCTTATTTAAATGGAGATTGTTGGGAAGGTGAGCATAATGGATTGCCAATTTAATAGAACAAAGTGTTCTTGCATTGAGGGAGTACTCCCAACACGATCACTGAAGACAAAGCGGATGCATAAACAAAAGTGGTGAAGAAAACTGATGGTGCCCAGCTATCAAAAGATGGGGTCTGAAAGGCTTTAAGATAAACAAGTGGCCATCTAGCTCAGAAGCAACAAAGCCCACATGGAAGAAGCACACCAGCCTGTGTGATAACGAGGTGTTGATATGATCAGGTATCAGGCATCAAAGAACAAAAAAATCAAATCATTGTTAATAAGGGGGAGTGTGGAGTGGAGACCCAAAACCCATGTGTAGGCAACTGGACATCCCCTTACAGAAGGGTCACAAGGAAGAGATGAGCCAGTCAGGGTGCAGGAAAGCCCCGATGAGACATACAACTTTCCTCCAGTTCTTTCATGCTTCCTCCCTGCCACTATCATGATCCCACTTCTACCTTACAAACCCGGCTAGACCCAGGGATGTACACTGGTACAGATAAGGGCTGGAAACACTGAGAATCCAGGACAGATAAACCCCTCAGGACCAATAATGAGAGTAGTGATACCAAGAGGGTAAGGGGAAGGTAGGGGAAGAAAGGAGGAACCGATCACAATTATCTACATATAGTCCCCCCACCCTGGGGGACGGACAACAGAAAAGTGGTTGATGGGAGACATCGGTCAATATGAAACACGAAAAAATAATAATAATTTAAAAATAATCAAGGTTTCAGAAGGGAGGGGTGGGGAAAATGAGGTGCTGATAATAGGGGCTAAAGGAGAAAGCAAATGTTTTGAGAATGATGATGGTAACAAATATACAAATGTGCTTGACACAATGGATGTATGTACGGATTGTGATAAGAGTTGTATGAGCCTCCAATTAAATGGTTTTTTTAAAAAAGGAGATTGTTGAGCTCCCCATCTTCTGAGTTTCTGATTTGACAGACCTGGGAAGGGGCATAAAAATTGGCATTTCAAACATGTCTCCAGATGATGCTGATCCTACTGGCCTGGGGACCACAATTTGAGCACCACAGAACTAGACCATTAACACCAGCTTCCTACGCCTCTGCTTCTCTCCTGTCTTCCAAGGCCCTTTGCCATATGCAGTGACATTCCTGAATTCTGTTTTTACAATGATGATAGCTATTTCCTAATTGAGGAGAAATATAATATGAACCATTTTCAAGGGTACAATTCAGTGGCATTTAGTACATTCACCATGTGGAACCATCATTACCTCTATCTGGGGCTGCGATCTTCAAGGTCAGCAGTTAGACATCACCAGCATCTCCAAGGGAGAAAGATGAGGCTTTCTACTCCCATAAAGAATCACAGTCTCAGGAACTCACAGGGCAGTCCTTAAACTGGATGGCAGTGGGAGTGGAGAGGTTCTAAAACATTTTCCACATTAACCACAAAGAAGACTCTATTCCCATGATATAATTTAAAACAATGCTTTTTATTGAGAGTGTAATGAAAGCTTCCAGACCAGTATAGCGTCCCATACACAAATGGTTCAGTGTCATGGCTTACGTGCTTCACCAGGTGTGGGCATTCCATTTTCTTCTTTCCAGTTGTTCCCAGTCCAGTAACTTGGTTTCCCTGCCGCTCTGATCTTTGTCTTTTTTAAAAAATCATTCTATTGGGGCTGGTACAACTCTTATCACAATCCATACATATATCCATTGTGTCAAGCACATTAGTACATTTGTTGGACCTCATCATTCTCAAAACATTTGCTTTCTACTTGAGCCCTTGGTATCAGCTCCTCATTTTCCCCCTCCCTCACCACTTCATCTTTGTCTTAAAATATTTTTGATCATTTGGTCTCACTTAGATGATTTTTTAGAAAAGGAGCACAGTACTTACAGGTAATCATTATTTTGTGAGCCAATCAACTACCTATATGATGACCTCAGGGGTTAAGGTTCAAGGTGTAAAGAAAGTATCTGGGTGGTTTTCTCAGGGAGTCCTCCAGCCTTAACCAGTTTAGGAAGTCTGGTTGCTGTTACTTTTGTTTGTTTTCAACTTTGGAAGGGGGCTCTGTTCCATATTTTCTCCCATCTACTGTGGCCCTGATCAGGGTAGTTGGTAGTGATAGCTGAGCACCTCAAATTCTTTTGATCTCAAGGTATATGGGGCCATGGTTCATGTGAACCCTGATTTATTCTTTGAATATGGGTTTCTTTCATTTTCCTTGGCTCCGAAGGCGTAGAGACCAATACGTTTAACTTAGATGATTAGTTTAACTGATCACAAGCTTTTAGTACCTCAGATAATAGCCACTAAACTGGGATACAGTATATAACTTTAAGAACTACATTATGCCAGTTGACTGAGCTGTCTCATGAGATTAAAATCCTAATCCTGATCAAGCCCTTCGAACCCTCATGATAAAGTTTTTACACCAGGAAATACATCCTCTGAGCTCCCAGTCCTTGATAGAACAAAGAAACCTCACCAAATGTACTCTTGGAGAAGGCAATAGCCTTCAGAAAAGAGAAGATCTCTTCACTGGATACTATTCAGAGGGAAGTGATCACAATATGTTTCTGCTGAGAAGACTCCAGCTGCCTCCATAGGAAGCAATAAGGCTGTACAAGCACGTTTCTTATTAACAGCACAGAGCAAGGCTGAGCACCTTGGGGGTATTCAAATCATGAAGGAAGAAGGAGAAGAACAGTGAAGTCCCCTTGAGAAGGGCATGGGCCCAAAGTATCAGGAATCCTATGTAGCCATGCCTGCTATCAACTCCCTGCCATCGAGTCGATGCTGACTCATAGTGACTCTATAGGACAGAGTAGAACTGCCCTTGTGGGTTTCTAAGACTGTCACTCTTTACAAGAGTAGGAAACCTGGCCTTTCTCTTGCAAAGTGGCTGGTGGCTTCAAACTGCTGACTTAGTGGTTAGCAGCCAAGTGCCGTAACCACTACACCACAAGGGCTGCTCATGCTTCCTATAGCCCTACACAAACACAGAATCCCTCTCTTTCTTGCACACACACACACACACACACACACACACGCACTAAACCTTGGAAAATTACTGCTTCAGCACATAATGCGGATAGAAATTATACTTCAGAAGCATTATGAGATTACCCAGAACATTAAAAAGCTCTCTGAAATCCAAGAAGTCCAGAGGTTTTCTGGGTATCTTTGATATCATCAGTAGCTCCCCAAACTAATAAGCTAACTCCTACCCTATTCCTTTATCCTGTCCCTCCTTATTATCTGTCAAAATCTACTTGATGCTTTAAACTTAAAGGTAAGTCCCAGGAGTTGATAAATGGTTTTCTTGGATGGGACCAATTAAATACAATTCCTCTCGCTCTTCAACTCTTGAACTTTTTCCTTTCCATTTCTGTAGCACTTTCAACATTTACTCTTGTGATATTCGTATTCCTACAATTATTCCTCTGTGTCTTATTATGAAGTTGCGCCCTCCTTGAATCCTAGCAGTGCTGGTCTCATAGCAGCTGATTAGTAGAGACATAATGATAAAAATAATGATAAAGCTTGAGGTCATCTACCACATTCCAGAACTGTATGTAGAATTCATATAAATTATGTGATTGAATCCAAGGGCGACCTTTTAGAAGCTGAATCCACCGACAGCCTTCTAGGAGCTGAGAAGCATGGAGTGACTTGAACAACAAAAAACTGAACTTAGAAACATTTGGCTCCAAGCCTACCTTTGTCCCCTTCCGAAGCCCTTCATGTCTCTCAACAATCCAGCATCACATTTTTCCTTCAATAGCTTTACAATTTGGGGGGGGGGGGGTTTGGAGGTGTCCTTGCTGGTCCTCCAGCTGCTGCTGTTGCTTCTTCTTCTTCCTAATACTTTTACCAGGCGCCCTTACAGGTAGCATTACAGTCCACAGTTCAGTCACGTCAAGCAGTATTGTACATGTTACCACACTGTTTCAAAACATGTGCCTCCTTCTTGACCTCCGTGATAGCCACCCTTTATCTCCTCTCCTCCCTGCCCCATCCCATAACCCTTATTATATATATCTATAGATATACCTGTATCTTACCCTAATATATCCATTCACCTGCAATTCTGTTGTTTGCTCCCCTTGAATGGGGTTATACAGCCACCAGAGCTATCAACGCTCCCTTGCCCCCTTCACCTCCCATACCCTCAGGAAATTGTTACTCCATTACTTTTTCTGTGGGGTGACCTATGCTGGCTTTTATGCATATATCCAGGGTGCTGTATAGCACCGAAGAAACACCTAACTATCCTCCAGTTCTTTCATATTTCCTCCCCCTATGACTCCGACTATTATGGTTTCCGTTCTAGCTCACTAACCTTGTTAGCCTTGCATATGGTCATTAAGATCATCTGATACATGTAAGCCAACGTACAATTTTTTAAAAAAATCTCTGAACTTGGAATGTCTGTGAGTTTGTTTTTCTCCCTACTACCAGAAAAGGTCTTATGACAATGCTGCATTGAAAATTGAAGTCTTCTTAAAAGAGAGGTAGGAAAAACAAAAAGAGTAAGAGTAATTAATAACCTATATGGGGATTAATGATATGGGAGGTGCTATGATAAGCAATTTATAAGTGATTCTGATAATATATGACATTAATACTTGAGAGAACAAATAACACGCCCCAAATCCTACAGCCTTTAATTGTCACAGCCAGAATACAAAGCTAGGCTTCTGTCTACACTTGTATCCTTAACTAGAATAAGTATAACCCTGTAGAAACAGTCCCAGAGAAGGGAGTCAATATTTATTGATGAACTTAATAATTGATCTTTTGGATTAAATGGCTTATCCAGAGAAACTTGGAGTTTCTCCATTATTCAGGATCTGATACATAGATTTAGAAATAACTCACCATTCCTGCCCAGTTCCAGGTTGGTCAAAGGAACATATTTCCAAATTGAAGCCCTAGCACATACCCTTGGGAGTCTCGGTCTCATGATCTCAAGGTAAATATTAGCCTAATGCCATTACTGGTATTATTTGTGTGGTTCTTTGGCAAACAAACAAGGAAGAAATAAAGTTTAGAGACTATTAATCTATTTTGATGAACTTTCCTCTTCCTTACAAGCAAATTTGCTGGCACTGTAAATCCCAGAGATTATTACCACTTTTCTTTCAGTGGCACCTTTTATTTTACATTTGATGAATGCCATCCAATTATTTGCTCTGGGCCCATCCGTCATGCTAAACACAGAATTAACTGGGTCTTTTCCGTACTAATGACTGGCTCATTAATCTGATTTTCTGGATTTCCATTTTCCAGGTTTAATTGGGCTCCTGGCCAGTGAAAATGATTCCTCTGGACAAATGCGTTGGCCATTAAACTCATCTGTCTCTTCGGACTTGTTCCTGTTCCTGCCGTGACCAAGCCTAACCTGACATATCTTTCTTTCTTTCTTCTTCCCCCCCTCCTTTTTCTCCTTATTTCTAGATGATCACTTGCCTTGGAGGAGAGAAAGGGCTCTATCCTGAAGATGGAAACAAAGCAACCTTGAGTCATTTGCTATCCTCTTTGGGGACTTAACAGTTGATCCTGTTTCTGCCATTGACAATAATTATAACATCTGTAGGATTGATAAGTGAGTTAGTCGTAATCTGAAGAGATAGGCAGAAACTAGTGGCTATGCATTGGGCTGCTAACTAACTGCAAGGTCAGCTGTTCAAAACCACTAGCTGTTCCTTGGGAGAAAGAAGGGACTTTCTTCTCCTGGAAAGAGTTACAGTCTCAATACCTCACAAGGACAGGTCTGTCCTGTCCTACAGCGGGATCAACGCAGACAGCGAGTGGGTGTTTTAATTATAGGTGGAGTACTTTGTGCTTGTGGTACTATTTAATATCAATAACAACACGCATTATTATCAATATTAAGAGACTGAGTGGTACAACAAACAGGGATGTGCTCAGCTGCTAAGCAAAAGTTTGGTGGTTCGAATCCATGTACCAACTCCCCAGAAGATGTGGTGATCTACTCCCACACAATGGTTAAAATAAAACCCTATGGCTATTTCTCCTCTTTCACATGGGTCATCAAAGTTGAAAATTGTCTCAATAGCACCAAACAACCAACCATATTATAATGATAAATCCTATTATTCGCAGCATATGAGCTGAAAATACTAGAGATTATTTGAGTACTTACTCTATGACAACCACCTGGCTCTGTAAATACTAGCCTTCTATTTCATGTTTTGGTGGGAGAAATTAAACACCAAGAAGTTATACGACATCCTCAAAAATACACAGTCTGGAATGAAGGATTACAGGGAGTTGGATCGAGTTGAGTGGACTTTAAAATGTATGTTGATCAGAAACTGTCCTTGACCCTTCCCCCAGCTGACACTCGGTGGAGAGGACAGTATCCCATGCCAGTGAGCTTCTCGTTTCCCAGAAAAGATGACCTATCCACAAGGCAGACTCCTCTATGTTTGGATTTCTGTCGAATTCCCTAGCCGTGAGCAATCTATCACTGCATGGGAATGAATGGTGCTGCTACCGGAATTTGTGAAGAAGAGAAACCATTATGGAAATAAAGGTGGTTTGCCGAAGAGCAGTTATCTTCGTAGGAAATGCTCTTTAGAAGCCTTTCCATCCAAAGGACCTTGCTGAGTCCCCTATGATGTGACTAACTTATCTGAGCCAAGAGAAAGGACCAGTTTTGCCGGCACATGCGTTAGCACTCCCCACGTGGCCCCCCAAGGTTTCCTCCTGCTTAAAAGAAATGAAAGGGAAAAGTCGAGCTGCTAGGATGTACAATTAGCTTGTCTAATTTTTTTGCTCGTTCATTCTATTCATATTATTTAAATGAAATGTTGAAATTGCTGGGCCTTACTCTCTCTCCCCCTCCCCCAACGCAATTCCTTCAAAGATCAAATTCCCCATTGAAGAAGGATGAGACGGGCTTCGGCTTAGGCCATAACAGTTCATAAGCAGTCACAGGGCTCCTGAGAAAGTTGCCAGAGGCATCGGGTTGGCCCCACGGACTTCTTTATGGTTGGTGATGTCGCTTCTGCCACCTTGAGCTCAGGTTCCAGAAGTGCCCTTTGAAGGCTCCCGGGCGTGTAGCTGAACCCAACCTGGTTTGGCATTTGGAACAACATGACATTCTATGAGCAAGTCTTCCATCCCCTAGGCTAGACAGTTTGGTTGTGAATTTAGAGTTTATCAAACTGGTGTTTGCTCATTTTCTGTCTTGGAGGCTCTGCGATATTATTGCTATATGCAGTTTTATCTGCCTGTGTTTGGAAAGAGGAGGTCGATTATGGAATGCATGTGCATCAGACTGCGGTTGAGCCTCCTTTGAAAAGAGGTTTTCACATAAAATCTTGTATTGGGACTCTAACATAACAGCCCCAAAAGAGCTTCACCAAGAAAAGATTTTGGAAAAGAGAATTGACATGAAGCCAATTTCTCTCACTCTCTCTCTCCACACACACACACATATTACATGGAGGGAACATATATAAATATTGTAATTGTCAGTACACTCAAAGGTCAAAAATCCTGGCAAGGCAACTGTGTCCTGCAACATGCAAGCCCGGCAACTTAACTTCTCGGGGCCTTCACTGCCGATTGAGAATGTTAGTAAGGCCAAGAAAAAGTGGAGAGTTAAGGATGTAATGCAGAGTTCACGTGAGACAACGAGACTGTGTCTGTACCAAATATGATCCTAGAAGAAGTAGTGTGCTTGCCTCACTGAGCCTGTTTCCACCAGTATCGCACAGGGTGGGGGCTTGATGTAGGACTGCTCTTTCTCTTAAGCACTTCAGCACGTTGGTTTGGATCCCGGACTTGGGTCTGAATCCTGCTTCTGCTTCTCACCAGTTTGGTGAATTTGGTCAAATAATTCAACCTTTCCCATTTTATACTTCCTAGTTTTACTTCTAAAGGCAGCCTGGTGGCATAGTGCATTACACAGTGGGATCCCAAGCACAAGTCAGCAGCACCAATCCACCAGCTTCTTCTCGGGAGATCGAGGAGGCATTTCGCTTCCCTCAAGATGTACAGCTTGGGAAACCCAAAGAGGAAGCTCTATTCTGTCCTATAGGGTGGTAGTGGGTTAGGGTTGATTTCGCTTCTAGAAATGAAGATATTAAAACGACCTAATCTTAAACTGCAAACATCAGACAAACAAATAACTCTGTCTTGGAAGTATGGCCAGAATGCTTCTTAGAAGCAAGACGGTGAGGCTCTGTGTCTCATACTTTGGGCACGGTATCAGAAGAGACTGGTCCCTGAAAAAGGACACCCACCATGCATGCTAAAGGAGGGGCTCAACAAAAAACGAAGAGGACCCTCAATGAGATGAATTGGCACAGCAGCTGCCACATGGGCTGGAACATTCCAATAACTGTTGAGCGGGGTGGTGTTTCCATCTGTTGTCCGAGGGTCACTATGAGTCAGAACTGACTTTACAGTGTGGCTGGACAACAACACGGATTCAAAGTGTCCCCGGTGTGCAGAGGGAAACTGCTGCCCGGGTTGTCATGCATGGGAGCTTTCATAAAGAACCCCTCTTGGTGCCAACCTTTTGGTTAATAAACTCATGTTCCACTGTTGGCCCCGCAACAGTGCAGACAAGGCCATGACATCCTCATTTGAGAATGATGGGGCTTAAAACCTAGACTGACCCCAGGAGGTCACCCTGTTACTAAGTAAACAATGTCACTGCCATTGAGCAATTCTGATTCGTTGTAACTCAATAGGGCAGTGGAGAGAAAAGTGGATAAGTTGGAATTGAAACTTGCCTTTTCGTACACACACACACACACACACACACACACACACACACTGTAACACAGGCGAGGATAGTGCAGGATTGGGCAGTGTTTCAGTCTGCCATACGTAGAGTTGTTATGAATCAGATCCAACTCAATGGCCCTTAACAACAACAGCATAGGCTGGTGCAAAAATGAACATGGACCCCTGCCAGTGGTGCCTGGAGAGAGGCTTCCTACCTCCTGGTCCTACTAGTGAGTGCATGTCTTTGAGCAAAGCACGTCACGGGTACAAACCTCACTTTTATCCCTAAGACAGATCATGCTGACGCAGTTTCTCTCCTCAAATCAAAGAATCCCCTACCATCTGGTAGACTTCAATTCACAGACAGTATAGGGCAGAGAAGAACCATCCCTGCCTAGCTTTATGGGAGCAAAAAAGCCTCATCTTTCTAAGAAGAATGAATCTGCGGCGATTGCTTCCTGACTACAGAGAACAGGGCACAAGTGGAGAACAGGGTTTCAGTGTGAAACTGCCTGACCCAAAAGCCCCACGCCGCTGTTCATTAGCTGTGTGACCTTGGGAAGATGAAGCCACCTCTCGATGTCTCTTTTAGGGGCCCAAGTGGTAGAGTGAGGCATGGGTCAGGCTGCCAACCACATGGATTGAAAACACCTGCTGCTTCGAGGGAGAAAAATGAGACTATCTACCCCCCGCCCCCACCTCCCCCCCACCCCATAAAGCACTGCAGTCTCCAAAAACCACAGGGGCAGTTCTACTCTGTCCTACAGGGCCGCTGTGAGTCGGAATCAACTGCATAGCAGTGAGTTAATTTTGAGTTTTTTAATACCTCTGTTTTCTCTTTTGTGAAATGAATATAATAGTAGTACTTACCTCGCAGAGCAGCTTTAACAATTGAATGCACTGATATCAAAGCCTAGTGCATACGAACTAATGTTGGTCACTACTATATTATATAATGGGTTCCCCTAGACCAATGCTTCTCAACCTTCCTAATGCCTCGACCCTTTCATACAGTTCCTCATGTGGTGGTGACCCCCCAACCATAACATTATTTTCCTTGCTCCTTCCTAACTGTCATTTTGCTACTGTGATGAATTGGGCGACCCCTGTAAAGGGTTGTTCGACTCCCAAAGGGGTCGCGACCCACAGGTTGAGAACCGCTGCCCTAGAACAATAGCTCCTTTTACTCAGGAGGTAAAGGCTGTGGAAGAAGACTGAGGTCACCCCTGAAACAAACAAACCAAAAATACTGAGACCCCCAGCGGTTCCCATTGAGAAGAATGATGTGCAAACCACTTTACCAGGACTTGTCTCAGGGGTCTCAGAGGAGGGAAAGCATCCCCTCCTTTCTACAAACCACCTGAGAAGCAATGACATAGCACATCGAAATAATAAACACAATCAGATTAAGAGCACTTTGATTAGTTCTCTCTCCATGCCTTGGTGTGGAAGCAATCACCACTGGGGCAAGCAATCCCACTGGAAGTGTGGGGTTTGGTTTTGTTGTTCCTTCCCCCGAGACCCAGCCAGAAGGCCTTGGTCCCTGCAGACCCTCCATTCTAATTGTGGAATTACCGCTGCATGTTATTACCAGGGTGCGTCCCTTCAGAAACTATTTTTCAGAGGAAAAAGGGGAAAGCAATTCTGCCCGGCCTTGAGAGGTTACAAAAGGAGAGGTCGGAAGTGGCTAATTTCCTGCTCATATCACAGAGGCGCTGGAATAGAAGGAAACAAGAGAGGAGGAGGAGAGATGGGAGATTTTAAAATCTGACTGTTCAATAGGCTGGGAAACACAGGGAGGCAAACGACAATCTGTTTCTTCTTTTCTTTTCGGCAAGAGAGGTTTTTGCTTGCCGTTCCAAATCAAGCAGTAAAGTCAAGATAAATTGTAGGACAGGAAACAGAGTGAGGAAGAAAGGCAGGGAGGGAGACAGGTTGACAAACAGGACGCTGGTCCCCGAGGCCCTCTCTCTTCCCTGTTGCAGTAGGCTAAGTTCTGTGGACTGGGCACAGGCAGTGTGTGCTGCCACCCTGTCATCCCTGTGGGCCTCCCGATTCTTGGTTCTTGTATTGAGTAGGCCCCTGTCTGCGGTCCTTCCTGCCAGGAACACAGGGGTAATCAGGCCCACCCTTTAAACATCTTCATTCTATTACTTTCATAATCAGCTGCTAATGTTCTGTTCGATAGATGTGGGGCCCAGCAGACCAAGTACTGGGCCCATGGAGCTCGTCTCTGTGTCATTGATCACAAGGATAAAAATCAATTCTGGCTAAAGAGAAAGAAGTTAAAAATAAATTGCAGGGATTGATTTCTATTCCGACCTTCTGGCTCTCAGTTTAGGAAGGGGAAGGGAAGTGGGCACAAGGATCCGCCTGTCATGTGATCATGATGGCAACGAAAAAATGTGTCCCTGTATCAAAGCTAAACAAGGGAAGCTGTACACACACACACACACACACACACACACACACACACACACACACTCACACACACATTCATGCACTCACACACGCAATTTTCCTTTAATTTAAGCTCCCATTTAATTTTATCTTTGCCTTCTAATAATTATCCAGAATAAGAATCCATCTACATTACGTATTGCAGTGAGAAATGGACTAGTGCTTATTTTGCTTGCTACAATATCTCCACTGTCGTACACCAAGCTTTGTAAATAATGGTTATCTCTGGAAATACGTGTGAGGGACTGACAAACTGACTGAAATGCCATCGCAGCTACTGCTGACTTGCTCAACTCGTTTTATTTCTGCAGAGACCTATCACAATATGCCATCATTTTCCAAATGTGTTCCTTTGTTTCTCTCGCTCAACACCTTCCCGTGGCACTGCCAGGGTCTCTCTAGTTTATTTGTTCTTTATCAATGACAATTCACAGGTCCCCAAATCTCTTTGACCTACCTCCCACTTTTCGGGAAAAAAAATTATTCAGCAACCCCCTGGTAATTAAAAACTTTTGTACTATCGTCCATCATCCAGGAGAAAGTGTAGGTGTCTGATCTTGCAGCTCTCCTGGACCCTAGTATCATCCACTCTGGGGAATCCTGTCTTGTACGGTCTTCAGAGACAATGGCTGTCATGGACCCTAGCATCATCCACTCTGGGCAATCCTGTATTGTACGGTCTTCAGAGAGAACGGCTGTCGTGGACTGAGATAAGTGTCCCAAACAACGTGTTGAATTTCTAGTCCTAGTGTCTATGTCTAGTCCTAGTGTCTACGGAGGGGACTCCGCTTGGAGAGAGGGCTTTTCTTGTGTTCTGTTAAGGGAGCCACATAGGTGTAGCTTGGATCCTGAACCTAATTATTTCTGAGTTGTAAAAGGAACAGAATAGCCCGGCTATCAAAATATATAGCGTCTGGGGTCTTAAAGACTTGAAGGTAAACAAGCGGCCATCTAGCTCAGAAGCAACAAAGTCCACATGGAAGAAGCACACCAGCCAGTGCGATCACGAGGTGTGCTCACCTTCCCGAAATGATTGCTGAGGACTAATGGGTGCAGAAGCAAGTGTGGTGAAGAGAGCTGATGTTGCCCAGCTATCAAAAGATATGGCGTCTGGCATCTTAAAGGCTTGAGGGTAAACAAGCAGTCATCTAGCACAGAAGCATCAAACCCCACATGGAAGAAGCACACCAGACTGTGTGATCACAAGGCGTCAAAGGGATCAGGTATCAAGCATCCAGGAACAAAATCACATCATCGTGAATGAGGGGGAGTGCAGAGTGGGGACCCAAAGGCCATTTGTGGGCAATTGGACATCCCCTTATAGAAGGGTCTTGAAAGTTGACCTGTTTTATTGATTTAACAGCAACATGAGTGAGAAATGACTCCACCACATGTAGCAACACGAAAGTTGCTGACTCGTTCTTTTTCATTCTAGCTACGTGTACTGAGGGCAATTATGGAAATAATACAGTGACTAAAAGAGTCAAACGACTGTAACACAAATACCACAGTGGGTGGCTTTAAAGAACAGAAATGCATGTTCTCATTGTGCTGGAAGCTAAAAGTTCAAACCAGAATCTTTCCTTGTTGGTGGTCCTAGCTGTTCCTGGGTTCCTTGGCCTTCCTTGGCTTGGTGATAGTCCTCACAAGGTTTCTTTCAGCTTACACACACACACACACACACACACACACACACACACACACACACACACACCCTCTTCTCCCCTTGCAGATTTCACTGTCTCTCTCTCTCTCTCCCTCTCTCTCTCTCTCTCTTCTTCTCCTCCAGACTTCTCTGAGTGTCTCTACTTTGAGAAGGCAGCAATTCCTTAGTCAGATTTGGAGTGCCACCTACCCGAGGGTGTAGCCAACAGTGCCCCATATTATCATACTATAGCTGATCATGTTCCAGTGCCACTCATGAAGCTTACAGTATTTGACAGAGTTCTGTTTCTCTTCATGAGGTTTTTAGTGGCTAATTCCTCAGAAGTGGACAGCCTATTCCGTCTTCATAGTTAGTCTTAGTCTGGAAGCTCTTTGGGTGACCCTGCTGGTATTTTAAATAGCGGTGACATAGCTTCCAGTATCAGAGCAACATGTAAGTCACCCCAGGGTGACGCACTGGCCGGCAAGGCAACGGTGAACGAGTAAGCAACATCCCCATGTAGTGTGTGTGTGCGTACATTTATACATATAGATTTATATTTATGCACACACAATATAAATCTAGTATTGAATCTGAGTGAATGGGCTGTCCCATAGATTGAGCAGCTCTGTGGATTTTAAAAGTTAGAAGGAAATTTTGGGAGTCCTTGATTTCCAAATTGTATTCTGTAGAGTTCTAGAAGTACACAGGGATGCCTTTAGGGTGTCAAAACAGGTGAAGAGACTGCATAGGTGGGGTGTTACAGTGATTCTACCCCTAGCTGTGTTATCTATATTGGAATTCCTTGGCCAATTGTGTTCGAAAAGAGATCCCCACTGTTAAGAACATCAAGAACGGGTTTGAAAGCCTCACTTATAATGCAATACTCTCATTAAGCAGGATGGTGGCCAAAGGCTATGGCACAAGGTCAGAGTGAACTAATCATGAAGCCAGACTTAAAACCAAGAAATTCTGCTGTTACCTTCCCACCCCATCTACACTGTCTCCTGTGTGGGCTACTCCCAAAGTGAGACCCTTAAAAATTCTCTCATTTGAGAACTAGCTTGAACCCAGCTTTCTCCAAGCAAACATCCCTAATGGCATCACACTTCATGGGTTTCCTTCTTTCTAGGAAACAGTCTGTCCCATAGAGCCTAGCTTTTGAGCCACACTCACGGATGATGTCAGGTCAGTAGGTCAAATAGCCTCACCTAGACTGAAAGCAAAGCAGGACAACCGGTCTGCTTGCTTACTTTTATGATCCCTTCTATTAGAACAGGAACATGTTCAGGGTTCTCTGTGTGGTGGCTGGGGAGTTCTGGTGGCACAGTGATTGTGTGTTGGGCTGCTCCCTGCAAGGCCAGCACGTTAAAACCACTAGTCTCTCGAAGGGAGAAGAGCAGGGCTTTCTACTCCAGTAGAGTTCCAGTCCGGGAAAACCCACAGGGGCAGTGCCAGCTGTCCTATCAGGTCACTGCGAGTCAGCATGGGCTCGATGGCTATGATAATCATGGCGATGAAGTAGGTGAGTGAAGGTGTACATACTTCTGTCTCAGAGAGAACCATCACAGTGCTGAATACGTAACTTGATTGACGAATCACTGATTCGGCCATTATTCCATCTTTAAAAGCCCCTGTTCTAGCTCACCAAAAGGACTTTCAGCATCAGATGCTTATGACAACTTACAACAATCTGAAATGCTTGTTATCATTCAAAGCAGGGAAGTAAATGAAATATTAAGCTGAAATTCTGATATGTATATATTATATATATTCTAACTATAATTGTAATGGGACAGAATTGGGCTTCTCATTCAATAGTTCAACTCAACTATTAGCATTGTTCACTGAGGTAGTGGGTGGACTTCAGGCCTCTGTTCATGCCCTCCGTCAATGCAAGGACACTTTGTTCTAACTACATGGCATTCTGTGATGCTCACCCTCCTAGCACAATCACTGAAGCCAAAATGGGTGTAAAAGCAAATGTGGTGAATGGTGACGAACTATCAAACGATAGCGTGCCTGGGGTCTTAAAGGCTTGAAGTTAAACAAACAGCCATCTAGCGGGAAGCAACAAACACACATGGAAGAAGCACACCAGCCTGTGTGATCATGAGGTATCAATGGGATCAAGTAACAGACATCAGAAGACCCATATCAAACAAACAAACAAACAAAACCATATTGTTGTGAATGAGGGGCATTGGCACAGAGACCCCAAACCCCTCTGTCGGCAATGGGACATGCCCTCACAGAAAGGTCATAAGGAAGGGATGAGTCAACCAGGGCGTAGTATCGTACTGATGAAACACACAATATATTCTGGTTCCTTGGGCTTCTTCCCCCCCACCCCCACTATCATGATCCCAGTCATGCCTTTCACTGCGGGCTAGACCAGAGCACGTACACACGTACAGATAAGAGATAAGAGCTCAGGACACATGGAATCCAGGAACAGGAATGGGAGTGGTTATACCAGGAGGGTAGTGGAAGGTGAGGAGAGAAGGGAAGGAAGAGGGAATGGATCTCAATCATCAGCACCTAACCACCGCCACCACCACCTCACCCCCCACCCAAACAAGGGGGAAGGAAAACAGAAATCACGGGGGAAGGGAGACCGCAGTCGGTGTAAGATATGAAAATAGTAATAATTTATCAAGGGGAAACAAGTGGGAGGGAGGGAAAAAAGAGGCGCTGATACCAAGGGCTCAACAGAAAGTAAATGTCTAGAAAATAATGATGGCAATGTATGTACAAATATGCTTGATCCAATTGATGTAGGGATTGTTATAAGAGATGTAAGAGCTCCCAATAAAATGATCTTTTAAATTTAAAAAAAAGAAAACTGCAAAAATAAATTATCCATGAAGCTGAACTTAACACCCAAACCAACCAAACAAAACAACTCACTACCATGGAGTCAGTGCTGACTCACAGTGACTCCCTGTGAGTGTCCAATAACTATTTATAAGAATAGAAAACCCAGTCTTTCTCCTTCAGGTCTGCTGTTGGTTCCAAACTACCAACCATGTGGATCACAGTCTAACACGTAACCACGACAAAGATCTGGTGAGACTCGGCAGAGTATGGGGTTGGGGGCACTCCTCTAGTTCATGGCTCTACAGTTCCTCTGAATCCTGAATTTAGTCCACAGAGCAGCCATCCCTCCCAAACATATCATGAAAATTAGATACAGAACTGCAAGAAGTAAAAGGCAAATGAGACAGGGTTGGAATCAAATGAAGTTGTAGATGGTAATGATGCTGGATCGTGCCACTCTGTCTTTCCTTTGCACTCAGGGATGAATGTATCTGAGCGACAACACTCCCGGTGTGGGTGTGATTACACTGCACAGAATCCCAGGAAGCCTTTCTTTGGTTAATGATGCAGAAAGATTCTGATCAGAAACAAAATTGAAACAGATCCTGACCATCCACTGAACAAGAGGTGAGCCTCGCCTGCCCCTTCCAATCTCCGGAGTCTCGGACAATATCTGCCTATTTCCCCTTAATAGTCATCTGGGGACGCTGTCAGGAACGCCAGCTATTTACAACTCCCGTTCAGATATTCATATTGGAACAATGAGATGAGCAGTTGACGATTATTCTCTTTGGACACGTTTTATGAACTCAGTGCTGGGGTCATATCTTGATCCTACACTTACAGAGCTATATTTAAGGCATAAATATCTTGCAAATTTCTTTGAGGTACAGTTTCCTCCATTGAAAATTGAGGATGTTAATATGTGCTACCCCAAGATACTGTGAAGACTAGGGCAGAATGAAATAAAATGACCTGGAGACACCCTGAAATCCATTTGGCACTAAATGTATAGGAGTTCCTTTCCCAACCATAACCACTAGTCTTTCCGTTTACTGACTGTTGGTGGTGTGATTAGACTGGAAGAATATACTGAATATATCTTGCTTTGGAAACTGGAAATCTTTGACTTATCAAAAGGAAATCGTTGAAGAGACTACGAGTTGAGCAGCCAATCTCACTACTTGGAAGAATAAGGTCCTTTGACTACTGCATCCGCCTTTCTGACCAGCAGTAACACACAGCATGTAGCTATATGTGGCTCCTGGATACCAATGCACCGCAAGTGTCCAAACAAACAAACAAACAAACAAACAAAACCCGACAACATTGCCCTCGGGTCAATTCTGACTCACAGTGACTGAAAGTAGGGTTTCTGAGTCTGTCCATCTCTATGGTAGCATTTATCTTCATCATGAGCAAGGAGCAGCAAGTGAGTATGAACCACCGACTTCACAGTTCGTAGCCCAACCCCTAACTCATACTGCTACCGGGGATAGCACCACAACACCACATTTCTGAAAAGCCACTGCTCAACACGCACACTGAAGGGCTCCCTTCTCTTGCCCATGGAGACACTGTTCATAGACACTGTTCATACATAGTCGCAGTGTTTCCGACTGCACTACAACCATCACATTGGTGTCTGTGCAACTCCTAGGAATAACTCAGAGGTGGGATACGAAATACATGAATTTTGTACACCCCCAGATTCGACAGATCCCCTCCGAGTTCTACTAGAAAGATGATTGCTTACTTTATAATAAGAGGGTAAGGAGCAAATCCTTGCTGTGAAATCTCAGAACCCTTTATTAAACAAAAACACCAAAATGTAAAGCTATTGCTTCTCAAGAGACACTCCCTGTAGGTCTATACCCTGAAGGTGGTGCTTGCATCTCTCGGATTCTTCCCAAAGTATTCTACACACTTCCATTTATATCTCATCAAAACAGCATTTTGCACACATTTGAGGAGCTCAAGTTGTTTTCCTTTAAAATATGATTTGACTTTGGGGACAAAGTCTGAAAGAGTATGGTTCAGTGGGTAGGATGGGATGAGATCCTGCAGGACAGCCCTTGCTACCCGAGAAGAGGAATAGGCAAATTGAGGCTTGAGGGCCATATGTGGCTCTTCGAGTACATACATGGGGCTCTGAAGTAAAACTGAAAATTGTTAAAGGATATTATTCAGATCATGGTGATTTTATCTGTTTGTAAAAATATACTAATGGCTCTCAAATAATTTAAAAATTTCTGTGAGGGGCAGGATGGGCTCTTCCATCTCAAAAGCTTGCTGACCCCTGCCTTAGAAGAATGAACAAGTATGTCGTTATGAAGGGGGGAAGATTCCATGTGTTTTGGATCATTTTTGGTCCTCTCTCAGAAACACAGTTTTAAATTTATTAAATATGTCTTCATAATAAGGTCCCTTGATCGGCCTGTGTCGTTTGAGAACATCTATCAAGATTACCCTTTGAAATCTGCAAACAGTTGTGTATAACCATCTAAACTGACCTCTCTGTCTTCAATTTAATTGGCCCAGCAGGTCCCCACAGGAGCCAGACTTGATTGGACTTTCTTAACGCACTCTAAGGAGACTAAGAACGCGTGCTCCTGGGAGAACCATACAAAGCCCATCTGCTGACTGCAGAGAGAAACATGCTTGGGTTCGAAGAAATCCATGCAAATATGAACGAACACATTAGTATCTATGCTTTGTGATATCCTCTTGTATACAGCAAGTCACAGAGCACTTCTCTGAGATTAAAGGAACACATTCCTTGCTATTTGGGGCTAATAATTAACACATGTGATTTCTGGGAGGTGTTTATGTGGTGAAAACTGCTCAACAATGAACCTAAAGGTTGGTAGTTTGGACTCATAGAGGTGTAGTGAAAGGAAGACCTGGGGGTGTGCACATGTAGAAATTCCTGCCAGGAAAACCTTTGGGATCGATTTTCTCTGTCATGCATGAGGTCTCAATGAATGGAAGGAAGGCCTGGTCATCCATTTCCATAACAAGCACAGGTCCCCAACCCTATGAAGCCGTTCAATTCTGTAACGCATGAGGGGGCCGCGGATCAGAATCAACTTGAGGATAGTGTGTTTATTTTGTTCACTTTGTTCTTTAATTGTAGCTTTAATGGAGGTTTGTCAGTTACTCTCAGGAAGATGTTAGTCTTAATAATTTACTAGGGGCATGCACAGTACAACTCTTAAGGAAGCAAGAAGATTGTCATGCCCAAAGGATGGATAGGGCTCTAGTGATGGGCATCCTGAAAATAAAGAGCCCTGGCTGGTCCTCTCTGTCTCTGCCTGCTGCTGAAGGAGACAGAAGCCACTGGGCAGTCATCAGCATTTGGTGGAAATTGACTTTAAGAGTGGAAGAGGAGCCTGGAACCAGAGAGAGGATGGACAGTGAAGGGAGAAATCCAAGCTCCAAACTCATTACCTTAAAGTGAATTCTATCTTGTGAAGGGCTTCAAAATGTGTCTGGAAAATCCCATTATCTTTTCATTCACGTTTTTCATGAACTTTTTGAAGGCCCCCTGTGGTTGACTCCATAGGACAGAGCAAACTCACCATTAGGATTGCCAAAGCTGTAATCTTTACAGAAGAAAATGGCCACCACTTTCTTCCGTGGAGTGACGACTAAACCCTCTGGGCTCCGGGAAGAAGGAAAAAGTTTAAAGAACCCTGAGAAAATCCCCTTTTTAAAGGATGGGCCAAAGAAGAGGCAAGAAAAGAAGAAGATACTGGAGGGGCAGGGATAGAACCTTTATCAAGAAAGAAAAGGGAGGAGAATGATTCTAGAAAGAAGGAGCAGTTGAGTGATTCAAATGCTGCAGATAGGTCAGATAAGTTAATTATTGAGAGACAGTCTGTATATAATTCAAAGTTATCTGATGTACTTGACAAAAGAAATTTCAGTGGAGTGGCTGGGGCAAAAGTCAGTCCCCAGTGGGCTAAAGAAAAGAAATGAGAAAATTAAGACGGTGCGTGTGAACGGCTCTCAAGAAATGTGGTTGTGAATGGGACATGCTCCATCCATCTAAGAGAATGAAGAGTGTGGAGTGATAGTCTGCCTGCTGCTAGAAGTTTAGATGTAAAAGGGACTTTGGCTTTTTGTTCTTTGTTTTAGTAACTGAACGATGATAGAGATTTCAATGATGATGGCCATTTGATGTACAGATGAGCAAGAGGAAAGAGAGAGAGTAAACGGAGGACAATCAATACAGTGAAGTCCCTGAGAAGCTCAAAGGAGTAGGGGTGAGTGTTTGACTTGAGGATGAGGAACCTCACTTATATCAGGGTCTCTTTTTCTTGCTGGATTCACTTTACTTACAACACTGGACACATGGTAGGAATTCAGTAAATATTAGAGTCTTTCAAGGTTGTCTGAGGTTGAGCAGCCTGAACCCCAAGTAGAATCTGAGACAAAGGATCTGATACAAGCAGTTTCTGTTGAGAAATGATCCGAGGAGACTGAGGGAGGGAGATAGAAGTGATGAACAGGAAGGATGACACAGTACCCCAGGTTGCATTCTTGAGCAATTCATCACTGTGACTAATTGGGGCTCAATCCCACTAGGGAACCTCTAAAGACTCATATTCAATGAGGCTTAGAATTGCCCACCTGTCACAGAAAGAGAGGAATATGTACCCATTAGCTCTGGCTCCTACTGGTCAAGAGCTATCTCAGGGGGTCTTGATACATTCACGCTTCAAAATTTATACGGGCACCAGAATGACTAAGAGGTTTCTTGCAAGCACCTCTCCTGGGGAGAGAACAGCCTCAGAACCAAATGCAAGAGACTCACAGTGTAACAGAGCCCAGCTAATTGCTAAGGCAACATGGGTCAGAGGGTGTGAAGTAGACCATGTAATGTGCTTGACAGGAAGGTCAACCACATACTCATACTGCCCAATCAGACCACCAATTTGTGTGTGTGTGTTATGGAAATATGGCAGATACAGCAGCAACTTTTAATTCAAGCTACTAAAATCACTACATTTATAGGAGACACATGCCAGCTAAATGCTATTTAAAGAACCTCCATTAGTGCTGGCTGCTGAAAACACTTTTACTTCAGATGCTAAAAGCATTTTAAGACCATCCACCTAAAGATGTCTCTACTGGATGTCTTTTGAAGATTGTCTTTGTAACTCTTTTGTTTTCCTTTAAACCTCTGTGTGGTAAATGTGTCCCCTCATGATGAAACTGCTATTTATTTAACATTCAAAATCGCTCCCATTAAGCCAAATTAAGCCAAATTTAAACATCATTTAAAAATCACCAAATAGTTTTTATTTGAATAATTACACTCTATTAATTTTTGCTTCAGGGCTTCTTCTCCAACCCCTCCCCACTTCGGAAAGATAACAATTTATAAGAGAGAGAGTAGTCAACCAGAAGGGCTTTTCTACCTCCCCTGTTGGTGGATAAAGCAGGATTTTAAATGAAGTATCAAAATCCAGGTCAGCTGGGGACCAAAGTGCTTCAAGAAGATATTTAAGAGTCCGAAAAGATAATTAAATTCCAGAACACACAGAGTCACATATCACCGGAAGTCCTTTTCTCTAATCGGCACCTCGATGACAGGCACGTAGGAAGATTTTATTCTGCCCACATGCCAATACATGAATTCAATCCATGGATAATTAAACAATGAACTTGGGGGAAAGATTTAGTAATCTTCATATGCTAGGCTTATAGAAACCCTTAAAAGTGGATGTGCATACCCAAATAGGCTGATTTTTGAATGCGGATTAGTCTCTTGATTCTTGCATTTTAACGGGCTTTGTAGTTTTCAAAGCATTTCAAAGCCATGATTATCTCCCTTGATCCTTACAACATTCTTCCAATTTAGGCAGGACGAGTAGCACAATTCTGTTCTCCAGAGCAGAGGAAAGCATCATTTAGAGTCGGAGGGACTTATCCAGAGTTCCCTGGCTGGTAGGTGGCAGATCCTTCCTCAATGACAATTCCGGCCATTTCACTTAGGGCTCTTTCCCCAATACCGGACCACTGGGCTTTTGAATCACAAGCCTCTTGAGAACAAAGCCTTCACCTTCTACCTCTGCCATGCTCCACTGCACTCGGCACATTCAACACCGACAATAATTGGTTGTGAATATTTGTTCACTGCTCATATTTCTGGAACACCTCCCAACACGTTTAAACAGTACTATTTTCTCTGTGTTCGCATGGCAATTTGTGGCCAAATACCAAATCCCAGTTGGACTGGGATAAGGAGCCCTGGTGGCTTAGTGGTTAAGCAAG
>NW_022103968.1:23662302-23690530 GCF_000313985.2 Echinops telfairi
CTAACTTCAAGGCTAACTTCAAGGTGAGCAGTTTGAAACTACCAGCCTCTCTGTGGGAGAAAGATGAGGCTTTATGCTTCCATAAAAATTCACCATCTCAGAAACCGACAGGGGCAGTTCTACTCCTTCCTAAAAGGTGCTTCTGAGTCATAATTGACTCATGGCCATGAGCGAGCTTACTCTTGCTTTTCTCTACACAACACTCTTGTTAGCAGCAGCCACTCAGCCAGACCCCCAACTCATGGCGACCCCATGAGGGGAGCACTGACTGGTGCAGCATACACCATGACTGGTGGTGGATCAGACAGACCACAGTGTTCCACAGGGCTCCTGCTAGTTGCTTTTTGGAAGAAGACAGCCAAGCCATTTCCTAGGGGTTAAAATGCTTTACAGAGTATCTTTATCAAAGATCATCGAGGATGGATATGATGTTGTAGATTCAGGCATCCAGCTCTGCGACAGCCTGACTCTCTACAAACCCTCCGGGCTCAGGTGGCCATGTGTTTTCAGGGTTCCTATACTCTCCCTGGACTTGACTCCTAAAAACCATCTCTCTCTCTCTTTCTCTCTCCTAAGAGTCCAAGTCATTGTGTACCCTCTCCCAGCACAATACAGTCTAATGGGGGGCAGCTGGAAAGTCTCTGTTCTGCATCAGAGAATTTGTGTTGAGGATTTGGAAGAACTGGAATGGGCTTCTAATCCTTGAGTTAACTTTCTCCCAACCACAGGTATACTTTTTTTAGATCAGGATTTTAGATCTGCTTTCTCTCCTGACATTTACTATTAGAGGATACACCAGAATCCTTTTCTTTTCCATCTTTCTTTCTCTTTTGTAATGAATCCAATTGCACTCAAAGTGAAGCATCACTCATTGGGTTCTCCTACTGAGGATGACCTCCTGGCTCAGGAAAGGAGGAAGGCGGGGCAGGGCTTCCTACAGCCCCTCCCAGACACAGCATCTCTAATGAAGGCTTCCTAAGCCCCTGGGCTTCTTTCTCCATCACATTCCCTACTAACCACTCTCAGGAGCACATTACGGAAGGGCTTTTAGGGCCATTGCTGAACTCCTATTCCCCGGGATATGCACAGGAAAGGCCACTGCATGAGGAGAAAAGACAGGATTGTTCAACTGTCTTGGCTCAGAACAGAGAAACCAATGTATCACTCCTCCCCTGCCCCTGTGCAGGAAAGCCGATTTCTCTTTTAACCATGTGGAACTACATTTCAGCCAGGCACTTCACTATTAAAACAAGAGCTCTTCTGGGAAGGATTAGCTCCTTTTGATTTCACTACAAAAACCCGGGCCCCGGGCCCCCTGCACAGAAAGGCCCTGACAGATTAACAAATGTCACTGCTCTCTGTACATTGCCAGCTCAGCTTCCCCAACAGTGTGAGATCAAACACGAGCTCCCCTCCAGAAAAACCATCAGGATGGCTAGCCACATGCCACTCTGTCAACAGGAAAACACAAGGTGGTGTGGAACTTCTTTGGTCTCTCTAGATGGGAGGGGCTGTGTGGACTGACTCTGCCACCACATCAAAGATCCGGCATGGAAAATGAGAACATCTGGCCCGGAAAAGGGAAGTTATGACCAGGCAGGGGAAGCATCGTTTATGGAGGCAGACCGGGGAGGGTGGGAATTTTGCTTGTCATTATGAAGTTCATAGTTTTCAGTTCATTATGAAAAAGGAACCTCAGTTTGGGGTTTGTTAAACTGTGCTCTCAGAAGTATATGCATTTGGTTACCAGGACCTACTGATGGGTAAACATCCATGCATTAAGTGATTACACCATGTTAGTTACTCGGCAGAGAAAGGATGGGAGGTTGGATCACAAGCTTCTTTCCCAGTGGTTCACAGGCTATGGGTCATTGACCTACAGAGATAGACAATGCAGTGTTGTACTAAATGGGGATCAAATGGACGGGCGTACAGAAATTCTACACAAAAAGCAAGAAACAAAGTAAAATTGTGCTCTGTAAGGAGAGGCAGCCTATGGAATCCCTGGATGGCATATGTGTTGAACTTATCCACCCGCTAACAGAGAGGTTAGAGGTTTGATTACACCCAGAGACGCCTTGGGAGACTAACCTGACAATCTACTGGAAAATCAGCCATTGGAAACTCAATGGACTGCAGTTCTCCTGGGACACCCATGAGGTTGCCATGAGTCAGAAATGGCTGGATGGCATCTGGTGAGGAGACGGTGGTGGTTATATAATCCTTTGTCAATTTGAGAGGATTAAGAGGGTGGACTCTAGCCTGTCAGTCAGGTCATAGCCAATGAAGCCTCTGTGCAGGCATGGCCTTCTCTTGAGGATTCCGGGAACTCCTGTATTCCTCCTTGGAGGCGGGAGACACTCTCTCTCTCTGCTTACTCCCTGGGAGATGTTGCAGCTGACAAGACACACAGAACTACACTAGTGCCCTGAGCTGGGGGAACCACATGGAGACCCTGGCAGTGCTGAAATGCTTACATCACCACTGGATCCACAAGATTTCCCACCCACTGGCCTGTGATCTTCCTGCATTTGGCGTTATTGCATGTGTTTCCTGAGTCTGAAGAGGACTTTTGGTATCTGATTTGAGTCTGATTGGTATCAGACATATGGGCTGATATTGGACTTACGCACCTGATCTGGACTGGGCTGGGATGTTTTCTTAATGTACAATTCCTCTTTATATAAAGCTCTTTCTTATACACATACGAAATGTCTCTAGTCTACCCAGACTAACACAGAGACCTGGAGTTCTACCCTCCCGGACTCTCTCTCCTTTATTTTTAGTGGCTTCTTAGGCTCATCCCCACTGACCTCCAATTTAAAACCCATGAGAAAGCACTGTGTCATACAGGAGGGTGGGAGAGGGGAAAGGGGTAGACCGGTCTCCTCTGGATATTTTTCCCTTGCCTTCCTCTCTCCCATATACCCAGCTAATCTGTCCTCATCCTTGATGACTTGGTGCAGCCTGCCACTTTCAGGAAGCTTGTAAGAACCATGCTCCAGGGCAGGGTGAAGTATTCCTCTTCCCTCCAGGAGCACCACGCGTATCCACTAATATAGTACTCATCACACTACATTATAATTGTTCAGTTGTCTGTGTGCCCCACTGGGCTGAATGTATTTTAATATATTTAAATGAATGAATATAAAAAGGACAGTGAATACCATAATGGGTAATTCCTGGACAGCAGTTTGATAAAAATGCAGAGACGCTCCACACATGGCCATTTCTCATGCAGCGAGCAATTGCCAATTACCTTAAGTTGTCTTATATTGTTAGTTGGCGAGACAAGATTCCCTTGCTTGAAAAAGATAACTCTCTGAGAATAAGGATGGTGTCTTATCTTCTCCGTTCAGTTCAGCTCAACAAACATTTATTGAGTACCAGTCATTATGCTAAGTGCAGGGAAACAATGATGAATAAGACATAATCTCCGCTGTCATAGAGTTTATGGACTTGGCTGGAGAGATGGAGTCAGAATGGATAAGTAGTCAGCACAAGCGCTTGGTCCAATCCCGAGAAGATTTCCTGGGGGTGCTGCCTGTGAAAAATTCTTAAAGGGTGAGGGAACCTGGTAACATTAAGGGCAACATGTGTGGCAAAGGGACATTCTCCAAGCAGAAAACAAAACTATAGGAAAGATATATGGGGTGAGGAGTGACAGTGGGTATGTAGAGATTGAAGGGTTTGTTTTTATGAAGGGTAAACTATATTAATAAAAAATATACATGGGGCAGCAACTAAGGCATTCTTATACATGAGACTGAGGGGAGAGAGGGTAGGTGGGATTGTAGAGGGTTTGGAGGCAAGGATAAAGAAGTTAGGTTTTCATTCTATGGGGGATGAACAGCCGCTGGAGACGGGGAACTTAATTTTCATTTGAAATAAATTTATTTGGAAGTAGTGCTGGCAGTGGATTTGGGGGTGGTTGCCTGGGAGCAAACAAATTAGTTAATCCACTTTTGTATATTTCAGAAAATACATGATAAGGGCTTATAAATGCTATTAAACGGCTAAATAATGGTGGAACTTACCCTTTTTTACTCTCATATATCACCGCAGGGTAGCCAGGAACACAAGAAAGAGAAATGCTAATTCCATATTTAAGAAAACTATCTCTTGGAGCATAGTTTATATGCAAAGCGAGCCGTATGCTGTGAACGGCACATGACACAGGCAAGCATCAATGCAAACATGTCGACTGTGACAAATCTTAGCTCAAGGCAAAAAGATGCACAGTTCTCCAAAGCTGATGTTTCCCGGGGGCAAGCGGACCATCTTTAATTTAGAATGGATGCAGTCTGGTCAGGGAGAGCCTGTGGAAACGAGTCGTCAACAAGCTCCAGAGCCATGGTCGCGGGAGCAGACCCCTGTGACTGACAGCATCATCTTGGGTTCAACAGATGCCCGCTGAGAGCCGTGTGGGATCCCTGTAAAACTGCAACAAAGCTCGGATCTTTCATGAAAGTAAGCTTCCTCAAATATACTGCTCAGGACCAACTCACATCAGCAAAAATGAATAAGGGTTAAAAATGTAGAGATAAAAATTAAAATTATAAAATAAAACAGCAAAGAAATGGAAACGCTTAAAAAGATAGGGAAGGACAGGAAAAGGAAACACAGCAAACATTCTTCTAGGAAATAAATGAAACCGGTGATCCTATGGCTAGGAGCAAAAGTAACATATGTCATGGAACTATTCTATCTACAAGTGAAGAATTTGAAGCAGAAATACAAGAGCTCAAAGAAGATATGCTGTACCCAAAAAAGTTACATAAAGTTTAAAAAAAACTCACAGAAGCGAAGCAAAAGCAGCAAAATAAGCCTCCACGTTGCCGAATACTCATTCTGGATAATGTGGGCTACGTTTGCTCAATTTTATTTCATTTTCCTCAACAGGTATGTGGAGTTAAAGAGGGTTAGAGAAAGAAATGATAGTGCTCCTTTGTATTTCATGTCTGTGCTGTAGATTGTAGGTCTTCTAAAAAGATCTTCCAAACAATGCAGTGAAAGAATCTATTTTGAGATATAAATCATAAAAATGTTGATAAATTCAAATCAATAAATAAAATCAACTAATGAAAGCCACTCATATTCCAAGGGAAAAATCCATGCAGTGTGACCAAGAACAAAACATGCAGTAGTATAAATTAACTGGTATTCAAATATAAAGGAAAGGGGTTTTGGATATCCAGGATAGAATAATAACAATATAAAAATAAATAAGTAAACCAAGACATTTAAAAGTAGACAATATCAGCATGGCCACATGCAATAATATTCCATCATTTCATCCTGGAAGTTAATGGAGTAAAGAGAATGATATAAATATTTTATACTCTGACAAATGCTACTAAAGCACAAAGGGAAAAGAAAAAAAAAACATCTTTTCAACATTCAAGGATAAACCCATTTTGAAGGCCTTATTATAGAAAAATACTTTGGAACCAGCAAATAAATTAGAAAGCTAGAGTAAAAGAAAGCCATTGCTGGTAATGGTTGAACGTATCTACCTGTAAGATGAAAACCTGTACACTGTGAGACTGAGGCTTCAGAGCAGAATGCAAATGCTTGGCGCAGCATAATTCGCAAACATGGGCTTGGTTAAAGAAGTACAGTGCAAAGTCATACATGCATACTATTTTTTTTCACCTTTTTTCCAGCCAAGGTTCATGAAACATTAAAGTCTGAAAGAACTACACGTATTTTCAGATAGGATGATAAACAAAGAGCAGATAATATAATCAACCAGAACTGGATGGTCAAAATAAAAGACACAAACTCACTGCCATTGAGTTGATTCTGACTCATGGCGACCCTAGCGGGCAGGGTAGAACTGCCCCATTGGTTTCTCACACTGAATCTGTACGGGCAGAAAGTCTTGGCTTTCTCGCCTGCAGTGGCTGCTAGTTTTGAATTGGTGACCTTGCTGGTATCTCGTATTCATTCAACCCAGGCTCATAGAACTGGGTGGTGGAGAGATTCAAAAGAGAGGGGAGGAAGACGTCATGCATTCACTCATTGCCATCAAGTGGATTCGAAAGCATAACCACCATGGAGGGCTGGGTGGACCTTTCTCCGGGTTGTCTGAGTCTGGAACTCTTTACTGCAGCGGAAAGCCTCATCTTTCTTTCTCAGAGCTGCTGCTGGTTTTGAACAGGAACATACTAATCTTTAAAAGTAGGCAATTGGACATTCCTTTACTGAAGGGTTGTGGGGAGGAGATGAACCAATCAGGGTGCAGGGTAGCAACGATGAAACATATAACTTTCCTCTAGTCCTTGAATGCTTCCCCCCCCCCCCCCCCCACTATCATGATCCCAATTCCGCCTTACAAATCTGGCTAGACCAGAGGATGTACACTGGTACAGACAGCAACTGGAAACACAGGGAATCCAGGACAGATGACTCCTTCAGGACCAGTGGTGAGAGGGGCGATGCCTGGAGGGTGGAGGGAATGTGGGGTAGAAAGGGGGAACCAATTATAAGAATCTACGTATAGCCTCCTCCCTGGGGGATGGACAGCAGAGAAGAGGGTGGGGGGAGATGTCGGACTGTGTAACTTATGACAAAATAACAGTGATTTGTGAATTATGGAGGGTTCGTGAGGGAGGGGAGAGTAGGGAGGGAGGGGAAAATGGGCAGCTGATATTAGGGGCTAGAGTAGAAGGCAAATGTTTTGAGAATGATGAGGGCAGTGAATGTACATATGTGCTTGACACAATGGATGTATGTATGGATTGTGATAACAATTGTACGAGCTCCCAATAAAATATTTTTTTTTAAGTCCACATAATAGGAAGTCCATCGTGATTGTCTCAAAGAAGGTTTGGTATGCTATATATGAAATTATATTCATTAAGTATATGCATTCAAAACTATCAAAGTAACACACAGGCCCCAAAGCAAAGAAAAGGAATCATACAGTGAGAATTAAAAAATGGAAGAAGCCATGGTAACGGAATACTCAGCACCCCTGTCAGAACGAAGACACAGCTCTCAGATCAATCACCACACATGGTAATAGTCCCCCTCCCATTAAATCCTGATGTCCAACTGACTTACAGTTGTGCCTTCTTGCTGTATATGCAGTGGTTTGCTGTGATACTCTTACTGTATTTCGATCTTAGCTAATGGATAGCAAAAGTAGCATTTGATTTGCATTTATTTGATGGTTAATGAAGCTCAATGCTTTGTTCATGCTTAGCAGTGTTTTGCATGATCTGGGACATTATGTATTACATTTGCTCCTGTTTCATTCATGTTGTTGTTCCTCGGTGCTGTGGGGGCGGTTCTGATTCACAGAAACTTTAGGGACAACAGAACCAGACACTGCCTGGTCCTTTGCCACCCTCACAAAAGTGTCAGTTCTTAAGCTGGTCCTTCGGGCTCTGTGGAATCTGGCACTCAGCTACCTTTCCCACCTTCCCTCTACACTCTCCTCAGTCTCATTTGGCTGGTTTCTTCTCATCTCTTTACTGTAAATATTGCCAGAAGGTCAGCAGTTCAAAACCACCAGCCACTCCACAGGAAAACGATGAGGCTTTCTACTCCAATAAATAGTTACACTTTCAGAAACCCACAGAGACAGTTCCACTCTGTGCTACAGGCTCTGGACGAGTCAGAACTGACTTGGTGGTAGTGGGTTTCAAGTTCAGTTTTAGATCATTTATCTTTCCTGTCTCTATTCACTCCCTGAGTGACTTGAATATTGTGACTTAAAAAGGCCTTTGATGTGTTTAGGGAGTACTTGAGTAGGGTCCACTGTCCATCTGCTTCCTTAATACTAAAACTATAGATATATGTACATAGACCTATTTCCCCCTCATTGTATATAAATATAGTTACATATGTATGTGCCTGTATTTAGATCTCTATAAGTGCCCTTTGCCTCCTAGTTCTTTCCTCTATTTCTTTTTACTTTCCTCTTGTCCCACTATCATGTTCAGCCTTCATTTGGGTTTCAGGAATTCCTCTCAGCTACATTGTCCTTATCCATCCCTGCCAGACCTCCTACACCCTCCTTGCCATAGATATTTGGTCACTTGATGTTCCCTTGTCCCTGAGTTTGTTAACATCCACTTCCTTTCTCCCGCCTTTCTCTCTCCCATGTCTCCTGGAACAGTCATCCCATTGTTCTCTCTTCCATGTTGTTTATCCTGCCTATCCCTTCCAGGTAGACATGCAGCAACAACAATACGCACCGACACAAGACTGAGCACAACAACGCAACAAGAGAAAATAAAACAATAGCTACAACAACAACACCTCCCTCAACACAAGAACACTTTGTTCTAATAATCCGACAGTCTGAGATGCTCACCTTCCTGACATGATCTCTGAAGACAAAGCGGGTGCATATGCAAATGTGGTGAAGAAAGCTGATCGTGCATGGCTATCAAAAGAAAAGTGTCTGGGGTCTTAAAGACTTGAAGATAAACAGGCGGCCATCTAGCTGAGAAACAACAAAGCCCACATGGAAGAAGCACACCAGCCTGTATGATCACGAGGTGTCAAAGGGATCAGGTATCAGACATCAAAGAACAAAAAACCATATCATTGTGAAGAAGGAGGTTGTGCAGAGTGAGGACCCAAACCCCATCTGTAGGCAACTGGGCATCCCCTTACTGAAGGGTTATGGGGAAGAGACAAGACAGTCAGGGTGCAGTGTAGCAATGATGAAACATACAACTTTCCTCTAGTTCTTTAATGCTTCCTCCCCTCTCACTATCATGATCTCAATTCTACCTTACAAGTCCAGCTGGACTGGAAGATCTACACTGGTACAGAGAGGAACTGGAAACACAGGGAATCCAGGACAGATGAACCCCTCAGTACCAGTGGTGAGAATGGTGATACCAGGAGGGTAGAGGAAAGATGAGGGGATCTACATATAACATACTTACAAGGATCTACATATAACATACTTACAAGGATCTACATATAACATACTTCCTGGGGAATGGACAGCAGAGAAGTGGGTAAAGAGAGACATTGGACGTTGTAAGACATGACAAAATAATAATTTATAAATTATCAAGGGTTCACCGGGGAGTGGGGAGAGGAGAGGGAGGGGGAAAGGAGGAGTGGATAATAGGGACTCAGGTAGAAAGCAAATGTTTTGAGGACGAGAGAAACAAACGTACAGGGTGCTTGACATAATGGATGTGTGTGGATTGTGATAAGAGTTGTACAAGCCCCCAATAGAATGATTTAATTTAAAAAAGCACAAAATAAAAAAAATAAAAACCACTCTAACATTAATAAAAAATAAATTTAACCATTTATATCAAAAAGAAAAATACCTTTGATAGGCACTCAAAACTCAAACTCCCTGCCATGGAGTCTATTATCAATTCATAGCGACCCCGATAGGGCAGGGTAGAATTACCCCCGTGAGTTTCTGAAACTGTAACTTTTTACACCAATAGAAATCCCAGTCCTTCTTCCTAAGAGCAGCTGGTGGTTTCAAACTGCTGTCCTTTCAGATCTCAGCTCAACTGGTAACCACTATGCCACCAGTGTTCCCCTTCTATATGCACACAGTCTTCAAATGTATATCTCTAGTTTGGCTCTCCCATTACTATGCCCGACCTCCCATCAGGCCTGCTCTAAGACCCAGTCTAAAGGAAATAACTGCCCACACCATACATCTCCATAGGACTCAAAGTCATGCAAGGATTGGCACACCTGGCTCTTTGTCCCTTCTGACCATATCTCCCTCTCCCTGACTGCTCAGTGAGAGAAGGTCCAATCATAGAAGATGAGGTACACTAGACGAGACCTCCCCAAGTCATTCTGAACAAAAGATAGCACACTTTTTATACACCCAATATTCACAAACTCTGCATCATTTTTATCCATAATGCTTTTCATCATCTGATACAGCTGGTGTTGCTGTTAGGGGTCATTGAGTAAGTTTCCATTCATGGCGACCCTGTGTACAACAAAAGACAACACTGCCCCATCTTCTGCCATCCTCACAATTGTTCTTTTATTTGAGCCAACTGTTGCAGCCACGGTGTCAAGTCATCTTGTCCAGGGCCTTCTTCTTTTTCACCGTCCAAAGGATCTTTCAATATTGCAACTCAAGGCTTGCGGTTTTTCTTTAGTTCTTTCCGTTTCAGACATGCCGAGTGTGTTCTTCCTACTTTGGTCTGCTAACTCTAGGTCTTTGCACGTTTCATTATAATACGGCATGTTGTCTTCACACCTTGGAGCACTGGGGTGAAGTCTGGTCCCTCTTTTCCTGTGGAGATATAAACAATACCCTCCCTTTGGGTGGGTTAGTGCCCCGTGCCCCCGCTACCCATTTCTTCCTTATTTTCATCGTTTTTTTTGTTCCCTTTCCCCACCTCCTCCCCAGTTGTCTACCATGTGCATCCCTGCATTTGATCTGGTTCCTGCCATACTACCCGGTCAATGTCCCTTTGCTTTCTTCACGAATGATGTTCCTGACGTCATCCCATAGCTCTTCAGGTTGTCTTGTCATTAACGTTCAATGCAGCAAATCTGTTCTTGAAATGTAGTGTAGCTCTCGTGGACTTATTTTAATTTTCTTCAGGTTCAACCTGAGCTGACATACGCTCGATTACGGTGCTCTTCTGTTTCATGTCAGCGCTGGCCTGGTTTTAGTTGGTGATATTGAGTTTCTCCATAGCCTTTCCCACTGCTGAGTAAATTTGATTTTTGTGTATTACATCTGGAAAACTCCATGTGCATAGTAGAGCTTTTTTTTTTTTTTTTGCATTGAAGACATCGTTGTGGTCATGTGATCTCCAGCTTCATTTCAATGATGAAGACTATATTTACCAACTAATGTTCCTTCCTCTTTGTTTCCAATTTTTGGAATTTATTCCAAGCATGAATTATTACTAATGCATCTTTTTGCGTTTTCGATCAGTTGGAAATCATTGGTAGAATTATTTAGTTTCATCATCACTTGATTTAGTGGTTTGTGCTTAAATTTGAATAATAATTCTATTGACTGGATTTCCTTCTATTCAGCTACGCATTATACTATCACAGACTTATCCTATCATTGATATTATCCTAGCATATATCTTATAGATGGATATATAAATGACAATAGATCGTAGACAATAGGGTGAAGAGCAAACATTTATGTAATACTAGGTTTCCAAGCACTATTGTAGTGTTTTACAGGTAGCATGAACGAATATGATCCTCACAGCAATCCACGGTATAGGTACTACATCAATCCCTTTTTTATGAGAAAGTTAAATTAGGCACACACACAGCTCAGCATGGCCCAAATAAACACTGGCAATTGGGCCCCAAACTCTGAGTTCTAAAGCACAACACGAAGCAGTCTTTCATTTCTGTGTATATGTGGACATGTGTCATATATCATACACATGCACACTTTTTTCCCTTGTCTCCCTGTGAATGAGAGTATGAGCTCCACTAAGAGACTGTTTGTTGTGTCCTTATCTTGTTCCTCAGCACCCAAACATCAGGCCTTAAGCATGTGTAAATGCACCAGTCGATTAATAAACTTTGTTGAAAAAAATGGACTTCATATCCCTTTCAAATAATAGAAAAATTAATGCTGACTGAAGGAGAGCCTTCTGTTTTCTTCTAGTACAATAAGTAAATGTTTCCAAAAAATCCCAAATCCTAGATATGTGCCTGCAAGGGTTATAAGACACATTATCAACACAAGGAGAATATGAAAACCATTGCAAACATGTTCAATTCTAAGCCACATTTTTAGCAACAATTTTGCAAGGGGCATCATTTATATGGCATTCACATGAACAAAAGAGCAATCAGATTGGTACGCTCACAACTTAACTCTCTGCTCCGATTTTAAAATACCAAGTTAAAAAGAGATCAGAGGGCTTGGCCTGTAACTACAATCAGAGGAAAGGATGAAACACTGGAGAAATGACCACAGTGAGTGACGTTAGCAAAGGCTATGGATGCATTTAACCTGTTGACATAGACCGATTTCCAGGTTTCTCTCTTGAGTGACCTGGTGGGATGTAGAACCACCAACAGTGTCAGTTCAAGGAAACTGTTGATTCCAGTGCAACACCTTGGCTGAAAAATTGAGGTATATCTGTCTACAGTATCTGGGAGAAGCTAGAGCTCCTTGATTTAATGGGGCGGTGCTTAGAGCCATGGGATCGCCAAGGCAATAGGTATGAGGTGCAAAAAGGAAGGCCAAGAACAGTGTCATGTACAGTGTATTATGCGTGTTCAATGAATTCTTCTGAGTAGGAAAATGGTAGTGTCTTTGACCTGCCAAGACCTGGGAGGGAGAAGGGAAATCCTGTGGTTCTGGGTTGTGATTGAATTGAGAAACAGAAATCTTTTAAGCCACGTGGATGTCCTCCCAAAGAAATTAGGGCCCAGAGAGAATGAGGGCCATTGCCAATAGCTCCTCATTCCCTTCCTTATTTCCCTGAGGGGATACATCCTTATTTCCCTGATAGGCAGCTCTCATTTCCCCTCACTCTCTCTACCACGGATGGGCCTTTCTGAACTTACCTGAATGAAGATATACTCATCCTGCACAACCAGGGAGCTGATGTCAATGGAACGAGCAAAGGGCCCACTGCGAGTCGTCTCGGCGCATTCCTGGATTCTGCAGGTAAGGTAGTGAGCATCTGAAATGGGACCACAACGGGACACTTAGACACAGAGGGGAGATGGCAAGCACCGCTCTCAGCAGCACGTATAGCTCTACATCAATGGGAACCGATGACGTAACTGAAAGCAACACTAAGCTTTCATTCCACCGCCTACAAAATTATTAACAATTACAAAGAATGACAGTATCCAGTTTAGGCAAAGGAGAAAGGAAAGAATTAATTTAGCATCTCATTGGTATAGCTTTTTGGAAGGAAGAAACTGGAATGTTTGACAGAATTTTAAAAGTGCAGATTTTCCACCCAGCAATTCTCATTCGAGGGAAATTTTCCAAAGAAACACTCTTCTTTTTAGCAAGGGCAAAGATGCTCATTGTGACACGCTTCCAACAGTGAAACACTGGAAACAGGCTAGATGTCCTGAATGAAGGACATGAAGGACATTTCAATGAACCAAGTACATCCATGGAAGGAGTCATGGTGGCACTGTTGAGTAAGCCATATTATAGAGCAATATTATAGTTCAAAGAGTTAGGTAAATATATATGAGGGGTTCCCCCGCCCCCTCAAAAAATGGTAAAAAGCAATGCTGGGCAGAGCTTTCATAGTACACATTTTTCCTACTAGGCAAGCATCGAGGAACTCACTCCTAGGGCACCCAGTGGCGTCACTTGGGAAGATTCTCTCTGGCCAAAGTGAATTTTTTTTTTTTAAAGCAGGTTCACTTGAATCTCATTTTTTGTGATGGCTGATTTAAGAGGACAGCTTTTGGCTGTAAAATTTTGTTTCCTGCTTGGGAAAAATGCTGCCAAAACTGTTGTGATGTTGAACACAGCTTAGAAGGACAGCGCTGTGGGAAAAATTCAAGTGTACGAGAGGTTTTCTCATTTCAAAAAGGGTGAAATGTCAATTGATGACAAATCTCATTCTGGACGGCTGTAAATTTCCTGAACAGATGAAAATGTCGACAATATTAGTTCACTTGTGCTCAAAGACTAATGACCGACCATTGAAGAGATGGGGAAGTTATCTGGACTATCTTAGAGCTTGGTTCAGCAAATTTTAATGGAAGATTTGGGAATGAGAAAAGGTCACTGCAAAATGTGTGCCTGGGATTCTGACTAGTCAAGAAAAAGAGCTTCAAATGGAAACATGCCATGCTTTGAAGGAACAGCTCTGAAGTGACCCAGACCTTTTTTTCCAAGGTCATTACTGGAGACGAGATGCGGTGCTATTCTTGCAATCCTGAAAGCAAACATCAATTAAGCCAGCAGAAGACGCCATCGTCAACTCATTCCAAAAATCAAAGATCAAGACAATGATCATTTGTTTTTTTTGATGTGAGGGGGGAAATGCATTTGGAGTTCGTTCCACCAGGTCAGACTGATATGCTTTCTATTTAAAGGTTCTGAAACGATAGCATAACAAGGTGCGACAAAAAAGGCCTGATCTGTGGCAGATGGAGAGACTGCTTTTGTCACCACGACAATGCACCTGCTCACGCAGCCACCTCAGTGCACCAGTTTTGGGCAAAAAACAGCATGCCTCTCTTGCCCTATGTACCTTACTTCCCTGACCTCACTCCTTGTGACTTCCTTTTGTTTCTGTGAATGCAGAGGGACCGGAAAGAACAGCGATGTGATGACTTAGAAGAGGCGAAGGAAAAAAGGAGGGAGGTGCTGTCAGCCATCCAAATAGATGAGTTTGAAACATGTTTCCAAGAATGGAATCACATATTTGAGAAATGTAGTGAGTGTAATGGAGAGTAGGTGATAAGGTTGTTTCGTTAAAAAAATTTAAAATACATAGCTTTGAAAAAAAATCCGTTTTGGGGAGGGTTACCCCTCATATGAAGCAACATGGTGACTTACCCGAGATGCTTTGTACTGAAACTTAAAAATATATATATTATTCAGTGCTTTAATCTGCTTCCATAAAGATAACAACAGCCGCGAGGGCCCTATGAAGCAGTTCGATTCTGTTCAGTAGGTCAATTTCAGTCAGAATGAGTTGAGAACACATAATCACAGAGTGACAGGCGTCCCTGCACGGTGAGAACTGAAAACAAGCGCGACCGCTAACAAGAAGGTTGAAGGGTCTGGTCTATCCAGAAGTGCCTCCAAAGAAAGGCCTGGTGATCTACTTTTGAAAAACCTGCAACTGAGAATCCTGTCGAGCACAATTCTATTCCGACGCATGGGACCACGACTGAGTCAGGATCAATTCCCTGGAGACTAGTTACACAGCCAGACTGGCAAAGGCCAGGCCTCACAGAGGGTGGAAAGCAGTCAGAGAAGGAAAATGCAAATATTTTTTCACTAAAGCAAATGATTGAAAAGTCTTAAGAGTGTGTCAAAGGCAGAAAACTAGGAAACCTGGAAAAGCCCTACGATCCAACTACATTCCAGCCTTGGCAGGTTTCACTAGAGTGTGATTCCGTTTAGATGGAAATAAAATCTTGCCTTCTCAAATATATAGATTTGTGTTACAAATGCACAGAAAATAAGGTTTAAAAATACACATTAAAAAGTAGCCATGCCTTTGGGAACAGGAGTGGACTGTGGGAACAGGAGTAAAGTGGGGCATTTGGTTTTCAAATTGTATCTACTCCTCATTTCTCTTAACCTCTTAACCAGACAGTTGTATTTATGACCACAGGTGAAAAAAAAAAATCAACCACTATCTTTCACATTAATGATGTTTGTATGACAGCAATGGACGCTGAGGTGTGCGGCAAAAGTAATGATGGCTGTGCGGGTTACGGTTATCTGTTAACTTGGGTAGGCCAGGATTCTCAGGGGTGTGGCAGTTATGTAATGATGCAATTTAACGGTTGTGTAATGGTGCAATTTGAACGTTGTGTAACATTGTAATCTGGCAATTATGAATCAGCATAATTAGGCGGTTATGTAAGGATGTCATTAGCTTCCATTATGTAATCTGACCTGGTCATCCTCCATTTTTGAATAATAACACTGATTTTCACACAATGACCTTCTCTTTGGACCCTAACTCTGTATGCAAGAAGGGGCTTCAAAAACTTCACAAAAAATTTGAATTGAAAACCCCTCAAGGTCTTTACTGCATTTCCCACAAGATTGTATTTATTCACCTGTTGTATGATTGTTAAAGTCATTTTTAAAGGGTTCGCCACCTAAAACCTCCTCATATACTCTCACCAAAAACCTTGGCCGCAGCCGTCGCTGAGTGGAGAATCTTAGACTTGGAACGGTCTTCTGATTCTGTGGCAGGCTGGCCCCCCAAAAGACTATCTCTGCTGTGAGCTGCTCCACAAAGTCAACTTATCTCTATTTTTAATAAAGTCTATTAGCTTTGCGAACCACAAGCTAAACATGTCCCACTTTGGTTCTCAGTGCACAGTCAGACTATCTGCCCGCCAACTCAAACCCGGGCGCTTTTCTTTCTTCTGTATCCCACCGAATTGGTTTCTAAACCTTAAAGATTCCATCTCAGTGTCTCTTCTTTTCAGCCACCAGCCCGATCAAGTCCTCATCTGACTATTTCACAACAAGTGTTTGTGTAGATCAGCAGTTCTCAACTTTCCTAATGCCGCGACCCTTTATACAGTTCCTCATGTTGTGGTGACCCCCCCCAACCATAAAATGATTTCCGTTGCTACTTCATAGCTGTAATTTTGCTACTGTTAATTGGACGGCCTCTGTGAAAGGGTTGTTCAACCCCCCAAAGGGGTTGCCACCCGCAGGTGGAGAACCGCTGATATGGATGATAGATGAAATGACACAGCCCTGGGACAGAGCAAGAACCAAAATACCAACCCTGCCATCCAGTCAATTCCAATTCCTAGCATCCCTAGGACACGGTAGAATCACCCCAATGGGTTTCTGACACAGAAATACTTTACAGGAGTAGAAAGCCTATTCTTTCTCCTGCAGAACGGCTGGTGGCTTCAAACTGCTGACCTTGGGGTTAGCAGCGCAACCTACCATGCCATCAGGGCTCATCTCTGTCTGGAGCATGCAAACAGGACTAAGTTCAGAGACATTTTATGATGCTGAATTCATACATTTACTCATCAAAGAGGTAGCAAATGTGATGACTAACATACTCTATCTTAACTCAAAGCATACCCGGTCCCACATCGGGCATACATCATAGGTAGCTTACCTTACCGGTGGATAGCTCAGAGTGATGTGGCGTCCCCTCTGTGTTGAAGGAGCTCAGGAGCTCGTCTGCCACCAGTAGGTTTTGATACATTAAGGTAAACAATTTTGCTTACGGAGCTAGCCTCTTCTGGTAGTTTTGGTAAGTTTTACCAGTGGGCATCTGGAGCTTGTTTACTTGCACAAACGACATGACTAAGCATTTGTCTTTGGTTACTTTCAATATGGAGTTTCTTTTGCTCATATCAATCTCCAAAAGCCAAGGCTGGATGAACCTCTCCTGGCTCAAAACCATCAACTGTCCTCAGTGCCCTGGGACAAAGCCCAAATGTCTTATTATAGGGCAGACGGCCTTTTACAACTAGCCTGCTTAACTCGCCTACTAAGGGACCAGGCAAATACTGCATAGTCATGAAAGGAGGTAAAATGATGAATTGTGCCTTACAAGTGGCCTTGGTACCAGGTAATCCTGAAGAGCGGTGAGGTCAACCCTGAAATGGAGAGCATTTGCCTCAGGGCAGCCTCTCCCCGGCTGCTTGTTGACATTCAGAATTAAGACATACTGAGATAGTCAAGAAAATAAAAAAATCTCAATTTCTCAAATGGAAACTTTCTGATTATATATATACACACACATATATATATATAAACAGCTATATTAACAGCTAATTCAAAAGTATATATATATGGTGCAAGCTTAACAAAACAAATCTATCAAACACATAAGACCCAGGATTCACTTCTTTCCAAGTATTTGTTTTGTAATTAAGAATTTCATCCCTCTCCTACCTTTGCCAGCAAAGGACAGCCCTGCTTGACCCGATTTCCAAGACTAGCTACTCCTAACCCCTCTCTAAGTACTGCCTTTATTTTCCCTTTTCATTATCATTGTTCACAAAGAAAGCTAAGAGTGGCTGGGCTCTCGACTGCCAGCTGAGAAGAGAGGGAAAGCAGGAACCCTGGGATGCATTTTGGAGTCCATTCCCTGCCCACTATTCATATTCTTGGGCCAGCAGAGCCTACAAATTTGCTCTCAGAATAAAGCACTCAAAACCAACAGAAAGCTGTAGCAAGTAGATGTAAAGTGTTGACATGACAACCTGCTTCATCCTTGTCCGTGAATGTCATGTCACCGTAAGACAGCTCCTTTGCTGGTCGTCAGAGGGCATCTGCCTACACCATGCACACGCTGATCGTTTCTGCTGTTTATTGACTATATTCCCAATTGGAATAGACTCGGTCGGCAGCAATGGGGATTTTTGTTTTAATGTGCACCCTCTGATTTGAATGTTTTCAAAAGGAATTTTGAGTATTAAAGGCTACCGCAGACAAAATCAAGTGCTACCTAAATCTTGGGCCATAGCAGGTGAAATATTGTGCCAACCTTGTTCTACTTCTTGGCTTTCCCCTTGCTTGACACTGATTTAACAGGAAGGCTACAGTAAAATAAGTTTTTGAAATTCATTTACAATATGGAGGGCTTGAAGTCTTATGCTGGACTCATACTTTGGAAGACCCAAAGCTTTTATTTTTCAAAACACAAACTGGGTAGTAAGTAGGTGATAAAATGCTCACTGCCTGTTGAGAACCCAAAGTGAGAGACATGGAGGGTATGCATCATCAGGTCGGCCTGGCAGAAGTGACTGAGAGCTGTGGGCAACTGTTGGTATCTAACGTAGGTGGGGGACACCATCTGGCTCAAGCCTCATAATGGCAAAAGCCTCATATTTGGACCCTGAGTATTCCCATCAATTCTATGATGTAACTAAAAGAAGACATTAACCTATTATCTCAAGTCCTCAAACAGGCTTCTGACATGTGAATTTCATGAATAATAAAAATGAAAATTGAGCATACTTTCATACTTGAGAAAATGGCCTCTAGATCTAGAAACTGCTGTGTTAAAATCCCAGTACTCACTGGATGGTTACCTGCTGATGCATTGAGTTACTTGTTGAGCTGCCAACTACAAGGTCAGTGGTTCAAAATCATCAGCCACTACACAGAAAGACAGAGGAACAGTTGTTCTTTGTCTAGAGGGTCCCTATTAGTCAGGATTGACTCCAAGGGATGAGTGTTTGTGTGTTGGTTTCGTTGATTGCTCTAGGGTAAGAAGTGGTAACACAGCGTTTTTTTCATCTTTGAGGTGCAGGTATTCAGTATCTGCTTCTGAACATTGTTATCAGGATAAAATACAATTCTGCATGGACTATCAAGATGACGAATGACTGGGTAATTCTCTGGGCTGGTATACACGGGGTTCTGTTGAATCCAAACCAGCTCAACAGCACCTAACAGGAATGTAACACGCACAGCAGTGGGTACATTTTATAAGATCAATAAGTGTTACCTATGTTTTATCATGAAAACAAAAGGAAGGAGATTTAACTCCTGGCATCCCTCATGTGGTTGGATGCTATCAATTGGTTTCAACTCATATGGACCCTATGTCCAACAGAACAAAACACTGCCCTGTCCTGTCTCAACCTCAATTGTTTTTATGTCCAAACCCATTGTTACATCTACTGTCTCAATCCATCTTATGAGGGATCTTCCTCTTTTTCACTGTCCCTCTAATTTACAAAGCATGATGTCCTTTCCAGGGACTGGTCTCTCCTGATAACTTGTCCAAAGTACATGAGATTATGTCTCACCATCCTTGCCTCTAAGATGCATTCCAGCCGTACTTCTTCCAAGACAGATTTGTTGGTTGTTTTGGCAATCCATAATACTTCTAATATTCTTTCCCACCACATAATTCAAGCATGTGGATTCTTCATTCGTCTTCCTTCAAGTTTGGTGTCCAACTTTCACATACATATGAGGCAAATGAAAATACTTTGGCTTGGGTCGGGCGCATCTTACTGCTCAAAGTAACATCCATGCTGTCCAGCACTTTAAAGAGGTCTTAGGCAGCAGAATGACCCGAACGATGCATCCTTGGATCTCTTGACAGCTGCATTCACGAGCATAGATTGTGGATCCAAGTAAGACCAAATCATTGACAACTTCGATTTCTCCTCCATTTATCATGATGTTACTTATTGGTCCAGTTGTGAGGACTGTGGTCTTCTTTACATTGAGTAAGTAACCCACACTGAAGGCTGCAATTTTTCATCTGCATCACCAAATATTTCAAGTCCTCCTTACTTTCAGCAAGCATGGTTGTGTCATCTACAAATCAAAGACTGTTCACAGCCCTCCTCCAATCCTGATGCCACCTTCTTCTCCATACGATCCAGCTCTCTAATCATTTGCTCAGTATACAGACTAAGTATGGTGGAAGGATGCATACAACCTTGGCACACACCCTTCATGATTTTTAAACCATGCAATATTCCCTTTTTTCTGTTTGCACAATTGCCTCGTGATCCATGTACAAGTTCTTCATGACCACATTGCAGCGTTCTGGGATTCCCATGGTCCTCAAGGTTACCCATAGTTTTTCATGATTCACATGGTGGAATGCCTTTACATAAACAATTAAACACAAGTAAACATCTTTCTGATATTCTCGGCTTTTAACCAAGATCCGTCTGACATCAACAATGATATCCTTTGCTCCACATCCTCTTCTGAATCTGGCCTGAACCTCTGGCAGCTCCCTGTCCATATCCTGTTGAAATTGTTCTTGGATGATATTCAGCTTTACTTGCATGCAATATCAATGCAAGTGTTTTATACTTTGAGCATTCTGTTTGGTCACCATTCTTCGGAATGGGTAAAAATCTGGCTTTCTTCCAGTCAGTTGGTCAAATTTTGGCTTAGATAAGTGAGTGCTTCCAGTGCTTCATCAGCTTTTTGAAACATTTCTATTGGTAATCCATCGATTCCTGGATCTTTGTTTTGGCTTATATTTTCAGTGAAACTTGAAATTCTTCCTTCAGCACCATGGGTTCTTGCTAATATGCTACCTCTTGAAATGGTGGGATGTGGAGTAATTTTTTTTTTTTGTACAATGACTGTATTATTTCCATCTTCTTTTGATGATTCCTACATCGTTCAATATTTTGCCCAGAAGAGTTTTCAATATTGTAGCCCAAGCTGTGGATTTTTTTCTTTAGTTCAAGTTAGTCTGAGTGTGTTCTTCCTTTTCAGTTTTCTAACTCTAGATCTTTGCATATTTCAGTATAATATATTACTTTGATTCTCAAGGTGCCCTTTACAGTTTTTATGTTTTTCTCTTTAATATCATCATTTTTTCCATTTGCCTTAGCTACTCTACAATTACGAGTTTCAGAGTTTCTTCTGACATCCACTTCAATCTTCTCTTTCTTTCCCATCTTCTTAATGACCTTTCCTTCTCCTCATGAAAGATGTTCTTGATCTTTCAAGATCATCAGGGCCTTTGTCATTAGTGTTCACTGCAGCAAATCTCCTTGAAATGTTCTTGAAATTCAGGTTGGATAGACTTAAGATTGTATTTCATTTCTCATGGACTTGTTTTATTGTTATTCAGCTTCCACCTGAACTTATATATGAGCAATTGGTGGTTTATTCTATACTCGGTCGATAGACTAGTTTTAGCTTTAATATTGAGCAACATTTCTCTTAAAGCCATTTAATAAGAATCAATGTCTGTTTGAGGGCAGTGTGATTCAGTGGCAGAATCCTCAACTTCAATGTGGGAGAGCTGGTTTAACTCCCTACCTCATGCATAGCCCACACTCCTGCATCAGAAGGGGCTTGGCTGCTAATTTGATGTACAAAAGATTTCAGTGGAGCTCCAAGACTAAGATGGATTATAGGTAATGCTTGCTGATTTACTCCTTAAGAAACGGCCAATTCAATCTTATGGATGAAAACACAGGGGTCCCCTAGGGGCTTCAGCTTTGTATAGGGTTACCATGAGTTGGTGGCTGCTTCAGTAACAGCCAGCACTCACAATGATCAATTTTATTTTGGTGAATCAAAAGACATTAATATCACAAGCCTTATTAATAAATGTTAAGGAGTCTTGGTGGCACTGCGGGTTAGGCACTGGGGCACTAATCACAAAGTGAGTGGTTCATACTGAGCAATGCTTCTGGGAGAAAGCTGAGGCTTTCTGCTTTCATAATGATTTGCCGTTTCAGAAACCCTATACATAGTTGCTGTGGGTTGGAACAGACTCAATGACAATGGGTTTATGAGTAAACTCAACTGGTGGCACAGTTGTTAAATGCTCAACCACTAACTGAACAGTTGATGGTTACAATCCACCAACCACGCCAATGGAGAAAGACAGCAGTCACTTACATGCAGATCACAGTCTTTGATAGTCCGTGGGAGGGCAGCTCTACTTTGCCCTATAGGGTGACTAGGAGTCAGAATTGACTTAGTGGCAATGAACATCTGGCAAAGTCATGTTCTGGATTTATAATATGCTTATTTTCTTTAAGGGCAAGTGGAGTTCAGTCAAGTAAAAGGGTGTTCCCAAGTCAGAATAATCAAGGGGGGTTCAAGATAGAGTGAGTACTTGAGTTCAGTCTAGGCTAGGCAGGGAACTATGAGGAGAATTCCCATCCCAGGAAGTACAATGACATATGGTCTTTTACGGAGGCAAAGTCCATGGTAAATGCTACATAATTACATGCTAACTAGTTCCTTCAATTAATCCTTATTCTTAAACATCTATTTTCCTTCATCTCCTTTGAAAATGCCTCAAATGAAAACCTGGAAAGACCGGAGAGGAATGAAGATCTCATTTGGAGATCTCTGTAGAAAAACAAGTATGCGAGCCCCCACACACATGAGAATCACACTGCCCTCGTGATCGCTGCATTCCAAACGGTAAGATGTCTTTCTAATGTAATTCTAAGAGTTGGTGCAGTCACTGCTTCATTTACAGAAATGAAAAACCAAAGGCTTTGTGCCTTGTGTGCTGAAGAGAAGGGTCTTCTGGGTAACCTTGGAAGGACCTGGCCCTGTTTCAAATTAGCTCCATCCCCAGGAGGACAATGTTATCTCCCAAATAGGGCCCAGCATCTGTGCCTGCTCACCCTGCAGATGTTGGCCCAAGGATCTCCTCTACTGGACCGCTGTGAGAAAGAGCAGCCTCAGAGCGATTCACGTTGTCTTAAGTTCAGTGAAGACTCACACAGAAGACTGTAAGGCCAGGAAGCAGAGAACACAAGCTATAGTTCTAGCCCTCAAAAGATCCTCAGGTAATGAGAGAGGCACCTGTGCTAGCATGGAAGGCCATTCAGGTGAGAAATGTGGAAGGAGAGACCCCACACTGGTGCGTCCTTTCTTTTCCAGGGCTGCATTTCTGCCAGGAGTTCCCAGGGGTCAGGGAGTCAATGTGTAACTTTTTCCATTCAGCAAGGCTAGTTTCTCACCCCTATCACCAAGCTCTACTCTCAACGTTGGCCTTTCCTCTCTCTACCACACTTTCCCCAAAATGGTCACCTCTCCTGGGCAGGAATGTTTTTGTAGTCATCTTTCTTTCCTCAAGCTGCCTTTAGAAAGCTTCTCAGTAAATGATGGTTAAATTGAATTAGATTGCATTAAAAGCCTACACATTTTTGTTATGTTGAATTATACTGTGACTTGTGATTATGTTTTGCCTTTGAGATTATTAAATATTCAAACTATCCTATTTGTCATGCTTCTTGCCACTCACTGCAGAGGGGAAAAGAAAAAAAGAAGGGAAAAAACGTCCCCAGATTCACTCAACTTCTATCCCTTTGGGTAATATACAGATTGTCAGAAATTGGAAAACTAAATTAAAATTGTGAACAAAAGGCAAATTCAGCTCTTCAGGTTTTGTCTTAGAGAAATACCCAGGAGCTATTTATTATAAATAACAACATTAACTTTCAAATGCAAATAAGTAAACCAAGCAGATTCCAGGAAACTCTGAAGCAGTTTAACTTCCATATGGCTCTCTTTGTTCCGGTGGGGAGGGCAGGTGTGGATTCACCGAGCTGGAGGCCAAGAGCAGGAACAATGGGAGAGACACATGCACAAATGCCTAAACAGCACCTGCGGCAGGTTGCCCTTGCTGTTGTGTGTCACCAAGGAAATTCTGACTCCTTATAGGACCTTATCGGACAGAGGAGCACTGACCCAATGGGATCCCAGACTGGAATCTTTATGGAATCAGACTGCCACATCTTTCGTCAGTGGAGTGGCCAGTGGGTTGAAACCACTGATTTTCTGATTAGCAGCCAAGCACCTAACCACCCTGCTACCAGCACTCCCTACTTGTGGCATCCCAAAGGAGGCAAACCAACCCACTGACATGCAGTCGATTCCAACCCCTATTGCCCTTATCTAGGATTCCCCAGGCTGCAAGTCTTTCTGAGAGCAAACAGCTACATCTTTCTTCCTCAAAGCGAGCTGATTGGGTTGGGACAGTTGACTTTTTGGTTAGCACCCCAACATCCAGCCTACAGCACCACAGGTGCTAAAATCAAACAAAATGGGTTAGCTTCCAATCCCTCCTAGTGGATTTAGATTTTTTATGAGTGTGAAACAAGCTACCCACGGGAAAAGAATTCCAGCATCTCCTGCCTTCTAATAGCATAACAGGGAATCAGGAAAATACATAGGTATTCAGAAATGATGGTGACAGTGAATGTCAGGAATCTGGACCCTCTAGTTGGGGCTCTTTTCACTCATCACGACAAAGGAATGGACCCCGATTATGGGAATGGCGATGCCATACAGTGGGATTTCTGAATGTTCGCTCCATCAGCTCATGCAGAAACCACACGCATTGACTGGTTTCATGCTTGCAACCACTTAATAAGACATGACCTTTACTACCACCCCCATAGAAGCACAGAGTAACCTGTCTCCGGTTCCATGGATGTAGGACGTGTCTGAGTTGAATCATGACTGAGGCACATTGGACACCTGAGCCTCTGATCCTAACTCCTGTTAGGCTAAGAATCTGAGATTTAGAATAGGATCCATATCTGGTTCCTTCTCTAACACTAGTTCTCTATGTGTTCATGCAAGTTGTTACACATTTTCAAGGAGAGTGGGGGGTGGGGCATTTGTAAAGTGAAGCAATTTGAAAATCTCTCAGCTATCCTGACTTCTGCTTTCAAAAAAAATTTTTTTGGAAACCTTTTACCAAAGACAATCTCCTACCTGCAATACATGACGGCTTAGTAAAAAAAAAGTACTAATTTCTTTCTCCCTTTGAAGGTGGGAGTTGGGGAGAATGTTTTTAAAGACAGACACAGGGCAATCATAGGGTCTTATTAAGAGGAAACTTTAGTACAATTGAAAACAGCATTGGTAAGAAAAAGGCCAAGGAGCCTTTACCAAGTAATTTTCCCCCCATCACAACTATGTACCTATTTGTTCTTTGAGGGCAGCAAGGATTGTCCTAAGAGAATTTCACTGAGAAAACCTTACCTCATCCACCCTCCAGCCTGATCTTGCTCCTTTAGACTTATTTTGGTTCCCCAAAGCCAAAGATCATTTCAAATGAGCAGTGGGTCCCTTGTGGATGCCCAAACTACCATTTTAATGTGGTCTGAGCCCAAGGTGCAGATGGAAATACGTAATGAGATGGACATACCACTCTACAGTAAGTAGTGTGACCTAGATAGAACTACAGAGACCTAGATGGAAGATATGTCAAGAAGCAGTATCTTCACATTTTGGTATTTATGTTTAATAAAGGTTTTAACAGCAATGTATATATTTACTGACTCACATATAAAGTAGATGTTATTGTTTCCACTCTGAGAAGCCTTATGCAGGGTTTTGTTGGTTTGGGTTTGGTTTAACCAAACATGCGTCTTTAAAGATAATAAATAGAAAGCTATCAAGTTACCTCAAACCCTAATCAAATAAATAAATAAATAATAAACCCACCCCTAGCAGGTTTCACCGCTGGATCAAGACTAGGTTTTCTAACTCCCGTAAAGAGTTACAATATCAGAAACCCACAGGGGAAGTTCTGCCCTGGCCTATCGGCCCCTATGAGTCAGAATCGACTTGATGGTAGTGCATTTTAGTTGAAAAGCAGCCCTGGTGTCACATGGTTAGAGCACCTGACTGCCAGTCTAAAGATCAGTGGCTGTACCCCAAGCGTCAGTCCACGGGCTAATGATGTGGCAGTCCACTTTGGTACAGGTGTACAGCCTTGGAGACCCCACACCCCACGGGGTAAGTGGCACTTCGCCCTCTCGGGGTGATAAGAGTCTGTGCTGACTTGAAGGCAGTGATGGAGCTGTGGTGTGGTTCTACTTACACGGAAGGCAGGGGATCTGAGTCTCCCTAGCTTTTCTAGTCTGAGCCTCCTATTGACTCTGAGGTGCTAAGAGAGATGCCAGAACTTTATATTGCATCATTTCAAAACCACACCCTAGTCAGCAAGCTAGTCAATGATGCCAGGTTCTCGAAGAGCCAATATTTTGACCATCTAAGGCCTCTAGTGTCACCTGGAGAGCTAATAGTCATCTTGTATACCAACTCCATTTAATTACTTTTCACTGCCCTGTTGAGAAGTGTTGAACTTGAACTTGACTTATTAAGGAAGTACTCCAACTTATTCATGAGGAATAGCAATGGCATGGAGAAAAAGGAATGTTTGTTATGGGTCCCTGGCTCTAGAAACTTCAGGGATGTTTAGATGTGTAAGGCCTCTTACTCACTTCTAATCACATGTACTCTTAAAGTCTCCCAGTCTCCATCTGCCCTGTGCTTGAAACTGTTCAACTCTCCACAGAAACCTGTGCCATTTTGGATCACGGAACTGAGGTCCGCCTCATTATGCATTTTATTTTACAGCCAGCTTCTTATCAGCTTAAAGAGTTCTTGTATTTGTTAGTGTTTTCAGATTTGTAAAGCACTCAATGAGGAATCACAGAGCGAGAGGTTTGCCCCAAGTCTGACAATTTCTAAAGAACAGAGTTAATTTTCTGGCTCCAAGTTAGCATTCTTTCTCTGGATATTCAGCTGTCTCTTGGCTCGGGGTGGGGAGGGCACGGGGCATGTGTGACAGAGAAAAGGGGCAGAGAGAGAGACACTCAGAAAGACAGACAGAAGGACAGACAGTGAGGAAGCAAGGCAGGCAGAGAGCAAACCCAGGGACCTTCCAGAGAAAGGTAATTTGCAGAAAAGAATGATGAACGCAGGTACAGGCTTCATACTATTGTTAACCAGATGAATGTCTCTGAAACGTGTAAAGTCTGCCAAGCAAAAGAGACGATTCCACCTTTTTAAGTTCATCTGGAAGTCGGACTTCCAAATAAGTGGACAAAGAGTACACCAGAATGGAGATTCCTATTTTTAAAAAAAGGAATCCATTGACATTAGATTTGCTCCAAAGTGTCAGGGTGTATGGTAATAATTTATCAGTCAAGTTCTACGTAAGAGGTACCTGGCGGACAACAATAAGAGTGTGGCCGTGGTTGCAAGAACAGTGCAGTTCTTGCTCCCCACTGTATGGCCAGGGTCTAGAGTAAACGCCTGGCACACAGGAGGCCGTCCCCAAACATTTTCTGAATGGAAAATGGAATCATTGCAAAAATCATTGCCCGGTTACTTATTTTGGTAAGTTAGTCTATAACTAGGAGACTTGGTGGCTCAGTGGTTACCCATTGGGCTGGGATCCATAAGGTTTGCAGTTCGAAACCTCCAGCCACTCTGTGGGAGAAAGACAGGCTTTATGCTGTAACAGTTACAATCTTGGAAACTCACAGGGGGCAGTTCTACCTTATCCTATAGGGTCACTAAGAGTCAGCTTCCACTCAAATGCTGTGAGTTTGGTTTGGGTTGAGTATAAATCTGGTCCATTTTTTCTATAAAAAAGGAATTTCTTTAATTGGCCACGGGAATGCAGGCTACCATGATGAGATATGGAGAGTCTCTTCCAATTGGATACCAAGACACTACTAATAGGTGTTTCAAGTCTCCCCACATTGACTCACATCCCCAGGAAATTCATTCCTGAGGTGAATCAAGGAAACCTCTTCTTTGGGAAGGGAAGTCTCTCCCTCACTCTGGGAAATAGAATTGGGTATGGCAATAATGGAGGTCAGGGCTTTTCATCTTCCCAAACTACTCAAATGCAAATGAGGGTAAGAGAGAGCCCTTTGGCCAGGTCTCTCTGGGCCTGGCTGGGTACCCTTGGTAGCACTCACATCCATCCGTTGTCCGCACCTCCATGTGCACCAGGTCCGCCTCCTTATCCAATCCAGCCACCGACCTGGGGAAGGAAGGGAGAGACAGAGGCTCAGTGGCCACAGGGATAGAAAAAAAAAAAGGGGAACAAGCAACGAAGAAAAAATGCCTGAAAACCAACTTCCTTTTTTATATATAGAATAATATTATACTCTGGCACATATATAACATGAGAGAGATTTTTTACAAGAGAGCGCTCACAGTGTAAAAAACCACAAAAAAATTCACACGACACTGTTAAATTATATTTCACACAAGGAGACGAGTCAATCAGGGTGCAGGGTAGCATCGATGAAACATATAACTTTCCTCTAGTTCTTAAATGCTTCTTCCCCC
>NW_022103968.1:23691217-23745172 GCF_000313985.2 Echinops telfairi
TAAAAATTGCGGAATACGTGCTGTCCTTACCAGGAACTAATGCTATGACTGAATGCATTTTTTCTATGGTAAATAAAGTGTGGACATCAGAAAATTCACAATTAAGTGTTGAGACTTTGAAATCCACTTTCTAAAGAGAGACTCCTCTGAACTGTGGGGTTTGACAGAATATAGTCACTGGCGACCCCGCAGTGGCAACTGCCGCGGGCACTACCAACAGTGATGTTGTGAAGCTATAAGTCCTGCAGTTATGTCAGGGAGGAGAGGAGGAAAAGGGTTCAATGCAGCCAACGCTTGTCCAGATCCCTGCCCTCCGCCCCTTTCTTCACTCCGCACACGTCCATCTTTCTTCCACTCCTCCATCTTGTCAACTTGATGGCTCCCATTACGTCCTCCCTTGAGCCCGTCCAATTTGAATGGCTATTCCCAGATCCATATGGCCACCAGGAGGTGGTGGCTTCCTCTAACTTCTGGCTTTATGTCACTTTACCCTCCCAAGTCTGATCATTTCTCAGAGTCTCTGCTTATGACCTTTATTTGAAAACAGTCAAAACCTGCCCTCCTAAGGATGAAATTCTCCATAAGTTTGGGATGAAAAACCTTAAAGGTTTGGGCTCCATAGCTGGAAGAATGCTTAGAATCCCTGCAAATAAATCCTATGGGTCTGGTAACTTACACAGGTGATATTGAGTCAGTTGGCTATTGAATTAGATATCTGATCCAGAGGTAGACCCAGAAAGTGAACTGAAAGAGCCAATACAGATGTGCAGATATTCACGTATTAAAGATCACACAACCTGAACTCTTAGAAAGGTTCTCACTCACAGTCTATTTACTCTTATGTTAAATATCATTCCAATGAGATTGGTTTCCTGGTTGTCCAGTCAATAACTAAAGAGCAGGAACTTAGAAAGAGGAAGTAGAATTAAAATTGGCGAGACTTAATAGCAGATAGTCAGAGAGAGAGAAATAGAAAATCTATAAAAGCGATCGAAGAACTCAAAATCCTTGGTCTACCCCGTAAATCCTCCCACTTCTCAATAGCCCAGAGGGCATTACCGCAACACAACACCCTCAGTGCTTGACATCAACACAAAGAAACTAAAGATGCAGAATAAAGGCTACCGCTACCCAAACAGAAAAGAAACAAAGCAACAGGCTAAGAAACTAGGGCTAAAAGTGACATATTTTAGAAAAGAAAGTACTAAAGAAATTGATAAAATGATTACTTCCTTAAAGGATAACCTTCAGTGAACTAAAAAGTTCACTTATAAACATAGTTCACCCCAAACAGCTGAGCAAATTAGGTTCTACTCTAATGATATTTCCCCTGATGATCATTAATATATTTTAATTTTGATCATTGTATTTGATACTAACAACAAACTACAAAGGTAAGGAGGGCAGTTATCAATACTCAAAAATGACTAAAAGGGAAACTTTACCTAGGTTACCTAAGATCATACAGAAAGCAAGTGAGGAATACACCGATGTCTTAACTAATCAAGAAGGAACATCCATTCTTCAGGGCTATTCTCCTCTCCTTGAAATAGCTTTCAGATTCAAATTTCTCATTCTTTCTTCAGCTAACTTTCAGTCCCACTAGCAGGGCCCTGTTGGCATGTGGTTGCACATTGGACTTCCATATGCAAGGTCAGCAAATTGAAGCCACCAGTAGATAAGAGGGAGAAAGACGCGTTTTCCACTCCCCAGAGAGTTACATCCGTGGAAACTCACAGGGCCATCTCTATCCTGTCCTATAGGATCACGATGAATCAGCGTTGACCGGTGACTGTGAGTTTTCTGAGAGCAGCCCTTGGTCTTTTGTGAATGAGCTCTAGTGGCACTACGGGCAAGCTTTATACTGCTAACCGGAAGGTCAGAGGTAAAAAGCCTCCCCGTGTTTTTAATAAGAAGCTGGTATTTTCAAATTAGCGATTTCTCAACCTGATGTTCCTGCAGTCTGCCCCCACTCTCCACCCCTCATGCCACTGGAAGGTAGCATGAACACAATCAAACCCATAATTATTAAGCCTGACAAACAATTTTGTCATAGAAGTACAGCCAGAATGCTCCTTAGAGGCAAGCATGGTGAGATTTTGTCTCACATATTTTGGACATGTTATCACATGCTGTCAGGGGAGACCAGTCCCTGAGAAGAGCCATCATGCTCGGTAAAGTAGAGGGTCAGGGAAAAGAGGAAGACTCTACAAAATGGACTGACCCAGCGGCTGCATCAATGGGCTCAAGCATAAGAACAATTGTGAACACGATGCAAAACCAGGCACTGTGTTCTCTGTTGTACATATGGTTGCTATGAGTTGGAATCTACTCTTTGACACTGTGTTAGGCAGGGTTCTCTAGAGAAACAAAACCAGGACACTTATGATTACATATATGTGTGTGTGTGTGTATATATATATAGGTTTATACACTGAGAAGGAATATAACAACTAATTGGTCCATACAGAAGTATAGACAGTTCAGTTCAACTCACTTCTGTGGAACAGTTAATACACTGGAAGTCCTTCAACTCACATGGGCAGGCCCGGTCCAAGGTCAAGGAATCAGATAGTGGAGTCTTCCCTCAGGCAAAGCAAGCAGAGTCTTCCCACAGGCAGCAAACAGCAGGTGAATCACCAGCAGTCAGTTGCTCAAAAATTTAGCAAAGCAGGACCAAATGAGATATTGAATACAAACAATGCAAAGTGACAGGATCCACCAGCCTCAAGCTGAAGAAATGTGTGCACCAGCTGCATGGCAAAGCAAGCCTTGAAGGAGCCTCAAGCTCTAGCAACATGATTCATGGTTTGGCCTGGCTCCCAGGTGGTATAGCTCCAGCAGGCTCCAATCACCAGAAAGCAAGTGGTGGTAAGGGGGGGAGGGGCTTAAAGATCCATTTTTCTCTTTTCCCTCCAATCAAACTGTGACTTGATTAATCCCACATGTTCCTACTGGGAAGATTGGCACAATAAACCTAGCGATCACAGTCCACCCCTTGCCAACTTGGCACCTGTACACAATTCTTTAGCCATATATAATTTCCAGACATTAATGAAATAACACTTACTCCTAACATCATACATATATTATACATATAAATGAAAATTCACTGAATCTAATTATATCTGGTACATTGTACATGAGCAGAAGAAAAATATTCAATAAGCACATATAAAGAAGAAATACTCACAATCACAAACCTTGCTTTTGCATTTGATCACGTGGGAATAATTGATAGGTAAAACTACCTTCTTCTACTACCCATTCTCTACTCATCCAGCACCTCAGCTGGCTGTGGTTCCCACAAAGATCCCACAAAGGGGCTGTAGTGCTGCTGCTGTCCACTTATGAGTAGCACCTGCATATCGTGCAGAGACATTCATAAACCAAGCATGACTTTTCTGTTCTTCAGTTAGATTATCATAAGGAAAGGAGCTCCCCTGGAGGCCATAGGTGCAGACTGGGAGAAGGAAGGTACTTTGAGAGGAATGGAGACTGTGGGCATTTAGGCCACTTCTTCATGCAGCTTTCTTGTACCTTCAGACCCTGCTCTAGCCCATTCTTGTATATACCACTTCCATTTAATGAGGGAGTGTTGCTGTGTAAGTCCCACTTTATGACTCTGTGGGTCAGAAAATACCCAGTTTGTTATGGGCAGCTCAGGCCTCTGGGTGACTTGGTGGTCTATGGCGAGGTGTTCAGTCTCCACTAAGGCCCAGTAACAGGCCAATAGCTATTTTTCAAAATTAGAGTAGTTGTCTGCAGAGGATGGCAGGACTTTACTCCCAAATCCCAAGGGTCTACACTATAATTTGCCAATAGGGGCCTGCCAAACACTCCACAGTGCATCTCTATCTATGATTGACACCTCTAGCCCCATTGAGTCAGCTGGATGATATGGTCTCAGTGGCAAAACAACTTGCATGGCAGCCTGAACCTGTTGCAGAGCCTTTTCTTTTAGGCCCCCACTCAAAATTGGAGGCCTTACATGTGACTTGATAAATAGGTCGGCTTAGAACACCCAAATAAGAGATATGTTACCTCCAAAATCTGAAGAGGCTCACTAGGCATTGTGCCTCCTGTTAAGTTGTTGAGGGGAGGGCAGCTGCAATAGCTTATTCTTCACTTTAGTGGGAATATCTCAACGTGCCCCACACCATTGGACCTTTAAAATTTTTACTGAGATGGAGGGTGCCTAAATCTTCATTGGGTTGACTTCCCACCATCTTGCATGTAGATGTTGTCCTAATTAATCTAGAGTCTTTGATACATCCTCCTTAGTGGGTCCAATTAGCATAATGTCATCAATATAATGGACTAGTGTGACATTTTGTAGAAGAGACAGGTGATCAAGATCCCTTCGGACTAAATTATGGCACAGGGTAGAAGAGTTGATGTACCCCTGGGGAAGAGTTGTGAAAGTGTATTGTTGCCCCTGCCAGCTGAAAGCAAACTGCTTCTGGTGGTCCTTCGAGACTGGTATTGAGAAGGGGGAATTGGCCAGATCAGTAGCTGCATACCAAGTACCAGGAGCAGTATTAATTGGCTCAAGCAATGAAATCACATCTGAAACAGCAGCTGCAATTGGAGTTACCACCAATCCACTCTCATTCTCCAAGAGACATCTGTTTTTTTTTACAGGTCAAATAGGTGAGTTAAATGAGGATATGATAGGAATCACCACCCCAGCATACTTCAAGTCTTTGATGGTGGCACTAATCTCTGCAATCCCTCCAGGAATGTGGTACTGCTTTGGGTTTACTATTTCGCTAGGCAATGACAGTTCTAATGGTATCCACTTGGCCTTTCCTACCATAATAGCCCTTACTCCACATTTTAGGGAATCAATATGGGGGTTCTGCCACTTACTAAGTATATTTATTCCAATGATGCATTCTGGAACTGGGGAAACAATGACAGGATGGGTTTGCAGGCCCACTGGACCCACAGTGAGGATAGTGAGGCATACCTGAGCTAAAACTCCATTGATAACTTGACCTCCATATGCCCCCACTCTGAATGGTAGGCCTTCAAAACATCTTGTGTCTCCTAGAATTAGTGTCAGTTCAGAGCCAGTATCTAGTAATCCCCCCAAAGTTAGATTATTTCCTTTCCCCCAATGAACAGTCACTCTTGTGAAAGGCAGGGGTGGAAGGCTAAAAGAAATACTAACAGTATAAACCTTCGGTGATGTAACAGGGTCCTTCTTCAAAGAGACTTGGCCTTCCCCTCATTCGAGGGGATATGGATCTTGATTGAGGGGTCATGACTCTATAGCAGTGGTTCTCAACCTTCCTAATGCCACGGCACTTTAATACAGTTCCTCATGTTGTGGTGAAGGCCCAACCATAAAATTATTTTTGTTGCTACTTCATAACTGTAATTTTCCTACTGTTATGAATTGGGTGACCCCTGTAAAAGGGTCATTTGATCCCCCAAGGGGTCGGCACCCACAGGTGGGGAACTGCTGCTCTATAGGCAAATGTCGGAGTTCACTTAGGGCAGTCCCCACTGTTGGTCCTGGTGTACATAAAATAGCAATCACAGGAGTCTTTAGAGATGCTGGGGCCCACTTCACAAATGTGTTCCTTATTGCTGTAGTAAAAGGTTTGTCCTCAGGGCACTCCATTTTTGGGTCTATGGGATTATTCTGATAGAATCATTCTAACATATCGATTTCCCTAAGCTTTTGGATGCATTCTGCTACAGTGTACCAAGGTAGGTCAGGCACCTCAAGAGGGTCTAATCTAGGCCATCAGGCAGCCCATGCTTCAGTGAACCAGGCAAATACGCTATTAGATCATCTCTTAACCTCTCTTGCTGAGATACTGAAAGAAGAATCTGTGCTTAGGGGGTCCATGGCAAGGAACTCATACTGGTCTAATGTTACATTTCTTGCACGGGTGGATATCCCATACTCTTAGTAGTAGTAACCATTCTCATGAATATTTCCCAGGCTTCTGCTTGAGTATAGCAAACTTCTTCTTGAGTCGTCTTCTGAACCTCATTGTTAGGGCTGTAACTGTTTACCAGGGTAGAAAGACCAGTCTCTCTCCCATGGAGCTGCTTGTTGGTTTTGAACTTCCCATCATGTGGATCAAAGCTCAACTCAACCACTCCACCACTGGGGCTCTTTTACAAAGGACCAAGACAGCAATTTTTCCTAAACTCTCAGGTTATTTCAATGTGCCGTTATGTCTGAGAATCACCGCTTTGTATGACGCAATCACATCCCTTACATAATTGCTAATTCATTTCTGCATTGAATGAATTAATCTTGTTAACCTCAAATCCACCCTATAAGACAGAAGAGAACTGCCCCATTGAGTTTCCTAAACCGAAATGTTTTTGTATGGGAACAGATTGTCAGATTTCTTCTCTAGCAGATTAACAGGTGGGTTCCAGTCAGAACCTTCTGTTTAGCAGCCCGGAGCTTAGCCATGCATCACCAGGGCTCCTGTGTCTCTCCTCCTTGGGTTTGATTCTTAAAGATTTATATTGTGTTTCTCTTCACATATTGACACCAATGTTCCTAGCACATAGTAAGTGCTACCTATTTGATAGTGAATTATGTTACTGAACTTATAAATCAAACTCCCCCATCTCCTGTGAGATGCCCACAATCCCATGTGAAGCACACACAAGGGGACACAGCCAGGATTGAGGGTAGCCACAGTCTATAAGAACGCAATCTCTGCTCCACAGCCTCCCTGTCCTTTTAATAAACACACTAGCATTCTCAGGATGAGCCTTCTTAACCTGTTGCTCTTCCATTCTCTCCTCCACCCCCCATGAATATTGGCATGAGCAAAACGGAAGCCATAATAGACAAACCTGACTGTGCTCTATGAGTACTATGCTGTACTTCAAAAAGGAGCGCTGGTGGCTCAGTGGGTGAGCACTCAGCTGATAACCCAAAAGATTGCTGGTTAAAACCCACTAATCGCTCTGGGGAAGAATGATAGGCAGTCTGATTCCATAAAAATAATTCCAGCCTTGGAACCACAATGGAACAGATCCGTGCCATCCTCTGGAACCAAGTCAGCAGCTATGGGCTTAATTGAGACAAGAAGGTAACTCCTTGCCACCTCAGGAGCTTAAAAAAGACAAGACAGATTTCAAGCAAGCACAGAAAGCGTGCCCTTTCTTAGGACTGCTCTCTCCCTTTCATCTATCTCAACGTGTTCATGTTTTGAGGCTTCTGGGAAGTCTTCCCTGGCCACTGCCGCTCACGCTGACCGCTGTCCTTTACTCTGCTAGAGACTCAGAATGTGCATGGACATCTGTCAGCCTCGATTGCTTGTGGCTTTGGAGTTGGGATTGCCTTGCTAGAAGGGACACATCTGGTTTTAGTCTATTTAGGAATTCCCTCCCTTCCATTCTTGATGGACCTGTCTTTCTGACTCAAGCCAGTTGTTTTTGGCTAGGGCTCCCAAGTTGGCACATGGCCAGCAGGGGATAGGACATCACCTTGGCTACTGTGATTAGGGTATCAGGACAGTTAGAGGGCATCCCAAGGGTTTCTCTATGCAGAACTGGAACAAGCAACTGTCTTTTCTCTTGGTTCACCAGGTCAAAAGTGTCAGGAGAAATGTTTTCCAGCATGACAGTCTCCCAGAGAGGAAGACTGGATCTGAGAGAATGTTTGGGGGAGGGGGGTCACAGAGAAAAGAGCTGATCTGGTGACTGAGAGCTGCCATGTAGAAGGAGGGAGGAGGGTAACAGAGAAACTAAGGAGAGGGAAGATAGGGACAAATAGAAAGACAGAAAGAAATATACAGACTCAGAAAAAGAGAGAGAGCATACATGTGTGTACACCCACACACATCTAGATCATCCATTGTCACAGATTAACACAGGAAGAAACAATGAGAAGCAAATGGAGTGAGTGATAAATATATTTGAAGATATTTCATGCTATATTCAGTGTTTTCATTTCTGTTCCAACTTTGCAGCCTATTCATCTACCCAAAACCATAAGAGTACCATTGCATGTGAGTACCATTGCATCTACCCAAAACCATAAGAGTACATTGCATATATGTACACACATATGTTTGTGTATGTATATATATATACCTGAGCACAAATGTATATACTTTGTATGTGTATACACTTATATATACACATATATTTATATATATATTTGTAATTGATGAGTTAAGCTTAAGTCATCAATCACAAATTAAAGTAGTATTCTTAATATATAGCCATTTGGACAGTATACTCTCTTCCTAAGGGCAGGGAAAAGACCCTGATTATATTTCTCCAGTATTTGCCATGTACATAGCCAAGGATTCAAAAGACTTGATTAACTATTGGAGTCTGAGATTTGTACTTCAAAGTTGCTCTATCCATTTGTCCACGGGGGATGAGGTTCATTTGTTCAGGTGGCCAGAGAGGGAGTGAACTATCTTCCAAATTGGGAGTGAAACTTCTATTCATTATGATCTTAAGTGACGTCCTTGTCCAGTGCACAGAAACTCACTGCCCCTTTGGGCTGTAAGAGGGGCCTAAGTCTAGGGGATCTCAGCCTGGGAACCAGGGACATTTTGGATAAAGTGATTTTAGTGGGGGCCTGACCTCTGCACTGCAAGATATTCAGCAGCATCCTTGACTGATAGGATCACAAATCCTGGTAAGCAAGCCCTGCTCTAGGCTCCACTTCTCCCTGATGCAGAAATAATTTTACTAATAGTTTAATTGCACTTGTGTAATCACCCCCCCCCACTTGACCAGATAGAGTTTTGCTAACTAGTATATCATTTTTATTTGTATACTATCAATAAATAACTGTTTAATACATGATGCTTTCATTGGTCAAACTTCACAAAATCTGAAATCATATCTAAAATTGTCTTCCCCTCGTCACCTCCCACGTGAGTCTTGAACACATATCTGAATCTCAAAGACAACCCTTTTAAAATGACCTAGCGAGCCCTCTCTCCCCTCGGCCTCAAATAACGCGTGCCTGAGCATCATGAAGTGGTGCTGCAAAGGGGAAACCAGCACTCTCAACAAGCCTTCATCGTGTTCAAGTGGGTTTATCGGGGTGGGGGTGGGGTATTGAATGTCACTAATTTGATAAAGACCCAAGAGCCCAGAAACAGATCACCACATGGACTCCGAACATTTAAGGAGAAAGGTCAACATTATTGTCCCAAATTAGAAACCCTTCTGAGTCTAAAGTAGAGAATGAACTTTCAGCGAACAGAAGCCAGCTCAGCGTGTCCCATGCTCACAGGTATTACAGGTGGACAAACTGAAAAAGGAGCCAATGAAGGCGATTTCCACGCCTATTTTTGCCACTTGAACACTCTGTTCAAACAGCCTCTAAAGCCCGAGATAAACAGCAGGGTGCATAGGAGTGTTGACAGCTCACCCTGGTATGACGGGCCCTGAGAGAGCTGGATGAAGCCACCTTTCAATACTGTGATCCAGCCCAACCTCTGCAATTTCAGAAAATTTGAGTTTCACAAAAGTGCCCAAAGGCACACAACTAGTTTCTATTGAATCCAATTGGGGATTCCAGCTCGGCGGGCTTCCTCGTCACACACCTCAGCCATGTGAGGAAGTGAGAAGACACCGAGCCCGTGCATGCTGTTCGCCCTTTGGCGATCATTCCCGGGGCCAAAACTGCATCCGGCACAAGAAAGCTGGAGGCTGGGATATGAATGAGAGAGTGATGGAGGGAGAATATATTAATAAGGTCAAGGTTTAAATGCTGTACAAACTTCCTAAGAACTCTAGTGTCGCGGGTGGCACATTGGGCAGCTAGGTTCAATGTCAGAAGTTTGAAACCACGAGCTGCCCTGAGGAAGAAAACAAGGCTTTCTACTCTCCAAGTGCATAGCTCTTCTTAATGTGAACAATCGAATTGTAAGATGTCTGAATTATATGCTAATAAAATATTTAATGAAAATAAAAGAAGTGAAAAGACAAGAAATGAAGACATTTTGATCTAAGAATTATAATAAAATGTTCTCATTTATTTTAAAAAAAAGGGGGAAGGGGCTGGGAAACCCAAAGGGGCAGTTCTAGTCTGTCCTGTTGGGTTACTATGAATTGGAATTGACTCATAAATGGGTCTCATGGTGTCATGTTATTATTAGAGCTAAATTAACTAAATGCCCCAAAACCTTAGAGGAGAACTCTGTGGTGACAACAGTTCATACTATAGAATGCTCTGGAGGGGCAACGAACAAGCAGCAGACCCTCCACAAGACGACTGACAGAGTGGCTGAAACAATGGAATCAGGCCCAGGAACGATTTTGAGGACAGCGCAGGCCTGTTGAGCGTAGGGTTGCTATGGGCTGGAACCAACTCGATGGCCCCGAAAAACAACGTACAATGCTTACTTTTACAGCACTGGCAGTGCCTTCCCCATTTCATTGACCTTCTACTTTACCAAGCAAAATGTCCTTCTCCAGGGACTGGCCGCTCCTGCTAACATATCCAAACTATGTTAGACAATGTCACGCCATCCCTCCTCCTAAGGAATATCCGGGCTATTCTGCTAAAGACACTTGTTCATTCTATTGGCAGTCCTTGATATATTTAATATCCTTCACCAACAAAAAATTCAAATGCATCCATTTTTATTCGGTCATCCTTATTCTTTGTCTGTTTTTTGCATGCATATGAGGCAATAGAAAATGTCAAAGCTGATTGAGAACAGAGGCATAATTTATTTTATTTTAAAGGAGATTTTGAGATGTCAGGTTACCTAGCCATGAAAAAAATAGAGAGAGTACAGATTCAAACACAGTCTGTCATACTCTACCTTTGGTTGTTTGTGTACCTCAAATTGTTTTTCTTGATTATAGATTGCAATCTCCTTAAAGGCAGGCTGTTGATCTGATTAAATTATGTTCCCTTTGTGCCTAGCATGAAGCCTTACTCCATTCTGCTCAAATATCTGTTGGGTAGATAAATCCATGAAGGAGAACAATAATAACACCGGATGTGTGTTTAGGATAAATGCTGAAAATAGCTCTTTCATATGGAGAAACAGATATCATTCGCTTAATTAATCTCTAGACAATTAAATGAATAAAGTCTTCGTTTTATATTAGGCTGCTATTTTCACCATTTATCTTCAAAGCAGTACTAGATCTGTCAAACACAGTTATCTGTGATTGCTTGACAAGTGTAATCATCCTTTGAACATGCTGGAGAGGTGGCGTGAAAGCTCAGCACACTGAAGCCACTCCAAGGATATGGCTCCTCTTGTGGATTTTCTGGGGATCTCCCACCCAGATGATAAACATACTCCTTCCTCAAAGGATCCCTATTGGTGCAGAGGTTAAGCACTTGGGTGCCAACCTGACAGATGGTAGCTTGTGCCCACCAGTCACTCCACAGGAGAAAGAGGTGGCAGTCGGCTTCTATAAAGATTACAGGCTTGGAAATTCATGGGGCCAATTACCTCTGTTCTACAGGGTCGCCATAAGTCAAAGTGGACTTGGCAGCAGCCAGTGTGTTTTTCACCTGTTGCTCCCTCCACCCTGCTTAGCGTCTAATTTCTGAATGCAGACTCTCAGATCCCTGTCCATGCTGTATGACAGAGTCCTCCCTGCAACTGCTTGGCACAAGGCTCAACTCAAGCAGAGTTTGAAAAAAATGATTTCCCAGATTTTAACTTAATTTTGCAACATTGCAACGCAAAGTGGCTTAGAGAAATTGTTCTGGGTATTTTAAAATTGAGTCCAGAAAGAAGAGAACCCTCAAGAAAAAAAAGACTGAAAGTGTATGCCCTTTACAATGATAGGATCAGGTCCTTTTCTGGGTGGTAATAACTAGAGGCAAGCTTGAAGAGTCTCCGTGCTTAAAGACTCACGGAGAAGAGAGATGTGATATGATTCAAGGTATGGTGGTACATACCGTACGTACATGCTGTAGGGGTAGGATATCTTATAAGAGATTCCTCTGGAGACCAAAAAAAAGGGCAGAATTTGAAAAGCCACCAATCCAGGATAACGAACTAGTTTCTACCTACACAAATCCCTTCCATTTGGTTTGTTATCATTGCACTAAGTCTTCTGTGCCTAAAACTATCTTCGTTCTATTTAAGAACAAATTTTCATAAAGATATCCTTTATTGCCAACTGGTTCTTGTAGAAAATTCTGTTATTTAAAATTTTATCTTTCTCTAGTTGCCAGGATATACCTGAAATAGACAATTCTGAGCATGAGTGGCCCCAAATAGGAGTGCTTTGTGGAGATCATCCTCAAACGTCATCCAGTGCCCCTTCCTGCCCAGGAGAGTCAGCAACTACAGCCATTCACATGGGCTGCAAGGTACTGACAAGAAAGGCAAGCTCCGAATAAAAGTCGTGTTGGGTGAGATGCCCCCCACATTCAAATCCTGCAATGCGAAATGAGCAGAGAGAGTTTGACTAGACAGACTTTCTGTGAAAACTTGGACCGAGCAAGCGTGGCTTTCTTCATCTCCATCACCAATGGGTAGATCGTAATTGGAAGCATATCACCATGCCAACGACATGATGACTTCCACCAACACATCAGCCGTGAAGATGAAAGAGGAAGGAAGGTGCCAACAGAAGCATGACAATGCCACAGCCCTCTAGAAGCGCCAGTCTGTGTGGGAGCCAGAGGCATGCATTTAGTGAAAGAAAATGTGGCAAGCGCTTCAAGTGGAGGAATTCAGCAGAGTCCTGTGAGAGTACACAAGGGTTGGGTTTGATAAATAAGTAGAGAAGAGAGGCACATACAGGTGACACACAACTAGATCGCACTGGCCCACCACGGTGGTGACCCTGTGACTTGAAAAGCACACATTTACCAAGTGGGGCCCTGGACACTCAGAGAGGGCATCGGATATAATTTGACAGACATATAAGCTCTTAAGGAGCAAATTCATTAACCTCTCTAAATCTCCAATTCTCTGTGGTCACAACTTCTTCAAAATGCAAGACTTGATGCTACATTGAGAGAGTGTGTACACTAGGTCCTGGGCACCTTAGGGAGCACACGGGGGCATATCCATGTACACACCAACTCTTTTTCACTTCATCATCCACTGACTAGGTAAAAACCCCAAAGCTCACTGCCATTGACTCCATTCAGCTCCAGCTCCTGTCGGGCAGCGGAGGATGGCTCCTTAACATTTCCAAGACTGTACATCTCTTCAGGAGCAGGTAGCCTCATCTTGCTCTTGCGGAAGAGCTAGTAGGTTTGAACCAGCATCCTTGTGGTTAGCAGCCTAATGCTTAAACCACAGCACCACCTGGCTTTGATTACACTATAGTAGCTAATACAACTTTGCATTGGGATGCAATACAAAGAGTCCGGGACTGGGGAAAAAACACCACCATTCTAGCCATAGTCTATATTGACCTTCTGTATAATCGTCATGTCATTGGGTCTAGCTCTCCTGCTTATTCAATGCTCTGCCTGAAGGAACAGGTAAAAGAGAGGCGCAGGGATACTTCCCATCCCTGGTCTCTGAGGTTCAGTTACTCTGAAGCTGTTTCGAAGAAGGCATTTCAAGCTCCTTCTTTGCCCTTTATAACCAAGATTCTCCTGATTGTGAATGCTCTTCCATGATCCCCCTCAGCCCTCCCCCTTCTCTGTGGATGAACATTACTAATCAAGTGCATTTGACGGCAGAGAGACCTCTGGCTGCTGAGAACCCTCAGGATCACTCACAAGCAGAGAGTGTCTCCTGAGCATCCTGGTGCTGCCAGAGCTCACCTGTATGGCAGAAGGTATGAAGCAGGACAAGGGCAGATTAAGCCGCTTCTGGGAATTTAACAGCATGAGGCCACGAGTCTTGACTGGTTTCACAGCACTTTTATCATCTTAACAGTCTTGGTGTTAAGCAATGTTGAGGAAGTTCTAACTCACAGTGAATTCTAGGTACAACAGAAGAAACACTGTCTGTGCCTACCCTATCCTCACAATCATTGAGACACTTGAAGCCATTGTTACAGCCAATATGTTAATTCATCTCTCTCTCTCTCTTTTTTTTTTAACTCTTTACCAAGTATGATGTCCTTTTCCAGGGACAGATACCCCTGATAACATGTGAAAAGGATATTAAGATCTTCTCACCCCCTTTCTTATAAGAAACAAGTATCTACATATAGGAATTGGGTCTCCACTCCACGCCCACCCCCCATTCACATTGGGTATGATTTTGTTCTGGGTCTTACATACCTGATATCTGATCCAATCGACACCACATGATCACACAGGCTGGTGTGCTTCTTCCGTGTGGACTTTGTTGCTTCTGAGTTAGATGGCCACTTGTTGATCTCCAAGCCTTTAAGACCCCAGACACTATACCTTTTGATAGTTGGGCACCATCAGCTTTCTTCACCACATTTGCTTATGCACCCATTCAGTGATCGTGTTGGGAAGGTAAGCATTACGGAATGCCAGATTGTTAGAACAAAGTGTTCATGTGTCGAGGGAGTACTCGAGATGAGGCCCAATGTCCATCTGCAACCTTAACTCTTAACATATAGACATGAGTACAAAGGAAAGAGCTGAGCCAGTCAGGGTGCAGTATAGCACCAAGGAAACACACAACTTTCTGCTAGTTCTTTGGTGTCTCCTTCCCCCCACTGTCATGACCTCAGCTCTACCTTACAAATAGGATTAGAGCAGAGCATGCACACTACTTACAAATAGGATTAGAGCAGAGCATGCAACACAGGGAATTCAGGATAGATAAACCCTTCAGGGCCAACAATGAGAGTAGAGATGGCAGGAGGATTAGGGGAGGGTAGAGGGATAAAGGGGGAATCAATCACAAGGATCAACCTAGAACCCCCTCCCAGGGTGACAAACAACATAAAAATGGGTGAGAGGCAACAGAGGACAATATAAGATATGGAAAAAGATAATCTATAACTTATCAAGGGTTCATGAGGGATGGTATGTGGGGGAGGGAGGGGGAAGAAATGGGGAGCTGATATCAGGGGCTCAAGTGGGAAAAGAATACCTTGAAAATGATGATGGCAGCATATGTGCAAATGTGCTTGACACACTGGATGAATGTAAGGATTGTGATAAAAGATGTAAGAACCCCCAATAAAAATATCTTTTTTTAAAAGAAACAATTTAATTATACTTCTTCCAAGACACGTATATATGTTCTTCCGGCAGTACTTTCTTTTGTGTGTGTTTATGTTTATTTTTAATAGTTTTATTGGCATATACTTCACATATCATACAATTTAATAGTTCAATTATGCTAAGAAGATTTGTGCAAGCATCATCACAATAAATTTCAGAGCACTTTCTTCTCATACTTGTTGTTAGCTCACCATTTCCCACCATCATTCCCTATCACCCCCCTGGGCAATTATAAATGCAGTTACTATCGCTATAGATTTACTTGTCCTGGAATTGCTATACAGAAATCATACAAAGCACAAACATAAAGCAAACAAACAAGTAAAAAAAGACCCCAACAACATTAAACAGAAAAATCTCTATCACAAAGCAAGCAGAAAATATTAAAAACTGCAATAACATTAATATGAGTCAAACATGAGATCGAATGATAAGGTAGTATATGTTAATATAACTACATTTTCCATTTCTGATGCTCTCTGTCTGATACAAGGCTAACCACATCCTTTGACCATTGTCAAATGGACTTCACAGGAGACTTAATCCATGTGGAGACCCTGAAATGAGTTTTAGGTTTCCATTATAATCTATAACCTTTTGAAGCCCAGTGCTCACAATGTAAGCTCTGATACAATTTTCTCCTTTGGATTTTATTATTCATAATCCTTTAACCACACAGGCAGGTGGGCTTCTTCCATGTGTACTTAGTTGAAACCTCACTTAAGTGGCTGTTTATGTGAAGAAAAGATCCCAGATGGTATTCTTTCTGATAATCAGGCACCTTCTGGCTTCTACACCACACTTTTCTATAGCACCCATAGCTTCAGTGATCTCTTCATGAGGGTGAGCATCAAGTCGGGCCATGTAATAAGAACTAGTAATTGTTTTAGATTGGAACCACAATTAAATGTGAGCACAAAAACCATGCATGCATCTATGGTTTATATATGTCTCTGGTTCACTTTAGAGACATCATTATCATTTTATCAAAGAATCATCCCCTTGGAGGATAGAGTGATTCTATTGAGAGTGTCATTAATTTAGCCCACAGTATAGAATTTGAAACAATATTAAGACAAAGAATTTACACAATTATTGGCCAGCTTCAAAAGTCCAGGGTACTTTCAATATTATTTTCCAACACTGTAATTCAAGTGCATCGGGTCTTCTTTGGGCTTCTTCTTTTTTATTGTCCAACTTTCATTTGTATATGAAGTCATTAAAACTGCCATGGTTTCAGTGAGGTTCACCCTAATTCTCAAAGTAATAGTTTTGCTTTTTAACACTTTCAAGAAGTCTTTTGCCATACACTGGATTTGACTAATGTAATACATCATTTGAGTTCTTAAGGATTGCTTTCATAGACATTGATTGTACATGCAAGTAAAATGAAACCCTTGATAGCTTCAAACTTTTCCCCATTTATCACACTGTTGTTTATTGGTCCAGTTGTGAGAAATTTTGCTTTCTTTATATTGAAGCGTACTACATACTGAAGACTATAATTTTAAAAACTTCCTCAATAAGTGCTTCATGTTCTCATCACTTTCAGTAAGCACGGTTGTTCACTTACATATCTAATGACTCTTCCTCTAACCCTAATGCCACATTCTTCCCACACAGTTAAGCCTCTTGCATCATTTGCTGAGCTTACAAACAGGTTGACTATCGTACTCCATCCATGGAGAGCAAACCCGGAGAGTGGAAGTCACTTGCCTGAGAAGGTTCAGCCAGATTAGGGAGAGCTGAACCTCACAACAGTATCTGCAGACTCTAAGTCCAGGCTCTGAGTGATGGTGGGACTTCCGTGGTTGCCTCTTAGGTAGACCTGGAGACCATATGTAATGAAATGCAACATCCCACTGACGGGATGGGTGGGAGGAATTCCTAGAGTTAATTAAAAAGAGGCAAAGGGCATTAAGAAGACAGCTTGGGAGGGTGTTTTGTGGAAGTTCTGGAGAAGAAAGTGAAAGGAATCAGATGTATTTATAGACGAATAATGTGCAGAAGAGGGGAAAATGTGCTGCCTCCGGCAATTCTCATCAAGTTAATGGATGTTGCCAATTACTGTGGTAACACTTTTAATTGTATCTCAGCTCTGAAGAAAATAAAATCAGACTTTTCTAGGCTTCACCTCAAGACTATGGGGCACACATTCTGCGACATTATACTGTGTAGAGCTGTATGTCCAACATGTACGTTGATAGTCTTCCTTGCAAGCAATTCCAGGCCCAAGCTGGGATTAAGGGGAGTAGTTAAAGAAAGGGCATCTGCTTTGTGGGGTGCTGTGCCTACATGGAAATGGGTCTAGATGGAAATTACATTGGGAAGAATGCTGTAATGGAAGCATCCCCGATGATAGTATCATGGTAGGTAGAATTTGTGTATTACTTTATTTGGAATAGCTCCTGTATTAAAACATGTGCTATTTCATGTCCTACCCCTAGAATGCAAATATCTTGAAAGGAGTTACCTCATCATTGTAACCTCACTTCCTAGCACAGAGCAAGCACCCAGCTGCTTATTAAAAATGCTAGAATTCCTATTGGATTTTTATCAATGAAGGACTCGAGGCTCAGAGTAGTCACCACATCGATAAGTGCCAACTCCCAGACTCGAGTGGGGCCTTTGATGAGCGCTCATCTACTATTTGAATCTACTTAGAGGAGGTCAGACCTAATGATCCCTTTCTGAAAGGTCCCAACCTTGAGAACCTTGGTCTCCTTGGCATACATGAGATTGGCAGGTGTTTGAATCAAGTCAAAGGCATGTCGTGTGTGTGTGTGTGTGTGTGTGTGTGTTGTTTTGTTTTTCCTAGAATCAAACACACATTACAGAGCTGGGGCTCCAGAGCCACCTTGAGAAGCAATGTGCCAAGTTTCCTTTTACAGCTGAAGACAGAGGAGATAAAGACAAATATATATTTATTAGCTACTCTGTGCCAACGGCCTTATTTTCTTTATATTATTTGGTCCTGAGCACAAGCAGCAGCAGCTAAGAGCTCAACAGATTTATTGCATTAGGCAGACCTGCTGCATGAGATCTCTTTGAAGTGTTAAAGAGCATATATACCACTTTGAGGACTACCGTGCATCTGTGCATTGTATTTTCAATCACCTCATTCACAGGTGAAAGCTAGGCGATGGATAAGGCAGAGGGAAGAATTGCATTCAAATTGTGGTGTTGACAAAGAAGAATGAGCAGAACACGGACTGTCCGAAGAAGTAACCCATCGGCCTTGGAAGAAGTACAGCCAGAATGTCTCTTAGAAGCCAGGACGGAGACATTTCATCCATGTGCTTTGGGCATGTTAACCGGGGAAACCGGTCCCTGGAAAAGGACCCAGTGGGTGGTAAAGCGGAGGGTCCATGAGAACCAGGAAGACCCTCGATGAGATGGATTGACACAGCGGCTGCACCAGCGGGGCGAGACATACTATGGATGGTGGAGGGCTGAGCAGTGCTTCCTTCTGCTCCATGTAAGTGTCCTTCTGAGTCAGAACCGACTCTAGGGGACCTAAGAGCAACCATCAGAGCACCCTTATCAAGGATGCATTGTTCACGCGTGACGATGAGGAAGCGTGGCTCCGGAGAGCACAGGGGAGTTGCCTAAAGTTTGCCCAGGTCGCAAAGGGGCAGAGGGAGGATCAAATGTCCAAAGCACTTGAGATGAAGTGTAATCACCCTTGCCTTTAAGGAGCATGCTGGCTGCACTTCATGCATGAGATGTGTGTTTGTTCTCTCAACAGTCTCCACCAGCATCATCATTCAAATGTACCCCTCCTTCGTCAGTCTTCCTTACTCAAGGGCCAACGTGCACCTGCAGAGGAGGCCACTGAAAAGACCAAGGCTTGGGGCAGGCACACCTTAGTCCCCCAAGAAATATCCTTGCTTTTCTTTTCTTTCTTTCTTTCTTTCCTTTCTTTCTTTCTTTCTTTCTTTCTTTCTTTTTCTTCGCAGTTTTCATAAAGGTCAGTTTCATTATTGGTGGGGAACACTTTTAACAGTTAAATATAATTAAATAATGTACAGTATAGGGGACTACATGACCAGCATTGGTAACTAGATAACCAATTGAACTAGAAATCATCTAACAGGAAACTCTCTAAATGTTTTAAATACAGCTCTTGTTTAGATCATCCTTTGTTTTGATCACCTTTGAGCCAGCATGAGGTGCAGGGCGGGGTCCAGAGGGGTACACCCTGCTGGTAACTATGGAAATATCTTAAGGCCAAATCTTCTGACACCCATCTGCAGAGGTGTCTTTAGCTGGATTAAGCCTCCAGCTCCAGGGAAAACCCAAGTGTATGGTCTCCAGCATGGACGCTCTTCCCATCTGCCAGAGCAGACAGTGTAAGCTTCACACCAGCCTCTGCACCTGAGGGCAGCCCCCGTCAATGAAACTAGAGCTGTTGACTTTTGCAAAAGGAAGTGGTGAATCCAACTGATATTCAGCAGCAATGCCAAAAAGAGTGCAGTTGGTGCCTGATGCCCAAGCAAGGTTTACTGATGTGTCAAGATATTCGCACACTTTTTGATAAACTGATTCTCTAAATTCTATCATAATTGACATTAGTGGGTAGCTGGAGGCCCCAGTCCTTGTAGCCCACGACAAACTTAGTCTTAGTCAGCTTTGACTTGGCACTCTCAAAGGTCATCTGATAACCAGCCAGCCAGTCCTCACAGCAAAAGACAGCTGAGCCATGAACTGCAGGTCCAGCAACATCAAAGTCAACATCACAGCCAAGGTTTAGGCATACTCTCTTGTAAGAAGACTTGATAGGACCACTTTTCTTTCCTGTGTTTGGTGATAAGATAGCATCAAATGTCAACTTTCAAACTTGGTAAATCTGGTCTTCAATTGCAATTTCTGTCCCCAGAGTAATACCAGTGTTTTATTTTTTAGCATCAAATGTCAACTTTCAACCTTAGTAAATCTGGTTTTCAATTGCAATTTCTGTCCCCAGTGTACTACCAGTGGTCTATTTTTCTGAGAAAGTCAGACCAAACTCACACCATGTATATTTTGTCTCCAAGGTCCCAGTATCTTTACCGGTGTCTATTTTAGACAAACCAGATGCTGAGTGTCCCATACCACCGCCAGACTTTGTTTTCGCATTCCGTTTCACCAACGCCAAACCAAATCCTTTGTTGAAAACAACTTGGGCAGCATTGATGGAGGAGCACACATTGGCCACGTGCAGCTCTGCCTGTAGGTTGCCACGGCAAGATGATCTAAAAGGGAACCGCCACACTGCTCCACCAGCAGCTGAGGCCACTCTCTTGCTCAAAGTTGGGTGGCAGCTGAAGGGTGAAGTGAAGGAGACCTAACCTTGCTTTTCAACACTTTCAATGGGTCTTCTGTAGCAGATTGACCCAATGGAACATGTCCTTTGATGTCTCTACTGATGCTTCCATGAGCATTGATTGTGGATCCTAACAAGACAAAATTCTTGACAGCTTCAATCTGAAAGCGTCCGTCAAACACAAGGTGCCAGGTATTGATGGAACACCAACTGAAATGTTTCAACAAGCTGAGGAAGCACTAGACGCGTCCACTTGTCCATGCCAGGAAATTTGGAAGGCAGCTTTGGCCAACTGACTGGAACAAATCCATATTGTTGCCTATCCCAAAGAACATTGACCCAACCCAATGCTCAATTTAGAGAACAATATCATTAATATCACATGCAAATCTTAGTACAGGTCTTTACTTAGTGACTAGCTTTTGTTGAATTGACACTGAGTCATGCAGACTGCATCAGTGTCTGCGTCAAACTTTTCTCCATAGGGCTTTCAATGCTTACGTATGGGAAGTCGATCAGAAGGCCTTTCTTTCAAGGGGTTTTTCGATGGGCTTGAACCTGCAACCTTTCAGAGAGCAGCTGAGCACATTAACCCTTTGCACATGGCCTAGGGACTACTCAACATATCAGTCATTATTCTGGTCTTCCTACTAGTCTGGCTTTGGCATTCTCTGCCGTCATGAACACCCTACAGTCTCTCTGCATTTGTCTATATGGATAATGTTGTAGGCACGTGACCCAGTTGAGGTGGGGGGATCAGAGGGGTAGGCCAAAAACACAAGATCCTGCTTAAAAGTATAGTTGTGAATTCCTCCTTCCCCATCCTGCCAGGAGGCTCTGTCCTAAAGCCACTACACATTCCAGAGACGACGCTTGGAAGAAGCTCAAGCTGGGACAATTCCACCCTCTACTTGTGTGCGCAGGCAGAGCTGTCATCCCGTGAGCAGGTGCTCACAGCTGCGTCCATCAGCCTGGAGTAGAGCGGCCCAGGGGAGGAGGAAGAAGTCAGGCCCTCTGGGACAATTAAAATTAAACTGAGCCCGACACTCTGGAATCCTCTCTTGGGAGCCATTCCGCCTAGTCTGGGGTTGGGGCAAGATCACTTAATAGGCCCTTTTTCATCTTTAATTTCTCTGATTCAGAAAGTTTACAAGATCAATTGCGAAGAGGGCTAATGTGAGGAGATGAGGCAGCAAGTTACTTAGGGCTCAGAGTCAGCTAATTCTTTAGCTTCTAACTAGAGCCCACAGGGACCCACTTATATAAAGCTTGAGAACGCTTTGCCTTGCTCAATCGCCCCTCCCATCCCCAAATCCCCTCTAAATAAAGAATGTGAATTGCAACCCAGCAAGAATAGCCTATCAGCCTCAAACCAGCCAGCACTTTCCAGGAATCTCAGGAATATTGTCCTTAAAACACTTATGCTTCTCTTATCATAGGGCTCAGGATAGCACAGGGCTCATACTGTCCTTACAATAAGTATGCTGCTCCTATCATAGGGCTCGTGAGTGCAGAGCAAGGTTCTCTCACCATCTTCACACCAAGGGTCCTGGAGACCTATGTCTTGTAAGGCCACCTGAGTCAAGGCAATGTCAAGCCAGGATCAATGGATTGTCTAACCATGTGGGTTTAAATCCATTACTCCTAGTGTCTAGCTGTGTGACTTTAACCATGCGATGTCACCTCTCTACACCTTGTTTTCATTATCTATAGATGGTCATCCCTAGCTGTACGTGTGTGTCTACCTGTGGTGGCTTGCAGGCTGCCATGATGTTAGGCCATCAGGATCTCAAATACAAACAGGGTCACCCATGGCATGTAGGTTTCAGCAAAACGTTCAGACTAACACATACTGGTAAGAAAGGCCTGGCCAGATCTATTTCTGAATATGAACCAATGAAAATCCTGTAATCACACCAGAATACGGTCCCGTATGGTGCTGAAAGATGGGCCCCTGAGTCTAGAAGATGTTCAAGATACGCAGTGACTGTACCAGGGAGATTGAAGACACCAGTTGTGAAGAAGGCATGGAATTGCGCAGCAGTACTTTCTTCTGTTGTGCAAGGTGCCACCAGAAGCACAGCCATGAATCAGAGCGGTCTCAAGAGCAACTAACAGTAAATGAGGATAACAACGGGGCTTTGAGGCCATTCATTCAATCACGTAAGTGCTGTGTTACAAACAACCCCTGACCCTCTCTAGATGTCCGTGCCTTTGTTCTCTGCTCATGGACCTTCCATTGTCCCACACAGTATGAACTCAAGGGTCACATTACAAGGTACCAACACCATGAAACTTGGACGATGCATGAGAAAAACAGGACTAGCCCCAGACTTCTTTTTAGCTAGTTTGCTAAGTGGCTGCTGCATTTGTCGGTTGAGAAAGTGCTAGCCTTCTGTATTCTTTCATTCTTGCCCTGTCTTCGTGGTTCCCCTCCCCTCACCCTTCCCCATAAGAACCGAAGGACAGGAACATGCCAGTGACAGTAATTTTACCAAATGGCTTGTGCAAACAGCACTGAAGAAAACTTTCCCTCCCATCCAAGAGACCTACATTTTCCAAATGGAAAGACAACCTTGGGGCCAAGTAGCTCGTACCAAGTGATCTGGACAATACACCCTGCAGGACCCTTCAATTTCCCTAACAGGGCACTCGCCACTCTTCCCCCCTCACTGGCTGCACAGTTTCTCTTAATGATGGCAGAATGAAGCTAAACTTTTTTTCTGCACAACTGGCTCTGGGGGATTCTAGAAAGCCTGGGAAGGAAGTTTCAATTTGTTCACTTGCTGAGAATGAATTCTGCCTCATATAACTCCTGACAAATTGCCATTTTTAAAGGGTTTGTTAATTTCCAATGAGCAAGTGGCACATCAGATATCGTGCTTATTCAACAGATGCTCCTGAGCTAAACAAATGGTTCTTGTTTAACAAACATGGAAACATCTTGTCAGCTTTGCCGAGATCATCCTGTTTAACTATCAAGGGAGGGTCCTGTGGTTCGTGGAGAAATAAGAGCTGTCTTCTCCCTCTCTAAAGGACTGGGATTTGGGTTTCATTCAAAGAGATGGTGGTATGCTCCTCTGCCCAAGGGGTGGAAGCAGCTCTAGGACAAGACCAGATCAGTTAACTTCCAGTCACATCCCCCACCTCACAGCACCCTGATGCATAACAGAGCAGAGCTCTGCTCCACAGGGATGTCAGTGGCTGATGTCTCAGAGATAGATTATTATGCTTTGTTTCTGTATTGCCTCTAACTGAACAGCTGAGTGTGTTAACCGAGTACACCACGCAGATAACGGTCCTTGGATTTCTTCATGTCCCTAAACTGCCCTACCCTCCAAATGGACATCTATGGACCCCATAATCCCACACGGTTCTGAATCCTAAAGCCCTGAATGAGATACCCATCTCATTCACAAAGATCTTGTACAATGGAGATTTCAATCTCAGCTTTGGAGTAAGCCAATTTGGGTTGGACTCCTAGCTTGGCCGTTTATTGATTGTGTGAACTTGGACTGATCATTAATCTCTTTCAAACTCAGTTTCCTTATCTGTGAAATAGAGCTCATAGTGACTATCAAAGGCACAGGTGCTGTGGATAGGGACAACTGCAGTCCACTAATGCAAATTGCATCCACCCTGATATCAGAGAGTCCATCTTACTTCAGGGACTTTATTTAATGGAGCTGAATTTAGGAATGAATTTAAGGAGCAGATTACAGGGGACTGGGGAAGGATCCAGTTGCTGCGTCCGCCATTATTTGGAAGGAGTCAGTGTGACATGCTTGATGATGTGAGGGCTCAGGGAGGTGAGTCAGAAATGAAATCTCAACAGAGAGTGGAGTCCTTCCAAGCCTCAACGCTCCAGTCTAATATCATAGTTATCTTCAGCCCGAGAGCTAGGGAACTGGCCTAGACTGGGGACTGGCTGGGGGTGAGGGCTGGGAAGGAAAACGGCTAGCTGGGCAGGGGCACACAAGGACACATGGAGAGAGATGAGGGCTGATCTCTGTCCAGGCTGCATGTGCAAAGAGAAATCCATCTGCCTATGGGTGCAGCAGAGTGCACGTATTAATTATAAAAGAGATGGCATTTCAGAACCTTTCTGCTGGAGTGCATCACAGAGTATTACCATGGGCCAATAACTAACTCGCTGAAAATTAATTTACTCCACAGTGTATATATGCTGTGGAGAGATGCAGAATGAGGCCGACCCTGGCTGAGTATGGTATGACCAAGTACTGACTGAGTGGGTTGCGAATATTAACAGATTTGAACACTTGGAAGGGCTGCAGAAGCATCCTGTGGGCATGGTTAATTATCTAATGGAAACTCGACAAGGTGGATATTAATAGGATTGCCACTGGGCACCTGAAGGAACTGAGGCTTAGAAAATGTACCCCCAGGATTAGTGTTTCTAATGGAAGGGCCGAGAGCTCGATGGCACAACACGTGCCCTTCGCTACTCGGATAAAGTGTGAGAAGGGGCTCAAGGTGCAGGCAGTAGATCATTTGAAGAATCAGGTAAACTTTAAAAGTTCATGACCAGACTGCCAGGAAACACGCACCCTGATTTTCATCAGCCTTGCATGATTAAGGTCCCGGAGGGAAACATGCTCAAGTTAGGCTTTCAAAACAGAGCTAGTGTCATTGCACCAGGTGTAGGACCTGGGTGAGGAGAAGAGGATCAGTAGATATTTGCAAGTCCAAAAAGTTGGTCTAGACATCTTGTATAAGAAGGCACTGTATACCATGCTAAAGGGTTTGGAAATCGTGATTTTCGGGGGGGGGGAATCTATTGTAAATATGTATGCTTACATGCAAAACACCACCTGGTAGGCATACTCCAATTTAGAGAAAATCAGAAACACTCTTAAGTGATGCCCTGCACTGTGGTGATTACATTTATTGCATCTCCTATAAACCACGGTAAGATGACTTTTGGGTTAGATCATCCAAATCAAAAAGAAATCCCTGCCATTGAGTCAATTTCCACTCAGACAGACTCTCTAGGGCAGAGTCGGCCTGTTCGGAGGGGTTTCCAAAGCTGTAAATCAGTATGGAAACAGAACTTCCCACCACTCTCTCCTGCAGAATGGCTTGTGCGTTTGAGCAAGGACATTTTGGTTTGTGGCCAAGTGTTTAACGGTGCCACCAGGACTTCTTGGACTCACCACACAACCCCCAAAAGGCAGCTCCTCATGGTCTTTAAGAGAGAGAGGAGAGGCTGGAGTTACATTAGCTGTCATTCTATTGATCATTTGATTGCAGTTCATTAAGAAATCTAAGTATGTAAGAATGACATAATGCTGCTGATAACTTTGAATTGCCTCAAATTTACAAAAAAATATGAAGGAGAAATAACTCACCTATATTATTTTTTTATTATTGATCACATAATTTTTATGATCTACTTTACAAGTAATTATGACTCACTACCACGCCATTACACTTTTACTTAAAATGCTCTGATAGCCTTGTCTTCAGCAACAGAAGTTTTTAACCGCGGGGTAACCTGTGCCACAGAAAGATGAAAGGTACCATAAAGGACTAGCTCTAGTGGTAGCAAAACTGAAGGCAGAGAAGACAGATAAGAAGCTGGTTCGGGCAGAAGTGCCAAGAGGGAGGAGGTTTTGTAGGTGTAATAACACAGCTTGGGGATCAAAGGCGGTTCCGACTGCATGGTGTCTGGGGCTAGGCTGCTAATGGTAGTTAGGGTGATTGATATTTCCAGGTCGGGCTATTCATAACGATATTGCTATTAAAATAATATGAGGAATTAAGAGGAACAATTTAACCAAGCATATAAAGAAAGAGATGGAGCTTTCTTGTGTGTATTTTGGGAAATGGCAATGTGTTCTATACTAGACATTTGGGGTTTGAGATCGATGAGAAAGATCACTGTAGGGTGGGGTTAGGGAGTATCTGAAATTCTAGAGAGAACGGGGGAAGGATAGTGCTTGGTGGTCAATACACAGGCTAACATGGTTATATGTGTAGATATGCCTTCCTGGAAACTATAGATATATGTTTGTAAGTAAATAAGATAATGAGCAAACATTGACATTTACAGGGCTCTCTGAATCAAAAGAAGCCAATGAAGGTTGCATCAAAGAAATGGTCAGGAGACTAGACAAGCAGGAGACAAATCACAGTGATGAAGGCAGCACAAAGACTTGGGGAGAAGTGGACATAGTGTCAACACCTACTAACATCATGTAGGACAAGCCATGAAAAGGATTTGGCCTCTAGGCATTCTTGGCTAATCAAAGGCTGGGATTGGTGAGGCAGAAGCCAAACAGAAGGGAATTGAAAGGGGTGGAAGGCGAGGAAGCACATTCATTATAAATGACTTAATAAAATCAGGGTTTTGAACCAGCTCTTGGTTTATTCTAGGGTGACACACCCCACCTGCTGGGAATTTGCATTTCTATACTATATACATTGCATTACCAAACATAAGGTCAGGGGTTCTAACCCCCAGCCATTCCTAATAGAGAATAATGAGGCCGTCTGCTCCCTTACAGAGTTACAATTTTAGAAACCCTATGGAGCCGTTTTACAGTCCCGAAGTTCACTGTGCGTTGTAATTGACTGGTTGGTAAAGGCTAAGTAGGGGGTTACCCCTGGATGCACTGATTCACAATGTACATTTTAACAAGAGTCCCTAGTTTTTCATAAGAATCACCTGAGGATTTACTACAGGAATCATCTGGTATCTTGTTAATGTGTAGAATGAAAAGAAATAGGATACAAAGTGCAACTGGGCAAGTTGATCAATGTAGTTAATAGTCACTTAAAAATACTGAATTGGCAAATGCTGTATTTTATGTGTTTGATTTGTAAAAATAAACAAAATTGAGCAACCGGATATGTAAGTCCACAAAAGAATGAGCATCGCTATTCTTGCAAACCAACAGAGAAACATGGAGAAAGACAACTTTAGTGGGAGAAGAAGCAACCATGGGAATGTTTATACACTGGAGGCCCTATGTTTTTGATGAGACAGAAGCTCGATTATTGATGAGGTAAGTGATGGAGAAGACTAGAGGGGCTACTCTCCACTGTTTAAATTGTTAACATTTCAGATTATTCACTTTCTAAATTGTATTTATAAATCAAAGTGGTATTTAAGCAATTTGAGGGACACGCAATAGATTAAGAAAAGCACAAACATCAAATATATACATTTGGGTTTAATTTATTTTTAATGTTTTCCCCTTATTTATCTTTTTTCAAGATGCTTTGAGCGTTTGTTTAGCTTTAGCTTGGAGTTCAAGTGTATTGCCAGCAAAGGACATTCTGTGCCCAACCTCTGAGAATGACCTACTTCTGAGTCTACCAATCTAATGGCTTCCGTGTTCTATCAGTCCATTTGCCTTGTGCCTGCTAATGTCTCAGAAGGTCAGGCTGAAGAAGAGTTTCTTCTAGAATTGCATCTTCTCATTCATAACCACTCAACTCCAGGCTGTGGAATGAACCTTGAGAACTTCCCAATACTGAGCTGGATGTTTGTACTCCATTCAGTTAGAATCAAATTCACTGAGTGCTCTCAGAGTACAAAACATCATCTGTAATAGCTACTTCTCAAAATGTCTGGGTGAATATATTTTACCAAATCATCGCAGACTTGTCCTTTCCATAGATGCCATAAAGATATCACAGCAATGTCCAATTGCTCTACAAGTTCCTCAACACTTCATCTCCGTGTATGTCTTATTTTGTGTGCTCCTCTCAGCACAGACCTGTGACAAGAGTGGAGCAGCAGCAGTCCATGGGCTGCACTTGGAGAATTAGTGGTGCTTGCAAACATTTCTGTCTTCCTAAGGAAGCTAACGTGCACAAGGATAGGGCAACTAACTCAAACACACCACTTCTCAGTAGGAAAGTAGGTAAAATGATTAAGCACTCAGCAACTAGTCAAAAGGTGGACAGTTCAAACTCAACCCTAGGTGCCTCAGAATAAAGGTCTGGTGATCGATCAACTTCCTAAAGATCAAAATCTTAGAAACCAAATGGAGCAACCCTAGTTTGAGCACTTGAGGTCACCATGTGTCAACTAACAGTGACAGATACAAGTCCTGGGACCCAGGACGACTGATGGCAGCCACAACCGCTGCCCCTCCTCATACTCATTCACGTGTAGATTAAGGCAGATGGACCTCCACACAAAGATTCTGAATCATCAGACCCATTCTTATTAGCATCATTGTCGGTCTGATGACAGGAGGCTTTTGTGAACATATAAAAGGACGTCACAAAGTCCATGGGACGAATGCAATGAAAGGATAAAGGAGAGTTTCACAAACGTTTGAAGCCCATTCATCTATGTACTATGAAGACAGGACTTTCTAGGTTCCCCGAGTAGCCTGGGTCCCTCTACTACACATGGACATAAACCCAGACCCCACTTATTGCCAGCAAGTCGGTCCCAACATGTAGAGGCCATTCGAGAGAGTGGAAGTGCCCCACAGGGTTTCAAGGGCTGTGATTTTTTTTTTAAGAGAAGTCACATCTTTTTCCAGTAGAACTTCTGGTGCATTCGAAGCACTGATCTTTCCGTTAGGAGCCAAGTGCTTTATTGACGGCATCACTAGGACTCCTTGCTCGCTCATTGCACAAAAAAGCAAACTCACGGACACTGAGTTGATCCTGCCTCAGAAAGATTCTGTAGGACACAGTAGAAATGCCTCATTGGGTTCCCAACGCTGTAAACCTTAATGGGAGCAGAAAGCCTCACCTTTTCTCCACAACACAGTCACTAGTTTCAAACTGCTGACCTTGAACTTAGCAGCCCAACTTGGAACCCACTATGCCACCAGGACTCCTTTACACACTCGAAGAGCAGCCTGTAATCATCCTTTATTGCTCTGACCTCAGTTTCAATCCTATCTTTGTGTGTCATTTGATTAATGTCTGGGTGACATTAATAAACAGCATACGTGTCAACGTGGGTGAGCCAGGATTCTCCCATGATATGCTTTAACATCATGTGATGTCAGATGGGATCCAAGTTGGGATCTCCTAGGAACAGGCAAACAACTGTTGGAGGAATAGAGAACAGTGTCACCTCCTTAATCTGGTCATGGTCTTGATACAATTGAGGGGGGTCCATTCGTGGTGTGGCCTACTCAGTGAAGAGTGACAGTGTGTGGAAGCTACTTCACTTCTATTGCTGGATCTGGACCTGGTATCTGGTTTGTTGACCTTCTGTTATAGGGCCTGCCAATTCCAAGATTCATTCCGTTCTGCATCCATCAGCCTGTGGTCTTTTTTGCTTCACCTGCCTGCTTCCTGTTCATGAGCTCCTGCAGCTGTATGACTCAGGAGAAGCCTCCAGCTTACACCTGGCCCCCACACTTGACCTAGACTGGATTTCCCCGCTTGTACACCGTATAAGTCCTTTCTTGATAAAGACCTCTTTTGTGTAGATACACGTATAAGCATCACTGGTTTGGCTTCTCTACAAAACCCAGCCTAACATATTTGGTTCCCATAACTCCCCCAAAGCAGAGACAATTTCTGTTTTGAGCACCATTGTATCTCAGGGCCCAGGTAGTGCCTGGCTACCAGTAGAAGTTCAATAAACACATGTTGAAAGAATTCATTAATGAGTGGAGAAGCAATGCTATGATGCCACTCTGAGGCCATCTGCAGGCACTGTGGGGAACTAGCAGCATGCCCAGAGCTACCCAGTGAGGAGTACCCTCCCTAGGACACCCACAGAGCTGAGCTTGGCTCCAAGAGGGGAGGACTTGACTTACTCAATGTTCTCTAGGGAAGGTGAGTTCAGAGGGTTGTGGCAAGTCTTAGATAATCTGGAAATGTGGAGCTGGTTTGGAACCCTGGTCTTTCGGAGTTCACCTCAGAACCCATATTCTTAGGTTGTGTTACAGTGGTTTGGGCTTTCGTTGGAATTAAGACCAAGGTAGGGGGCCACTCTCAGGAGCCTATTTAATGAAAGGGTTTGGAGGAATGAGCAAAAACCAAGATGAGACATACAGAGACGGATAAAAGAAGGTCAAACAGGAGGGTGTGAATTCTGCCCAACCTCATGATACCTATGTTCCTTTACCTGCCAAGGGCTGGCCCCATCAGAAGCAGAATACGATAACACAGGCATGCCTAGCACCTGCATTTGTCTGATACCCCAAACCCTCAGTGGTGGCTTGGCCAAGGAAGTCTACTCTATGGTTTCTTGGCTTCCGGTACGCTGGGACCTCTTGTCTACACAGCCATCACCAATCTGCCGCTTCAGTCACAGTACCAAGTGCCATCAGATGGCTTGGGTTGGAGGTTGGGGTTCTTTTAGCCTCAGAAATGACTCTAGGTTTCCATCGCACCCTTCCTTTCCTTCTCTCCAGTAATCACTTTCTATCTAAAGCTATGAGAAGCAATGCAGAAAGGTAACTGGGCAGCATGTCTGCCCATAAAGTGCTTGGACAGAGGGAGAAATATACATGAGCAGTTAATGAAAGAAGTTAGCAGAAGTAAAAGTCAAGACAAGAACAGGAGTTCCGGGAGTGTCCACTCCTCTGTGGGGATGCTAAGCCCTTCCTAATCAGATCACACTCCCTCTGTCCAATCTTACCCAGCAAGTTTCAGAAAGCCTCTCAAACACATTTATTTCTGTCTCAGAAACATCAGCACCTGCTGCTGGATGGTCATATAGTGGGGCCCTCGGGCATCTGACACCTTATAATTCTCTGGGTGAATGGTCCATTCTTTTGAAGGCTGGGCTATGGCTGGTACATCATTCAGTCCAAAGAGAGTTCTAAGTGTGTAATTACTAATGACCCAAAGGAAATACATTACAGGACCCACCCAACTGCACTTTATGTCCATTTACTGGGCCAACCACTACCTAGAACATGATAAATGCAAATTCAGGGCAACAGATGCCAATAGGTGTTATTGAAAGGCATTACCTCTTATTTCAGAAGTGGTTTTGTTTGAGATTCACTTTGCCATTTATAAAAAAGGGGAGAGAGGGGAGGGGCAGCAGGAACATCTGGGAACATCAACAGCAAGGACAAAAACATCAACCACAGACGTAGAAGTCATGAGGATAGCTGCTCCTTTGGCCGGAGTGAGTCTGGGTGAGTCCACCTCTCTCGGGTTCAGTTTCCTTATCTGTAAAATGAAGGTGCTGTGTCTGCTGTCTCCATTCCCCCTTGCAGCTCTCATCATACGATGTCTCTTAGAAACCAGTATGTCTCTCTTGGGACCCCAGGGTCAATGACTGTTCCAGAAACGGCTGCCTATTTCTTCTGAGCCGCCGGAAGGAAAAGGTTCTTACTCATTACAAAGCCTCATAAATCATCCTGAGACCATAGGATGTTTTAATATGGAATCACTTAATTTAATAGTCATTTTGACATAAGGAATTGTTTTCTTAAAGCTAGAACTGGCTGTAAAGCCTCAAGCGATATTTTATGGCTGCTGTATAATAAAATCATTCAGCAATTAGTGATTAATGACATGCAACAGTACATTTCTCCATGGTCAACTCCTCTTGCTACGGTCTCTCACTAGTTTCACTTACTTGCCGGTTCAGCAAGCATACCTGCCAGTGATGAGCCTCTGTGTATCACCAGCGGGGATTTCTGAGCCCCAAAGTCTCCCCACACCAGATTGGGGGTGCCTGGACAGACACAGTTCCCTGCATGGAGGAAGGTCAGGACGACATGAAGTAGGCTTCCTTGGCCAAGTCACAGTCGGGAGGGTTCAGTAGGAGAAGAATGAATGTGCTGGGTGTGTCTTTGTCACTGTGTTCTGAGGTTGACAAGACTGACATCATACTTATGCACACATCGGGGTGGGAGGCTGGTGGGGGGGAGAGGACCTTGAAAAGCTGGCATAGCCACTCAGAGGATCAGTGTGGATGAACCAACTCGACTACTAGTATTTTCTGGGTTCTCTAACACCTCTCAAATCTTCTGCTGCAGAGACAATGTTCATTAATCTCATTTTATACTCGAATCACTGGTCCCGAGTGATTACGTAGACCGAGTCCCCACAGAAAATAATCAGTGGGACCATGATTCAAAACTAGGCAGTCTGAGGCCAACCCGATAATATGAGATGCTTCTGCCTGGCAGTCGGTGAAAAAGGAAGTGGCCACCCTGCCAGCCAGGACCTCGGCACCGTCTGACGTGGCACGGCACGCCCACTCAACAGTCTGCTGCCAAGTCAGCCTCCACTCAGGCCGAGCCCCTGCACAATGATGCAACATATCGCCCGGTCCTGTGCCATCCCCACGGTCGATTCTGGATGGGATCCGCCGTGTGATGCAGGGAAGTCTGGGTGACTTTCAGTGGTTGACTTTTGGTTGGAGACCAACAAGCCTCCTTCCTTGTCTCTCTTTGTCTGACAGCACCACTGAAACTCACTGAGACCAGCATGAACGTCTCTGTTGACTCGAGGATAGCGGCTATATTTGAGGTGCACTCCCAGGAATCAAACCCAGGTCTCTCTCACCACAGGTGAGAGGTCAACCATGATCTGAACCAACAAGGAACTGAAGCTGTCCATAAATGAATATTATTATCATTATTATTTACTATTACCATTCGTGTGAACTCGTTTAGGAACAGGGATAAGAACTGGGAGTAAGTCTCTCTCCCCACTGTCATGAATATAAGGCTATACTACCTGGAATCCTCCCCTGCCCAAAGCATTCACTCTCCAGCTGACGAAAGGGCTGCAGGTTGATGACTCTCAGCTGAGTCCCTTTATGAGCATTTACTATCATCGAATATAGTCATCTAGCCACGGGCCTGGCCCTTCTTTGTGGTAGCCTAAACCCTACAGCTCATCCAGGTAGCCATGCACAGTCCCAAACCCTGCTCTTGAGGCTGGGTGGTTCATCGCAGCTCTGAAACTCCCATCGGATCACCTAAGGTCTCTGATGCCAAAGCACAGCAGGTCCATCTCCCCTATTCCCTCAGCCCTCTGGGGTGGTCTTATTCTTAGGAGCATTCCCTAGTAAAGTTCCGACTTGCAAACTGTGCCATGCAGTCTATTTACCAAGGAAAGAAAGCCCACTACACTTTGCCCACCCAACAAAACAAAAGCAAAAAGCATCAAACATACAAATTAGAGGGGGAAAATAACATTGAGGGCTTGTGTGTTTTGTTAAGCTGGGGAAACTGCATCATCACTCAAACCATGGTTCTTCAATAAATATGTAATTACCATGCTAAGTGTGAACACGAATTTTTGAACAATTCACTGACAAAGTCAATAAGCCTGTGGTCACCTGTTGATTCACGGCCTGGTGGAACTCAGGTTCTAGGCATTATGAAGACAGAAAACCACATTCTAGGGCTAGAGGAGCATTTAGATTTATTTTCTGTTCCCCAGGATGGTCTTATTCTTCTTTTACGTGGCAAACCACATTTCTTTGAATCTCCTGGAGTTCCAACTCCTCTTTCCAGTGCCCACTGCCCCTAGTAATTGCCTTTTAATTGTCCACCTGCTTTCCAGCTCTTCCCACTATCTATTATTTGTCCTTCAGCCCACTGTAAGAATGATCTTTCTAAAGGCCACTCTTAAGTGTCTTCTTCCTTGGACAGAACCCTTTAAGGGTGGACTGCCTTAACTGCAAAATCGTCAAGCTGGCCTTTAAAGCTCCAATGTTATCACTTTAATCTTATCAGTTGCTCTCCTCCCACGAGTTCAGAGCCTGAACTCCCCGACAGACTGAACTATTAGTTTCTGAAATGCAGCCCATACTCTCTGAGTCTCCTCTAAATGTTCATCCTGCTCCCTCCTGTGCCGGAAATGCCTGTCATTGCCCATTATACCCACTTGCCGAAAGGTGAGTAGTTTGACTCCTCTGAGTGGCTGTCTAGGAGCCAGACCTATTGGTACACTCCTCTAAAAATCACAGCCTAGAAAGGCCTACCTTAGACATGCGCTTGGTCACGTGGGGCCATTATGTATTGGAAATGGAATCAACAACACTTGAAACAAGAACTTAGCATACCAGAGGATTCCCAACACACACACACACACACACACACACACACATTCTGCCTATTAGAACTGAACCATTATTCAAGCTTCATCTCACATGCCACCTCCTCCATGAAAATTTAACCAAGGTCCCCAGCTTCTCCGAGTCCTCTAGCATAGTTTGTACCTCGTACGAGGCACATACCATTGAACACTGTGCCAACCACAGGTGCCTTGTCTCAACTCTTCTCTGTCCTACTGTATCAATTAACTTTTGCTGCATATGCAACTGTCCCCAAAGTCATTAACTGAAACCAACAGTTGTTACTCTATTCATGCCTCCTTGGGACAGCCAGGGATTGGCTCAGCTGAGCTGAACCCAATGAAGAGTCATCTCATACTGAGGGCTGAGGGGGACACAGCTACCATGGAAAAGGCAAAAGCAAGCGAGGGCACACTTATCCACACAGGCATTATATAATGGATAGTCCCCAAGGCAGCATGTTGGGGGCAGACATGACATGTGCAGTGGAAAGGCACCACGAGGGTAACAGGGAACAGATTTGGGTGCATGATTCTCTTACTTAAGAGAGACTTAGAAACTGGAACTGGAATCCCCCCCTATTTGTGGTGTCAGCTGCCAAGAGTCAGACCCTAACTCCTGGTGTCATTCTGAAAAATGGAATACACACTGCTTGATCCAATAGGCCCCATCGGGTTTTCATTGAGAGTTTTCTGGACCTACATAGCCTTGCTTTCTACTACCTCACAGTCTGGAAGCTCCATTGACAACTATTCCTGAAGTTGACAATGTCTTCATTGGTGGGGATGAATCTTCCACAGTGGATTTGAAGGAAGGAGGGTTTTTAGTCAGGTGGTCCAGTCTATAGAGAGTGTCATAACTAACCCGGCTGGCATCTTACCATAAGTTCCCAGTGGAGTTCCCTTTGGCTTTCAGAATCTATTGTGTACAAGAATTCCTGGGAAGGTTTGTTCAGACGGAAAGACCTGAGGCAAGGCCAAAGATCCAGGCGAGGGGTTTCCAGGTAAGACCACAAAATCAGCCTTTTTAACCAGCACCCAATAGCCTGCAGGTTCTCCCTTGGCCTTCATCTGTGAAACAAAGGTGTCCCTGATCGTCTGAAGAGTGGACCAGAATTTCCTTTCCTGCCCCCATTTGTGGCTGGAGACCAACACCCAGACTGAGAGACTCGTGGGATGAGACCTCGCCTCCAAAGCCTTTGAGTCCACCTCTGGGTTTCAGAGGGAGGACAGAAAGAGCCAGAGGAATTCTCGGCAGGCTTGAAGGCCTTGCAGCTGCCCAGCGGCAGACGGAGAACGAGGACCCAGCTGTCCTGACTCGAGTGCTCTTTCCACCTCCCAAGTCACATCGTTATCTTTCTCACTTGCCGGATTTCTTTTAACTCTGAAAAATTCCGTACCCAGCTCACTCCAACATCTAACCAAAAGGAAAGAAAAGGAAGGAGGTGAGTCTGGCTCTCCCCGTCTTGTAATTCATGTTCCAGATCTTTCCCACCAGAGTGAAAACCCAGTCATGAACCCAGCACCATCTGCTCTATTTCATTGTCCTTCTTTTTCACAACACGGGTTACACCAGGGGGCGGGGCCCGGGGGGAATGGGACGAGATGCATGCGACAGGACCTTGCCTCTCACTATCTTCCCATCACTTGGAGAAGCACGCGGCCACCCTATTTTAAACCCCCCAGCAACTTTGGCCCAGCTCCTTGGCAATTATTCCATACCTTGTTGCCTTTTATAGATTAAACCGGTGCCAGGGTCCGACCTTTTCAATGCTTCCGTCTCCTCGCATCTATCCAAAATGCTGAGTGGGCAGAATGGGGAGGCCCCTAGGGACTCTCTCCCTGCTTCCACTGGGCACAGTTCTGCCCAAATGACTTGACAGCTTCTCTTAAGAAGTGTTAGGGGGAAAGGTTGGAATATGTCGGAAAATGACATGGCTGGGCAGCAGGGAGAAGGGAAGGGGAGGGCAAGTCCTTAATCCATCACCTCACTGTCCTTCCAAAGAGATGCTGCCGATAGCAGCAAGAGAGCTAATGAGGGAGAAAGGTCCCACTCAGGGGCGATTTGATGAGAAGTACAATGAATCCCTAAATAAAAATGTTGCTTCTTGATTCTATTTGTAGCAAAAGGGATCAAGATGGTATATAACATGCTATTTCTTGGATTCAAACGTATCCAAATATACAGACAACCACCCTGTCATTGAAGAAGCAAATTGGTGACGGCTGAACATTCCACAGGTCATACAGAAATTGCCTATCTGAAACATGCCTTTGAGAACCAAAATGCCCCTAAATGCTCTCTGCCATGAAGTGATGAAGGACGCCGTTTCTATTTCCAATCGAACCATGGCAGCCATTCGCCTTCCCTCACAGCCAGCTCTGTGAATCAGCGCTTCACTTAGCAAAGCCACGCCCCTGTGAATATAGGCAGTTATCTTCTCACCGAATCATGCAGAGCCCCTTGATACAGAATGAATCAAATAATGTCTTCATGAATGCAACGGCTTCGACACTTTGGCAACTTCTTTAAGCATCCAAGTATGTCTACACTGTTACCGGAGATTTCAGGTGGCATAAGCACTAAGGGCCAACTTTCACATGCTTACGAGGCAATTAAAAATTCCAGGGCGTGTCCCATGTCCACCTGCAGGTGAACGTTGGACGAGGGATGAGGAAGACTGCAGCAGAATGGACGTCTTCGAATGTATTTGGCAAAGAAAACATCAAAAGCACCAGAAGAACAGACACATCTATCTTGGAAGAATAGAATCAGAGTGCTCCTTCAAAAGGAGGATGGTGAGACGTCTTCTCACCATTCTTTGATTTTTTTAAGTATAGAGTCTCATTTCAAAAGAAATTGTATGCAGGAGCATAATATAGATCACTACTTAAGAAGTTCAGTATCTCTCAATGAATCAGACAATGGGGGCCAAAGACCTGAGCACCAAGCATCTCACAGGCCTATGGATTCGGCGGGCTTCCTCTTCCTGTTTAAACTCCCTTGGAGTTTCCAAGAGGATTGTTGGAGCAATACCAGGTCAGCTCAAATTTTGGGGTCCTCCTCATTCTACCATGTCAACACATAGTCACCATAGATGAGGCTGTATCAAGCCAGTGGACTATGATGCCACTATCAGAATAATATTTTATGACTATTAGGGCCACAGACAGACCATTGCTTAGGTGAGGTTTATATGGGAATGGAGGCCTATACAGTACGCCTGTCATCTGACTTGCGGTATAAAAAGTGATGTGAGTGCGTGCACAGCTCCTTGCACCTGTGCAACAAGGTAGAAGAGTGCAAGAAAGAATACAGTGTTGAATTAAGATGAATAAAATCTTAAATGTAAACCTTTACTGCTATTGTATCAACTCACGTATAAACACAACTTGTAAGTGCATACTTTAAAAGGTCTAAATATCCACAATGGATGGATGGATGGATTGTGATAAGAGTTATACAAGCTCCCAATAAGGTGATTTTTTTAAAAAGAGAAACAATATAATAAAATAAAAAATCTAACTATCCAGTTTTTCATTAAATAATGGGATTTGGAATCAAAACACTTCAGACAATTCACATCTGTCATAACAAAAATCAGCAGGTAATCGAGTGACAGAGAGTTTCACAGAAATGCACTTGAGCCTCAAGGAAAGTGCCAAATGTTAATAAATCTTCATAAAACATGAATACCATGCCATTCCTCTTCGGGAAAGATGGATGCACTCCATTACTCAGTGGGACAAATTCAAACTACTTCCCTGTCATTCGAGGCCTTTGCAACTGCAGCTAGTGTACATTTCCAGTTTTATTTCTCCTTGGCCCCTTAACTCAAATCGTCCACTGTAGCACAGTGGTTCCCAGTGGGGACAAAGGTACCACTGAACATCTAGAAATGCATGCAGGAGTGCTGCAGGCATTTAGCACATCGAGACGACGGATGCTAAATATCCTACAATGCACGGGACAATTCCCCATCCTAAAATGTCAACAAAGTGTCAAGGGAGAAGTTCTATTCCAGGGAGTCCACTAACTGCTCTCCAAACCACCGCCATGGTTTTGTTCCACTTATTCTCCTGCCTAGAAATCTCTTGCCCATTCTAATGACAGACGACCCAACAGAATCCAGATATTATCACAAGTATCATTAAAAACACATGCAAATACAATTTTGCTGAAGATAATGCAAAAGCAGTTGCAGGAGTACATCACAGGGGACTATCAGAAAGGCAAGCCAGAATCAGAAGAAAAAGTAGAACAGGGAACTTCCTTGCTGATGTCACATGAACCCTGACTGAAAGCAGAGAATACGAGAAAGATGTTTACGTGAGTTGTATTGACTATGCAAAGGCATTTGACTGTGTGGACAGAACAGATTGTAGATAACATGGCAATGAGTAAGAATTCAAGGACACTCAATCGTGTTTATGTGGACCAAAAGTCAAAAGGCGGATACTTGAACAGAACCAGAGAATACTCTGTGATTTAAAATCAGGAAATAGGTGTCACAGGGGTGTATCCTTCACCAGGCTTATTCCATCTCTACACGGAAAATTTAATCTGCAGATCCAGATGACATGAAGCGCACAGCATCAGATTTGGAGGAAACCTCAGTAACAAGCTGTCACATGCAGTTATCACAAGCTTGCCTGATGAAACAAAGAAGACTAGACATATTTACGGAAGACTCCCACCATACGGATTGTACCCCAAATGTGCGGAAACAAAAAACAAAAACCCTCACAAGTAAATACGTAAGCAACGTCATGATAAGTGAAGAAAAGTTTGAAGTTGTTAAGGATTTCATTTTACTTGGGTTCACAATCAATGCACGTGGAAGCAGCTGTCAAGAAATCAAAAGGTACTGCATTGGGAAAATTTGCTCTAGAAGACTCCTTTCAGTGTATAAAAGCAAATAGATCCCTTTGGGGACACAAATGTGCCTGGCCCAAGTCATATTTTCATTTGCCTCATATTCATATATACCATGAATTGCCAAAAGAATAAACAAATTTTGTCTTGGAAGAAGTCTAGCCACAATGGTACTTAGAAGTGAGGCTCGATAAGACTTCCTCTCTCACACTTTGGACATGTTATCAGAAGGGAAGAGTCTCGGGGAAGGGATCTCATGTTTGGTCAAGTAGCGGATCGGCAGGAAACAAGAAGACCTTCAATGACATGGTCGCTGTAACAATGAGTTCAAAGAGAGAAATCAGCCCAGATGGCACAGGGCTGGGCAGGGTTGTTCTGTCGGACATGGGGTCGCTAGGATGAAGAGCTGACTGGAGAGAAAAGGTCTCTCCCTTTATTGGCCAGCTTAACTCACTCTTCAAAATGCTTCAGCCCCACATCCTTCAAGAGGGATTCCTTGATCATATCAGGCTAACCTGAGTTCTTCATCCTCTATAAGCATCACAACACCTTTTATAAGTCCCCTCCCACCCCCCACCCCCCACACGTACCCCTTTGGTGCTTCCTATTCCTGCCCCAGTCCCTTGGCAATCTTCATGGGTGCGTCTCAATAGTTGCATCGTATCTGTTAAAGCACGTATGCGCTGTTGCCACATCATCTGTATTTCATGTTTTTTTAAGTATGTTCACATTAAGCCAGAGATAATTTTCTCTAAAAGAAATATTAGTGTTAATAATAATAATAATAATAATGATAATGATATATTGGGAGCTGGATAGACAGCTCAGAAAAAAGAAATGTTGACTATTGGGCAATAGGATCTGAATGTGGGGCAAATGAAACAAGACTACTATGCAGACACATTCTGATTTGCTGTAATTTCAGAGATTCCAAGAGCCATTAGCTACCAAGTTATGATAATGTTCATTTCTTCCAATTATCGTCTCATGTTTTTATTGCTTATGTCAGTAGTCATAGTTATTTAGTATTTAGTGTGTGAGGCTATCTTCCCCTGTAAAGATGAGCCTGTCTGCTCTGTAACCCCATGGAGCAGTTCTATTTTGCCCTGTAGCGTTGCTATGAGTCAGCATCTACTCCCAGGGAGTGGCGGGCATGTCAGCTGAAGTCTGTTCGGAGTAGGACGGCACCTGTTCCCACAGTCTGGAGATCCTGCCTTTCCAGTTATCACATGTTTGTAATATCACTCCTGTCTAAGCACTGTGCTGAGTGCTTTATGTAAACTGCCTCATTTGATTTTTATTGCATCCTCAGAAATGTGTATTATTATCATTTTCATTACAGAGATACAAAAAGCAGGAAACATGTCAGATGCATAAAGAATGAGCGAGTTGCCCAATTTCATGCTGAAATTAAGGGCAGAGTTACCTTCCTATTTAAATCCCAAACACCCTGTAGAAAGCACGCTTCCATGCAACTGCCCAGGTAATTGATCTGAAACTCATTTTTAGCTCTTCTGGTCTACCTCCTACTTTACCTACTTTAGCGCTTCTGGTCTACCTCCAATATAGGATAAAGGAATTAAATATGTGCCTGTGTCTCCATGAACAACTGCCACCTTTGCCATAAGACCACAAGCCTTGGGGTGCCTAGCTACCATTACTGAACATGTTGTTCCCATATTCTATGGAAGGGGAATGGGAACAGATTTCCAAATTTTCAAGAACAATTCGGAAAGGGGAGGCAAGAATGGTTACACAGTCGAAGAATGTGTTGTCATTGAATTGTTACCTGTGGAAATTGTTGAATTGGTGTATGGTTGGCTGTATGTCTTTTAAACCACATTTTAAAACAAGAATAAAACCTCTTTGCAGGAATAAGCCTCTGGTCAAAGTGCATCCTCTTAACCACGGAAAGTTCAAACAAATGCAGTGAAACTGGTGAGAGACGGAACTCGAGAGGGAGGACTGGCTGGCTGCTCCACAGCTCAGTTCTCTTTGAGAGCGTGACGTCTTAACCACGTGACTGTCATTTCTGATAGTGGAATCTTTGCGTCTTCTTTCTCTGAAAGGGGCCCTGGTGGTGCTATGGGGCACTCTTTGAGCTGCCAGTCAGAAGATCAGTCACTGGAAACTGCCAGCCGCTCTACGGGACAGAGTGGAGGCTTTCCACTTCCATGAAGATTTAAAGTCTCAAAAACCCACCGGGGCAGTTTTACCCCATCCTGTGGGGTCGCTGTGAACCAGAATCAACTCAACGGCAATGAGGTTTGGACAGATTTCCACCTTACATAGATTTCCACTTTCACAGGTTTACTGTGGCTCTTAGAACGGGAAAAATCTTCAGATATAAACTACGTATGCAAGTTAACTTCCAGACACATCACCGGGGTCCTCAAATCAATCCTGCCCAGCTGAGGAGGGATACCATGTGCAATACACACATTCTTACAATAGCACCAACAATGTACAGTTCATAATATTAGCATGAATTAAAAATGAATGTGTGGAACCAATTTTTGACTGTGGATCAAAACCTACTGTGCAGTACATTGCAATGGATGAGAATTCCAGCACGAATTATGCTCATTTGGAACTTAAACATAAACCAAGATGCAGTTGCTCAAACAGATCAAGGGATACTGCACAGTTAAAATCAGAAAACATGTATCTTTTCACCAGATTTATTCGATCTGTATACTGAGCAAATGATCTGAGAAGCTGAACTATATATAAAAGAACACAGCATCAGGATTGGAGAAGGACTAATTAACAGCCTGTGATATGCAGATAATGCAGCCTGGCCTGCTGAGGGTGAAGAGGGCTCGCAGAACTTATGCATGCGGATCAAAGGCTGGGGAGAGGGCTTGGCTCTACCACTCTCACTGTTCTGAGCCTGCCTGGGTTTGCTGTTAAACAAACGTGAGTGCTCCTTTCCCTTTCCCCCTTTGTTATTAGATTGCTTCCAGGGAGCAAAAGCGGAGACTAATGTGTGCGTTTCGTAAAAAGCAAAGTCGTGGCTAGACCAAAAGATGTGCACTGGTACAGATAGGAACTGGAAACATAGGGAATCCAGGGTGGATGATCCTTTCAGGACCAGTGGTGTGAGTGGTGATACTGGGAAGGTGCAGGGAGGGTGGGTTGGAAAGGGGGAAGCAGTTACAAGGATCTACATATAACCTGCTCCCTGGGGGATGGACAAGAGAAAAGTGGGTGAAGGAAGATGTCAGACAGTGCAAGATATGACAAAATAATAACTTATAAATGATCAAGGGTTCGTGAGGAAAGGGGGGAGTGGGGAGGCAGGGGAAAAATGAAGAGCTGATACCAGAGGCTTAGGTGGAAAGCAAATGTTTTGAGAATGATGAGGGCAATGGATGTACAAATGTGCTTTTTACAATGGATGTATGGTTGGATTGTAATAAGAGTTGTATGAGCCCCTAAGAAAATGATGGAGAAAAAAAAAAGCAAAGTCGTATATACCAAGCCTTCAAACAGCGAGGATGCCTGGAGTTGTCTCCACAATCAGTGTTCACGGGCAGCAGCAGTCACAAAGTCAAACAAGGCATTGCACTGGGACAGCAGGCTGCAGAAGACCTCTCCGAGCTCCGGAAGGCAGAGCTCTCCTGTTGTGGATGAAGGTCTGACCCACATGACAATATTTTCATTGCTTCATATGCATGCGATCAATGGGCAATCAATAAGAAAGGCTGACGAAGGATTGATGTCTGCATTATAGTGGCATTCAAGAACACTGCATATGGCATGGATTGTCAAAAGAATGACCAGATCTGTCTTGGAAGTGTACAGCCAGCATACTCGTGTAGAAGCAAGTACAGCAAGACTGCCTCTCATCTATTTTGTACATGTGATCAGGAGGGACTCATTTCTGGAGAAGGTAGAAGACCCTCAATGAGACAGATGGTCACGGTAGCTGCAGCTATGGGCTCAAACGCAGCAATGATTGTCAGGACAGGGAGGAATGGCGCAGTGTCAGGTTCTGCTGTACATCTGGTGGCCATGAGTTTGAACCATCTTGATGGCATCTGACAACCACATAATTTTCCCAGTGAAGACATACAAATGAGACAAATAAACAGGGGATAATCCATGTGGTTAAAGAAGAAAACTAGACAATAAAAGACAGTTATCTTAAAATAGTTTTATAGCTTTACCTCAGTGCTCATCAATAAGCTCATCTGTTTATTAACAGGGCGCAGGGTTTGGGGAAATGACAGAATCCTGCTAAATACATTTGTATGAGTAAATGTTTTTATTTATGTTACATTTTATATTTTAAAGAAGGCGCTGACCTTATGTCATGATGGCTGTAGGAATAGATATGCCTGCCTGACACAATACTGCTTATAAACACTAATGACACACATGTGGTCTGGACACAGCACACAGAGGACCCAACCAGCCAACCCAGTAGAATAAAAGCTGACAAAATCCCCAATTGCAACAGTTGGCCCACATTTTCATGCCGCACGGGCCCCAAAGGAAGCTACCAGAGAAGTCAGACTCGGGGGCACAGAATTCAGAGGATATATGTTTGTTGCATTGTTTTTGACCTAAAAAATTGAAATCTTATAAATATGGATACAGTTGTTAAAATGTTACATGACCACATTATGATATGATCACCTGACTACATATATGATATGATCACCTGAGGCTCAATTAAGCCTGTAGGAGAATTCCGTTCCTTTTCTGTGATGTGTACATCAATAAGAAAGAGCTTCCAAAAGGCCGTAGACAAATTCCATTATCTTTTCATTCGATTTCCTCACCAACTTTTTCAAGCCCCCTACCATAAGTCCAAAATATGTTATAGACAATACCTAATAGAACAGCATTATAAATCATAAAACCTGAGTTGATATTCACAGGCCGTGGGCACTAAGCATAAAGTAAAAGAATATGTTACAATGGGCTGGGAGATAGGATGGCATAAAATAACTGAAAGTAAAAACTCTGTTAAAAGTCACAAGACAATTAGCAGTCAAAGAAGAAACCCGGAACGATATTAAAACCAAGATATGAGGCCGTATAAAATCCCACAATAAAGAAGGAGCACACGCAGATTGTCCCATCAAAGAAGTACAATGCAAATAAATATGTGAAAAATATGTCTAAACTCACTGGTCGGACAAGAAGTCCAAATTAAAACAATGAAAATTCATTTTTCCATATTAAATTAGATTCCTTTTTTAAATGAAATTTTTATGCCATGTAATAAAATGGTGCGTCACTGTTTTGAAATGCAAACTGGTATTAACTTTCCGTAGAACAATTTGGCAGAATGCTTATAAATTATTATTTTGGTGGTGAGGTAGTTGTTAGGTACCATTGAGTCTGTTACTACTCACTGCAACCCTGTGTACAACACAGCGAAAGACCGCCCAGTCCCTAAAGCTTTTCAAGGCAAAGCTACAGTGGTAAACTTTAGAAAGGGAGATCATCGTCAAAAGCAAAGGAATGATGGAATTACACCATATCCACCAATAGGGATTCAATGCAACTTTTAAATGTTGTAAAGAAAGAATAGCAGATGTCCCAGAAAAGAAAATGACCAATTGTATTTTTTAAAAGATATAAAATTTTATAAACAGCATGATCTCAATGGCGATAAAACCTAAGTATGTGTTTAATTTATACTATATTTTAATGGAGGGGAGGGAAACCTATGAATAAGTACTTAATTTCTTCAAGGAATACTTTCTGGGCAGTGAGATGCTAGGTAATTATTTTCTTTTTATTTTGCTGCCTTCCCTTAAATGTCTATAATAAACTATATTGTATTGAGAATCAGAGAAAATGGTTATATTCTATGAGTCCTAAAAAGTATTCCTGTAGTTCTGGCATAGCCTTCCGGTCTTCTCTCAGCCCCATCTGCTCCACCAGGCTTCGAGAAGACAGGTTCTGCAGGAAGTTGGATTTCCTTTCCAAGCGCTCCCCTACTTAATACTCCCTGTCCAGCTGGAGCAGAGCGGGCTGAGTTTCCGGAGCAGGAAGAGGAGAGTGCCTCCCACCTGCATCCTGAGATCAACCTGCATTTCCAACCGGCTCCACACCTTTGGTTTGGTCAATTCACCTTGGGCTGTTCAGCCCAACAGCTTCCTTTGGCTTCTCTCGCCAAGTCTTTCCCTAGCTCTCTGATTCGTCTAGTCTCTACACATGGAGGAGCCAAGCAACTCATTTCCGTCAATGCCTTCAGCTTTCCCCACCTTTACAGGTAGCAAACAAGCACTAGATAGGCAGTTTTGAGTTCCCAGGGAAACAAACAAAGGAGTCCTCTTCTCTCTGCGTGTGTTCCTCATCCCAGAGCTTGTAGAACACCTCCAATTGCAGGTGATGCTATTCTGATCCTGTTGACGTCTTGTGGGTTGAATAGAAATGAATTAGCCTAATTAGCCTGTCTTCTTAGGTGCTCGATGTGGACTCGAACCATCACCCTCTTGGCTACCAACAGAATGTGTTTAGTATCTGTACCACCCTGGGACCCACAGGACAATAAAGGGCCCACATCTTACCCCGAGTGAAATCAACTTACTCCCATCCAAGCTCACTGTCCATAAAGCCCCACTGTCTTTGAGCAGAATGGATACTTTTCATATCCTCACATAATCATCTGCGGGGAATAGCATTTGGAGCCCTGTGTCCATAACTGCAGAGCCACAGGCCAGAAGGCTAGGGGAAAGGCGGAGGATGGTGTTGGCATTGGCATTTTAAAATTTTTGTCATGGGAGACTCGGTGAGTAGCTGTAGCTCTCTTTGAATTCCTCACTGTGCACAAACCTCCTCGGATTTTCCAAGACCAGGTCAAATGTAACCACTCTTCTTCATAGTCACGTGGTCATTTGAGTGTGGCTGCGTTGGTCTCCTTAGGGTCCTGTCTCACAGAATTCACACGCATTAAGGATAATTTCACCTGGGACCTGTCCATTGTTGATTTTTAGGGCATACTTTTTATTGTTATGAAAATATATATATTTATTTATATACCCTAACACAACAGAATATTTGGCAATTCAATGCCTTACATTTTTGAGGTGTACAATCTAGTGGGAACAATTACACTAATCAGGCTGAACAACTGCTATTCATAATCGTGACCAGGCTTCCCATCACCATAAACAAAGGCTGCTGCCTAAACAATGGTTGCCATTACCCCTCCCCTTAATCACGTGGGTCTTCAGATATTTGTTGTTTCATGTAAATGAAATCACACAATATTTGCCCTTTGTGGTTGACTTAGTTCACTGAGCATACGATTTTTCAGATTCAGCCAGGTTGGAGCATGGATAAGGGCCGTAGTTCTCCTAGAGTTCAAGTAGGCTTCCATTGTATGTGTGTATCATATTTTGTTTATCCATTCCTCTGTTGATGGGCAGGTAGCTTGTTTCCACCTTGGGGCTGCTGGGGGTAGTGCTGCAATGAACAGTGGGGCATAGGGGTCTGTGTAGTTGTTGCTTTCAGGCCTCTGGAATACGCATACCCGGGAGTGGAATTGCTGGGTCATGCGGTGGCTCTAGGTTTCAGTGCATCTTGATTCAAAACAAGGACAGGACAGTTCTATGTTCCTCTGCATCCTGGCACACAATTAGGTTTTGCTTGCGAAGACCTCCTCTTGCTCCTAACCTTAAGCTCGCTCTCTCCAAGCCCAGATGCAAGCAGGGGGGCAGCAGGGGGCTCCTCTCCAGCTGCTGCTGGCTAGCTGAGCTTTCACATTTCCCCTTCTGACCTTGCATGTATTATTTTGAATGTAATGTATTTTTAAATTGCTGCACCATTTTAAAAATGTAAGGGAAAGCTGAATTAAGTATTATTTGTGGTGTACCCTGGTTTGCAAAGGGCCTCTAAATCTGATCCCTTATAACAGGTCGATGCCTAAATCCCATTAGTTGAGATTGCAAATGACTGTGTTTGCAAAATTGCAGATGCACATTTAGAGGCAGCTTCAAAAATTCAGCCCATAATGCTAACTTTGTTTGAAATGATCTTGATTTTCCAGGAAGCAACCTTCCAGTCTTTCTGCCTGATCTTTAACTCTGTCATGGGTAATGTCTTAATACCCTTAGGATGACTCTCTCCATTCGGGTCTTCAAGAACCCTATCATAGGGTCTCAATGAGTGCGCAGCTGAAGAGAAGAAGCTCATGTTCCAAGAAAAACATAGGATGCCTTCCAGGACAGGTGAGATCTATAGGGCTTCACCTGAGGTAAGAAGTACAAGAGGGTCACACCTGTGGTGTTATCTGAAAGCAATCTGTCCCCACGTCCACCTTCTGCACCTCTGGCCAGCATCATCCATTGGTGCAACTACTGTCAGGATGACCTGGTTATGTTTCTGATCCAGACACCTGGGGTTCCTCCGTCTGCAGTAAAATCAGAACATTTCTGAATGGGCACGCACACCTGTGGCTCATAAGTGTACACACCGATATACACACAGACCTAACAATTTCTCAGGAAACGCAATCCTGGCATCAAAATACGGAATAAAATATAACAAGAGCAAGATAAACTTTCCTTGTATGAAGTGGACCTCTTTAAAGCTAAAGGTAGGCCTCTGACACCTATTCCATCCGATCCCATTGAGTCTGAGCAAAATCATGTGGCAAGGGCATCAGGCACGGATAAACGTCCCTACTGTTGGAGTGGATGCAAACAATTAAAACAACAGCACCCCCACACACACATAGTGTTGATAGTAATGAAAAGAAATCAGAAGAAGCAGTTATGCCTGTGTGTGAGGTAACTCATATTCTAACATAAACAGGATGAACTATGGGCTCAGGAAGGCATATTGTTTATTTATCACATGTAATCAATGACCACAACATGTAGCAGCTGAAAACAACAAACATTCATGACGTCACTGTTTCTGTGGATCAGAAATCATCGAACCATAGCCCAGCTGGGTTCTTTTGCCTGAAAGTCTCTCCTACGTCTATAAAGTGTGCTTGGGGCTGCGGTCTCCTTTGAAGGCTGGACTGGGGTGGGCCACTTCAGATCCCACTGTGTGGTTGTTGTGACCATCCAGTTCATCACAAGAGATTTGGTTAAGATGCTTAGCCTCTTGCTGACTGGTTGTTGGCTGGCGGGATTGGGGCACAGGTCTTTCCACAGGCAGCTCACAGCATGGCGACTGGCTTTGAAGAAGAATGCAAGAGAGCACACCAAAGCTGACGTCTCTTTGTATGCTCATTTTAGAAGCGACATCCCATCACCTCTGGCGCATTCTATTGTCTAGAAACCAGTCCCGAAACCCAGCCACACTCCAAGGGAGGAGCCTGCACCTTGGCATCTCAGAGGCTGCTGACCACATAAAGGAAGTCAATTTAAGTACAAGGAGATGGACATTGTCATCTACCATAGATGGAAATATATGGTAGTACACAACTCTGATGATATTTTGAACAAGTACTAAGGGTATTTGAAAGGGACTTATTTTTTGACACCGTAATATTATCTGTGCATAAAACTGCTGTAATAATTTGAGTTTAACAGTTCCTTCTAGTAATGATCAAACTAAAATATGAAATCCTAACTATTGCCAATTCCACCTACTCCCTGTTCCAAGGGATGTTCACCTTATGAAAAATTACACCATTGAACTGAGAGGGGTACATGGAGGGCTGAAGGTAGATACTCGATCTAAGAAAGACTGTGCCCCCCCCTCACTTATCCATGTGGTTAGGCTCCCAAGGTCACCTGGTTGTTAGAGGCCAAACACAGGAAATCAATGTTATATTACACTCAACCATCGAAGCTCAGGGGATTGCCCCTGCAGCCACTCTCCAGAGCCAGCTTGACCTCAGGGGAGGGACTCGCGCCATTTCAAACCACAAGTTGAGCATACTGGGTCAGGGTTTACAGCTGGGCGGGGTCCCCACACCCTACTCCAACCCACTGAAACCACCCACCCACTAGGACTCCCACCTGCCAGCCCCAAGTGTGCAAATGTGGCTCTTAGCAACATGACCACTGTGCCTCCTATCTGCCCCTGACTGTTTTCTTCTGTCTGACCGCTGGCCCACGGCCACAGCTCTGCTTGGACTGGGACAATGGGTCTTCCCACCAGCTGGGGTGGGGTGACACTACAACGCACAGGCACGCTGTGGTTAGTGGCTTCAGTCACAGAGTTATTTCCCCCCTTCGATTCTTTTACTGGAGAGTGGGGGACAATAAGAACTTGGAGTTCAGGAGAAAGGCATTCTCTGACTCAAAATACAAGGTCCCTCATCTGGCTGTAAGGTGATTTAAACGGCTCTTTTCCTATTGCCATACATGCAAAATGTTGAATTTGGTAAGTGAGGAATTGGTGTGCTTAAGAAGAGGCTGGAGAAAGAAGGGGCGCGCTGGGAAAAGAAGAAAGTGGAAGGACTCGTAGAACTCATGCCAAGAATGGGAGGTGATGATGAAGCAATTGCCCTGACGATTAGGGCTCTGGAGAAACAGAGACGGGCTGAGGACTCTGGGAAGACTTTCTCTGCATGGCACGTGTAAGCGCTCGTTAAAACCCCGACAAGAAAATGTTCTCGAAAGGCTCCCTTACTGTGAAGTGTTATGGGTGCCACATTTGGGATGATGTCGCTCACATGGGACGCTGGGTTGGAAGCAATCACGCTTTTATTTGGGCTACCTAGGACATTCGTCCAAGAAAACAATCCTAGGTGTGAGGTAAATATGCAAGAAATCGAAATGGAGTCATTAAAACAATGAAAAAGGTGAAAATGTTCCATGTCTAATAAAAGTAGAGCGCATTAGTAAAGTACCATATATACTCGAGTATAAGCTGAGTTTCCAGCACATTTTTAATGCAGTTTTTGGGTAAAATTAGGTGCCTCGCTGATATTTGGGTCAGCTTATACTCGAGTATATACGGTATGTATCTTTCCATAGTGAATGTTGCACAGACAATTACAAACGGTGGTTATCAATACTTTATACTAACAGAAAGTGGGTATAATAGAACATTCAGGGGCCAAAGCAAATTACACGAATGCACCTGCAGCATGTGTTGGCTGTGCATCAAAAACTGGGTGCGTACAAAAAGAGACTGGGGAAAATAAAACACCGCAAGATTGCAAAGGAAAGACTGACTGCTGAGAAAGCACTTTGAATACGTTCACTTTCCCGGTTTGCCCTATTATCATTCTTTCTACTTTCCATCATGATCTTCCTGACAGAACAGAGGCAAAGCTGTTGCGACATACTGCTAGGTAGATGCAGTATGTCTATAGTCCGACCTTAGACAAATCCACTGGAGCCCTCGAACCCATCCATCTGTCTGTCCTCCACTTTTCAGCCTGCAGCCAGGCAGCAAAACTACTCCAGAGAGTATACTCTAGGAAGCCATCTCCAGGCATGCGTTAAAGCAATCTGGTCTAGAACTACTGCAGCATGAATGGACTTTGTCAAGGGTTATTAGCTCTCAAGACCAATCCATATTGCCTTCTAAATACCCCAGAAAACAGTGAGACATTGACACCTGATGATCTATTACAGCGGTTTTCCACCTTCCTCAGGCCACGACCCTTTCATACAGTTCCTCTTGTGGTGGTGACCACCCAACCATTGCATTATTTTCGTTGCTACTTCATCACTATAATTCTGCTACCTTTGTGAATCGGGCGACCCCTGTGAAAGGGTCGGTCGCGACCCACAGGTTGAGAACCGCTGACCACTTGATAAAACCACTCCCCTAGAGTGATGGTGAGGAGAAGCTAAGGGCTTTCTTTCTGGAGAGAGAAGAATTAAGCAACAGGAGGGGGAGTTCAGAAAGAAGAGGCCATGGAGACATCCCTTTCCTCTCTTTCAATACTATCAAAGCGGATGCCCTTGAGACAAGGAGAGGTCACAGGCCAGCTCGGTGGCACAGAGATTCAAGGTGGCCTAGAAAGGCTGTGGCTTCATTTAAGAGATGCACAAAGTGAGTGAACACCCAGGGAGGTTGAGAGGCCAGGGAGACAAAGCTGTGAACCACGAGCATTCACATTGGCTGTGGAGAGAAAACAGTCTTCCCACTGCAGATGTTCCTGCCTGCTAAATAGCTCCCGAAGGAGGGTGGAAATATCACTCGTTTGCAGCTCAGTAGGACAGCATTTTTTTTTAAGGAGAAAAATTATTTTTCTCGGTGAGAGTTCTGTCCAAGTTAAGACCAGGCAGAAGGAAAGGAATAGGTTAGGTTTGAGAATTCCATTTGGTGTGGGTCCTGCAACCTATCATTTCTATATCAGTAGGGGTGATAGAGGGGGAGCCTGAGATAGGACTGGTGAGCTAGCAGATGGGAGAAAGGAGTATATTTTTTTTACAAAGAGCTCTTTGGTCTTCAGGCATGGATTCAATGGCTAAATATTCTTCCCTTCCCAAATAACCTCTTTTGTTAAGGTCAGGACATCTGAAATTTGTATTAGTTTTATTAATAATTAAATGCGTATTATTAGGGATAACTCATATTATCCCCGTGCTCTCTCTAATGCACAGGCTGCTTGGGGGCACTCGTGAGGAAGTGGGGAATAAGGATAGCCCTTTCCAATTTCCAAGGTACATCTATAAATATTGCACCCATCATTCCCTCAGGAGCCAGAGTCATTCTGAGGCGGGCCTGTGGTCAGTTCCTGTTCCTCACACTTTCCAGAATGACTGATGGATCCCCGTCTTCTTGCCTAAGAACCCCTCCTCTAGGTGGTGAAAGCCAACAAACAAACAAACAAAACCCCCAAATCCTCACTACCAGCGAGTCGATGGCAACTCAGAGCAGCTCTACAGGACAGGGTCAAACTGCCTCTGTGAGATTCTGAGACGCTGGCTCTTTAGAGAGCAGAAAGCCTCTGTCTTTCTCCCATGCAACCAGTGTGCCAGCAAGGCTCCATCCATTGATGGGAACCCGGGAACAAAAGGCTAATTCTCATGAAGGACATCCATAAATCTTCAAATGACAAATAATAATATTTGGACAACGTTTATTTTTCGGAACCACTCACAAAATGTCTTCATATTCATTTGCATGCTTAAGCAAAATGTCTTCATCACATCACCTTTCCTTTCCATGCCTGTTGCTTCACCCAGGTTTCCCGCACAGTGTCCCCCGCCATCCTGCTGCACTTCGCAGCATCTCTCCCAAAGAAGTCGTTCGGGAGTGATTTTTGCTGTTTCCTTTTTACCACATCTAAGAGTTATGGCCCAACGAAGGGTAAAGCACAATAAAGTAAGGTTGTGAGGTGGATGCTTGGCAGCAAATGAGACCCATTCACATTGGAATAAGACGCTCAGGGCCAGCCAGCCTCACCTTTTAGGCGATGCTCATTTGTGTCCCAGGAAAATGGCCAATCACGTAGATGCCAAGGTCTTTAGAGCTGCTAAGAAATAGATTAATTAAAGACTTAACTGTAAAGTCACTGACTATAAATCTGAAGCAGAGAAGTGAAATTATAATTGCCAAGTGCCCACTGGACCACATATGGTTCCTCTCAATAAGCTTATCCAATTGACAAGAAACATAAGATTCCCAACCCTACAGGGGAAGAAACCACCAGGTCGGTCTCCGCTGCAGCTGGCCTCAGAGAAAAAAGCACGCTGCCACATTTCAAGTGCACATTGCCACGCACCCCGCACAGACCACGGCACCCTGACACACACGGGGTTCAGGTTGCAGACAGCTTCGGATTCTGTCCTTGGGGAAAAGGGTCTGTCTGGAAAGTGAACTCTTTCTCTATGACTCCTATGACAGCTCTGAGAAGAATCACAGCAATTACACATCAGACACAGAGAAGCGATAATCACCCAAATGAAATTTTCAGCTACCACTTGGCTAGCCAGCACAGGCACTGCCTTTTTATGTTTCCCCATGGGGGCAGCTATGAAAGAAGCACAGAGTGGGTGGAAAGATGAAACACAATGATCAGGGCCTGGGGATTATTTATTTCTGCCACGTAAAAGGGGAGGGGCAGCCGCTGGAACATTCTCTTCTAGCTCTTTGCAGAAGATGGGAAAATGCTGCCCCTCATCCACTTAATTCAATTTCCTTCAGAAACGATGACAAGGCTTATCCAGCCTACTATGTTTTCCTTCTCCATCAACTTGACTTCCCCGTTGGCTGACTGCCTGACCGTCTCAAAAGTTTGTTCCAGAAATAGCAGAGGACTCCCCCCCCCACCCCCACCCCTTTCTGCTGCTTCTCCTCTTTCCTTCTTGTAGAACTCCTGAGTAATGACACACAGAGGAGATGGTACATTGAGCAAAAGGCTCTAATTATATGAGGGGGTTTCAAAAAGTTTATAAAAAGAAATCTCATTAACTTTTAATTCCATTTTCCAAGAACCTTTATGAAGCCCCTTCATATATCTAGAATATCATAGAAATACTTTCTCTATTTTTCCCCACAGTCTATTAACAATCTTAATAAATCTAAATATGATAGCTAGGCTAGAAGAGGCAGATTCTGAAGATATTTCAGATATTGAATAGAAGCAATGCTCCCAACTTCCTGCACTCTCCCAGAGTCTCTGAACAGTGTACAATACAGTTGGCTTTCTCAGTATGCTTAGGTTATCACCATTCCTAAATTTTGTGACATATTTTGTTAATGCAAAAGAGGCCAGGTGAAGCTATGATGTGTCCAAAGATGCTGGCTTGAATGTGTGTACATACAAAGAAC
>NW_022103968.1:23745952-23747808 GCF_000313985.2 Echinops telfairi
TCTACATGTACATACTACACATACACGCAGGAGAAAAGACAATTAGGTTGGTAAGAGCGCTGAGTCCAGGCTCTTCTCGAGGAGTTCGTTAGCCCAGTGTTTTTCCAACATGAACATGCCCAGCAATCATCTGTAGATGCATGAAGCTAAATACAATGCATGAAGTCAGGCATGGGGGCTAAGATTTCGCAGTTCTAAATGGTTCCCAGGCAACAGAGATGCAGCTGGTCCAGGGCCCCACGCTGTGAGTCACAGGGACGAGAGCACATTTGTCATCGGGTGGTGAGGTCCAGTATTTTCCAGAGTGAGAATTCTTTGGCCCCAAGGGTAGCAAATCTGAAGATGGAGCTTACCAGTAAAATCTGTTGGGCGTGATACGTTCGTGCATGAGCTGCCACCGTCTCCCAAAATCCATGGAGCTGTAAAGCTGCCAAACAACAAGGTGAGAAGAATGTCAGCATCACCCATTGAGCAAGGGCTCTCACTGGAGCAAGCCAGTCCCACAGCCCACAGTGCCAAGCACACTCAACAAGGCATCCAGTCTCTCCAGATAAAAAGTAAAGATGCATGACTATGATGATACTATACTCCATCAGCGTGACCTTCCGCACCAAATGGGTACTTGCTATACTTGCACAGCCAACCGACTACTGTTCTTGAACTGAGTATCAATCCACTTCTGATGGCTACTGTTCCCTCCTACAGGGATACAGCCTTTAGCAAAATAACTTCTCCACTCTTTATCCTTAAATGAATCAACAACATTGATGTAAAAGCTGTTTATTGAAAACTTCATATATACATATATATACACACAAACACACACACATGCCAATCAGCTGAGATTGCATGCCAATATTACATGCAACATAGTCTAGTCTTTTCAGCTTTATCCTTTACTGCTCCAATACTTAATCTAAATGGCACAGACCACCCAGCACCAAAATGATGTGTTTATTTATACTCCTTGGCTTTGGTTGGGGCTAACAGTGAATGAGTGGCTCTGAACTGAAGGACTGGCAGTTCAAATACACCCCGGGACATCTTGAAAGTTAAGGATTGGAGATCTGTCTATCTCTGAAAACTCAGCCACTCAAATCACTTTCTTTAAGTATTTGTTTCATAAATAATGGGAAAAGAACCAAAAAGGATAGATAGTAACTCATTATCTGAGAGAAAAATAATTCTAGATCAGTCCTAGGAGAGAGAGAGAATAAATCCATTGATTCCATGGAATTAGTGGATATGCCTAGCCCCTTCATCAGACATTAGGAATAGATGAGCATCCCTGTCAGGGACTAACCAGTCATGCTGAACTTATTTGCAATCGAATTGTCATGCCTGGAAATGCAATATTTCAATCTGACCGATAATAGAATAATAACCATAATAACAACTGCACACGTTGCCTTTTTCACAACACTTGAGCCTCAGGACAATCCACACAATCCAGGGAGGGAAGTTATTTCTGATTTCAGCCCTGGTGCTCAAGCATCTGCTGGTCCACCCAGGCAGAGTTAATCTCTCCCTCTGTGGAGCCTCCCCTCTATTTACTATCTGCTTCTTGGAGGCCCTCTACTGAACACAGGCCGTCTCCAGACTGTGAGTCATAAGAGTGGTAGAAGTTTTGCTTCATTCATGTCTGTGTATCAGAGTTATTAAAGTGCCCAGCCCCTAACAGGTGAGCAGCCATCCTCTGATTTCACAGTTGATAAAATGTGATCTTGGTGAAGTTCTGTTTTAGTTAAAGGAGCCAGAATTTGAGTTTTCTGTTACCTGGCTCAAAGTTCCTTCCATTGAATCAAGGCGCATGTTTTTTTTGTTTGTTTGTTTGTTTTTTTCTTTTTTAACATTTT
>NW_022103968.1:23748803-23751504 GCF_000313985.2 Echinops telfairi
TCTATCTATCTATCCATCTACCCATTCATCTATCCATTCACCCATCTATCCATCTATTCATCCATTCTGTTCACCTAACCAGCATTTATTTACATATTATATAGTGCCTTTGGTTCTCAAAATAACCTGTTAGGGAGAGAAGGTGACATATCAGCAATTCCATATTATCGATAATGATGCTGAGGCCTGATGATGCAAAATGATTTGCCTTCCTAGTAACTGCAGAGAGCCAGGCTGTTCACTTGGACCTGGCTGAGCACCGTCTTCTACTGCACCATACCACTCTACACCAACTCTCACCATGTTTAACCAAATTGGATTCTCACTCCATGAGCAAATACAAAATACAGTGTGTGTCCAACTCTGTTCTTAGGAAAATCAGACAGCACTGTTCACCATCATGCTCTAGTACCTTCCTTTATCCAATGACTTAGCGAGGTAAAACGAGACTAGAACTATGTAAGTCAACTATATGGCACACAGAATCATCTAATTCTTTAGGGAGCAAACACGGTAATTCTCTGCCCACAAAGATACACATGGTGTATCTTGTCGAATGGAAAAGGAAGGATGAAGGCTAGGAGGTCCAGAACTCAATAGTTGGGGAAGATTAACAAGGGTACAAAAGATACAATCAGTCTTCCTTGGAGAAATTTGTCTTGAGCTAGGCCTTTTGAGGTAGATATGGCGTGAACAGGAGGGAAAACGAGTGGACTTTTCATTGGATGGCGGGAACAATCAGGGCATTGTTGGCTGAAAGGGTGGTGAGGTTGTTTGTTTATCTCTTTCTATCTCTCCATCCATTCATCTCTCCATTCATCTGCACATGCTCCTCTCTATAGATACGTGCATACTTCCTCGGAAAGCAGAAGGAAAGGGAAGATTTGTGGGACCAAACCATCGCCCAAGGGATGTATTTTATACACAAGGACAGAGGTTTCCATAGAGGGTCTAAGAAGTAGATCATTCTCCTTGCCATGCAAATATCTCTGGGGAAGATGCTCTGACCTTAAGATACATCTCTCCCGATTAAACACTGAAGAGACTCTGGTTGGAATTTTCCATAAACCAAGGATACGAGACACTCTGACAGCTCTGATTCTAGTGATACCAAACAGTGCCTCCAATTTCTTCAAAGAAACGCCTGCTATGATGGTATCTGTCTTGACCACACACTATAAAGACAGATCAGGGGAAGTCCATGAGGGTTACACTCACATCACTGAAGCCTCCGTCCTCAGGGGAAGGTAGCAGTCTGTCCTTCCTAGAGGATCCTGGGAGTGGCAGAATGCCATCTACCCCAGCTACTGCTGGGCCTACCTCTGGAAGACACCCTGCTTCTTTCATCTCAAGCTTGTCCTGCCACAGGAAGACCAGCAGCTGCTGGTCTCCTCATCCAAGCCCCGTTCTGCTTCCTGCCTCTTCTCTCTGGCTTTGCTTTTCCAGCTCTTCAGTTTGATTGATGGGGAAAAAATTAAATTGAATTCTCTGCCTAGAGGCGGATTCAGATGAACAGAGAAAGCAGGCTCCTGTTCATTAAGAGCCTTGGGTTAGCTACCTTGCCTCTCAATCGACAGCAAGTTGCGGAGTCTGAAACCTATTTTATTCTACAACAAGCTGGATCTTTCCAACATCTCCATTCATGCATTTGCTCATCCATTTCTTCAATGACCCATTCACTCATGGACAGTGTCCAAGCAACTGCTAAACTTGAGACCCTGAACTAAGTGTTCAGTTAAAAAGATAAAGGAAGCCATGCTGAGTGTAAGGCCAAAAAGGCTGGTGATCATACTGTCCTGCAGTGTCCACCATGCTGCTAACATTAGTGATCTCTGCAAGGGAGGATCACGGAGAGCTGCTATTTTTTTCCCTTTGGTGATCCAATCACCGCCATCAGGTCGTTGCTGACCCATAGCAACCTTATAGGGTAGACACGGTAGAACTGCCCCTGCGAGCCTCTACCTCTTTGGGAGAGTCGAAAGCCCACGCATATGGGCTTCCAAAAGTTCATGTGAAAAATCCATTATCTTTCTATTTTGTTTTTCTATGAACTGTTTGAAACATCCATATATATTTAATATGCTTTAGATTTTATGGAAGTTTTAGCTTTAGGAAAACATATTCTCAGAAAGTTTCCATGAATCCCTTCTCTCCTGCACAGGGTCTTTGCTACTGCTATTACATTAGTGTGGTCCATCGGAGGTGATTAGTCAACAAACACTGATACATTATTATTAAACGAAAACCATAGTTTAGGTTTCATTCTTTGTGTTTTACAGGTTAATATGTTTTGAAAAATACATAATGTCGTATATCCACCATTACAGTGTCACACACAAGAGATATCTGAAATATAATTTAAATGAACAATATTTATCATGAGCATTACCTATCCTTGAACGGTCTTGTGAAACATCTCACGGAATAGCTTCTCAGGTACTTTCATTCCATATGAATACTAAGAGTTTTTTTCTATAATTATAAAATTAATGTATATTCATAATCATTTAAACATCTAGATAACCAGAAGGTGCCCGGGATGAGAATTCTTCACCCAGTTGGGCTGTGATCCGCAAGGTCAGCACTTTGAAATTCCCATCTCTCTGTGGGAGGAGGATGGAGTTTTGTACTCCCCTTGACAGATAACGTTTGGGAAACTCATGGGGGAGTTGGATGCTGTCCTACAGGGCTGCTATGAGTC
>NW_022103968.1:23751756-23756609 GCF_000313985.2 Echinops telfairi
TTTTTTTCTTGTTTATAGGAAGTGGCATACAAGAGGCAATGTTTTCCTCCACAGCCGACCTCATGATGTCCCCTCTCTGCAAGGACTGAGCCTATACCAGAGAGTAATATGCCTCCTCTCCTCCTCTCCTCCACTCCATCATGGTCTCATATCTCTTAACAAGCATGTACTCCACAGCCACACACAGAGTGCTCTCTAAATGAATCACCGGAACAGCTGGAAAATATAAAAGAACACTCTCTTTTTCCGTATTGATTCAGTTATTAGCTCCCTAATTATATCAGCCTGCCAGAAAAAAAAAACAAACAACATCTGATAGCTGAAGAACTAAAGAGGGAATTTAATCAATGGAAGATTCCACTAGAACAGGTTGTATCTAGGAATCGTAAGTTCAAAGAACAATCAGAGAATATTAGACACATCAGGCATCACAGACCCAGGAGGAGGCATCCCACGGGGAGGTAACATGACAGCTCTTGTTACATTTTTTTCTCTTCTGCTTAGTGGTCTCCACTCTCAGGTGTTGAGTTGTAAGACCACAAATCTGACAATCACAGAGATTGTTGAGTTTGTGGTTGAAAGGCAACTTTCCATCGGTCTACATTTCTCTCTCCTCTGAATCTTTCTCCATGAATCTTTCTTAGAAGAAATTTTCACTTACAATATCCCTAGGGGGGCTAACCAGACACCGAGAGAAGAAGCAACAAGACAAACACTTTATGAGAGCTTTTCGTGTTCCCTCCTAACTTGTTGGAGCCAGCATATCTCCACGTAGGGTGAGTTGGGGCACATTTATCTAAAAGCTCTCCTTGTAGACAATTCATTTCAAATTTAATGTATAACTTTTTTGACCTCCTCCCCAACCCAAAACAACAACTTATGGAGTTTAAGTAACATTCTATTGAACTGGGGTCATAATGGGCTTTTGTCTTCCAAACCGAGTGAAGATCAGTACAGATCAAAATAAGGTCTCCACAGCTCTTTCACCCGAGGGAGAAGAGTAGAAATGGGAGAACTTGGTCAGGCTATGCATATGTTCAGAGATAATCCCCGAGGTTGGGGCAGTATTTGTGGTAGACAGGAGAGAACTGAAGGTCAGAGAACACTTCAGTAAGGGCCTATGGGTTCATCATTAGACAACCTTCAGGGAACACCTCTCTTGAACACAGGTGGGGGCAAGCCCACTCAATAACCCTGTAAGCTTTGGGTACAGAACGAAGTGCCTCTGCTCTTAAATGCTAGCTTCCTTTGTCCTTGTTCTTAGTTTCTGTCAAGGCAACCCCTCCCCATGGTGACCACATGCACACCAGAAGGGAACACTGCTTGCACCTGGGCTCCCTCTATGGTCATGGGCTGGTTTTCAGAAGCATATTGACATGTCTTTCCTCCCCGTTCATCTTAATCTGGAGGCTCCACTGAAACCCGCTCCGTATAATGGCAACTTGTAGGGAAGTGGTGGCTGCGCATCCAGGATGTCCGGCCTGGAATTGAACGGGAGTCTTTGCGTGGAAGGTGAGAATGCTACCACTAAACCAGAGATGCCCCTTTTCTTTGCCCTTTTGACTAACCACCGTCAAGCTGGTTCTAACTCACAGAAACCCCCACTGGGGCAGAGTAGAACTTCCCTTGGGGGTTTCTGAGACCCTAAGTAACTCCTTCTGGACGTGGAAATTCCAATTTAACTGGGCATCTTGCATTTCCTATGACAGCCTGATCTTGAAGTTCCTCTCATTCCATGTCAAAGGGATCTTGATTAGAAAACATACTTCCTGCGATGATGAATTACTGTTCTTCCTTGACATTGATGTCATCAATGGTCTAAAAGAATCTCAAGTGATTTTAAGCTTTCTTCCGTAGTCAATTAATGCAATCCATTTCAACCACTTTTGTTTTGTTTTGTTTTATTGCTAGTTTAATATAAACAGGTGCTGGACCCCGTGCTAGGTATGATACAGAACACAAGGCTCCTGATGCAAAAAGGAGCCTGAAAGGAAAGTCCAGGAGACGTGTGACACGATGAGGGTGGGGAGCGCAAGGAGGACTCAGAGAAGGAGTCGTCAGTCCCAGCGCACTGGGCGAGGGGCCATGGACTGAGTCATGAGGATGAACAGGAATTGGCCTGAAAGATGAGTTTTCCCCAAACACTGCAGTTCACAAAGGTGAAACATTCTGGCGATTAGGAAAGATGCTGGAAATAAAACAGAAACATGATCTCATTTTCCTACAAAAGTACGATTCACTTGGCCTCAGTCACTGTACAGAGTGGTTCTACCTGCCACGCCTACAGAGAGGAAGCACAAAGACAGAGAAGAAGTCAAACAATGTTACCTCAGTGACTCAAGAGGAGAGGGAAGCAAGGACTCAGCAAGAGGGTCGGTTTGAGGATGAAAGGAAGATTCAAAAGGAACTCTTGAGAGTGGAAGTTGTAAAAGCAGAGATGCCACGTGTAGGTAAGTACAGATGTATGTATCACATTTCAGATATCTCCCCATTAGAACCCCCAAATGAGGCAAGAACACAACACCAAAAATAAAGAACTAACTACTTTTGAAAACAAGCTTAGAGAACTCCTAACAATAAAAAGGTGTTCTGACAGGAAGTGTACACGGCAAACAAAGCTCAATGCCAATGAGTCAATGCTGCTTTGTCGTGAGTCTGAGTTTCTGAGGCTGTAACTGCTGATGGGAATAGACAGTCCAGTTTTTCTCCCAAAGAGCTGCTGGTGGCTTCCAACTACGGGCCAGGCTGATCGCAGCCCAACTTTGTAACCACCACACCACCAGGGTTCTTAAAATGGTCGAAGATGCCATGATTCTCAATGCTTCCGACAAAGTCTCTCCAGGGTTGAAAGGAATAAAAGACCTCACCCATAATCTGGAGGTTTAACCAGAAGCAGTTTGATATATAAGCAACGATTTTCAAGTCTCTACATGTTCTCCTAGGGTCCTTGCATAGTTTCGAGCCGACTCCACTGTATGTTTGTCCCTTTAGGATAGCGCAGACACGGCACTGCTGTGAGGAGCCCTCTCTGATGAGCTCCAGATCCAGACACCATGCACTCATGGATCTCTGTTCTCTCATTTCCTAATTTTTATCAAAGTGCGATATTATGGATTTATCTAATTCTATGACTGGTTGTATCTTCCTCTCTAGCTCATGAAGATATCTACTTCAATAGTTCAGAGTGCTTACGAGCTGTAAGAGCCCCCAGTAAGATGATTTTTAAAAAGTCCCGAGTGTCTACCACAACACCATGGACTAGAGAGCAGATGCAGGTGATGTGTAACTCCCTGGAGAACCCTCCTTCCCTTTCCTTGTCTTCCAAAAACACACCTTTCTTATAAAACCAAAACCCACTGTCAGTGAGTTGATGCCAACTCTCAGCAATCCTGTAGACCAAACGGGGTAGAACAGCTCCCGTGAACACCTGAGATGGTAACGCTTTGTGGAAGTTGAAGCGCCCATCTTTTTCCTGCAGAGCCGGCTCATGGTTTTGAACTGCTAACCCTGCTGGCAGTCTAACAGGTAACCACTAGGCCACCAAAGCTCCCCTTTTCTTTCAACTGGAGCTCAGATTCTCTCCTTCCCATCAGGTCATTCATGGGCAGATAAGCCTCTTTTGATCTCTTTTCTTTTCTTTCTCATAGTTAACACTTCTGAAAACAGTCTATTTCTTACAACACTGCAATTGTTTTTATTTAATTCAAACAAGCATTCACCCACTACTTCAATCTCTCATGCATCAAAACCTCGAGTTATCACCCCACATAGCTAAGAAACTCATGAGTGAGAGGGGTCGCATTTGCAATCCGTCTTGATGTGCCCCCACAGAAATTGGCACTAGGCTAGGCAAAGACACAGAATCGGAGAATCATAAACTTTCATAGTGGAGAGTGGCCTAGGGATAATCTAAGCAGTTCCTTTTATGCATGGGAAATCTACAGTTCAGAGACTCTAAGTGACTTGCCCAAAGTCACACAACTACTAGGAAATGATGAGGCTCAAATTGCAACCCAGGGGTCCTGCTTCCTCCTCAGCACTCCTTTCACTGCACATTGGGATCGCTTTTGTTAACTGCTTGATTGTCAAAGAAAACCAATGTACTACAACCTCCGGAGAATAATGACTCACTCAGGTACGGCATGCATGGATGACACCTCGCTTGAATTTATCTAGCAGCTTTATTTACAAATCATTTGTACAATTCATTTTATCTCATTTTATACGGATGGTATTTCCTGAGGTAACACAGTCACATAAGACAATCTGACAAACAATTTACATCATATTTACCCAAATCCATTCTTTTGTCTCCGCAGTCTTAGTCTCTTGACCATTTTCCTTTGCAATCAGATTCTATTCATTTTTATACATTATAACTCATCAACATCTCATATTACGCTTGGAACATAAACGCTGCTCTTCCTCCGTGAGTTGGCTTTATTTGTTCTGGCTCATACTTTCCCCTCTTTGCCTGTGTTTTCTCCTTCTGTAATGGAGGTGGTTTCCCTCCCATCCTATTCTCTTCCACTCCATCATTCAACTTCACAGCCTTTTTGCTGCATCCAATGTGTCCTATTTCCCGACTTCAAAGCTGTGTCTCCTTCCCAAAGGCATGGATCCAAAACAGATGCAAAGGATGTCCATCTCTTGGTTGTAGGTCATTTATTTAAACTATCATCTGTAAGAATCTGAACAATACCATCGGCCTTCCGTTTGGAAGCAATGAGGACTACCAACTCTTACTGTTTGAAGCACACTTCCAGGTGAACATTTAAATAAACTAGTAACATAAATAAACTAGTGATTTTTTCCCATTGACCCCTGGTCAGCAAATCTAACAGTTCATTCAA
>NW_022103968.1:23757331-23761032 GCF_000313985.2 Echinops telfairi
GAACACAACATCTGATTTCCAAAACTAGTCCTTCCTTTGAAAACATCAGGTTGCCGTTGGAAAATGAGTGTTTCCAGTGGAACCCCTTGGATTCAGAGAGAGCTCAAAATGATTTCCCACAAGGAACAAATGTAGGAAGGCAGGGTGTTTGACACAGAAAACAGACCAACGAGGAATGAGCTTTATTTTTCTGTGGAAAGGCAATCAGAACTGGGAAGGAGCTTTCTCACATAGTAGAAACTTCTCCAGTGAGTTACGGGCCATCTTTGATCAGAAGATGTGTGAACTCTTTGATTAATATCAAGTGATATTATCAGGAAATTAAAATGTCAGCTGAAGTGTTAAACGACTGAGTTCCGGGGTCCCTTCGGATACATAATTTTGGATTCTTCATGTAAGGAACAGAACTCCAGGAGATAAAACAAACAAACCAAAAACCGCAAACTCACTGCCATCAAGTCAATATTGACTCCTAGTGACCCCCTGTCAGATTTCCCAAAACTGTAACTGTTTACAAGAGTAGAAAGCCCCCTCTTTCTCCTGAGGAGCTGCTGGTGGTTTTGAACTTCTGGCCATTCAGATCAAAGTCCCTCAATGTAACATCACTTAGGCCATTTTCTGCTCAAGTTCCACTTTCCACTTCTTCTTTCCTAATCCTTCTAAACTTGACCTTGGGTAAATGTTGCTCTTTTGACTTCAAATGGTGGATTATTCTCAGGTGTCCACACCTCACTAGCACCATTGTTCCTCTTTGAGACCCGTTTACTGTTTGGGTAAAAATCAAGCCGCAGGAGAGAGTTCCGTTCCAGACCTGATGAGTGACTAAGGGTCATCATCTCAGCGTTTCACCAGTCTTTATCTGAGTAGTAGGCTTGATTTTCATTATTATTTCCTTTTAAACAATTTTTAGCTTTCCCCCACAGTTTTATCCCACACTATCCAGGGTCTTCTGAGCGATCCCTTGCAAAGCAATTGGTAGTGGTAGTCAGGCACAATCTAGTTCAGCTAGGCTCAGGGTTGTGGATGGAGGCATTGTTTCCACGTCCTTTTGTTTGGTTAGTTTTTCTTCACTCTTCTTTCCTCCAGATGGGAAGAGACCAATGGTTGCACTTGAGATGGCTGCTAAAGAGCTTTCATACCCTCAGCATATTGTCCTTATAGACTATGTTATAACATTTGGTCTTAGTGCCATCCACGCTGTGGTCCTCGGCACGCAGGTCCAGTTTCTTAACCCTTCATGGTGTTGGGTTAGGTCTGATTTTTACTAACTTTGCCACACTCCATTCATAGATAGGTTTTTTAACAAGGTGAAATATGCATGTACAAATATACTCTGTCAGACATATATATATTTGTGTGTGTCTCTGTGTGTACATAGACTCCCATTTATCTTCTGTGATAGTTCGGTTTTGTGTCAACTATGCTGCACCAGGATTTTCAGTGATTTGGCAGTTGACGTCTAGTAATCCTTCATGACCTGACCTGACACCATGTGATCACAGTCAATCAGCTGTGAGAAGATTAAGATAGGAAGCAACACCCTTTCTCAGTGCATAGCCTTGATGTAATCAATTGAAATGTGGTCTCCTTTCTATATAAGTGGACACTGTGGGGAAGCTTGCTTGTCTTTTGCTGGGTATGGATCCCGCGTCTGGCTCACTGACCTCCAGTTCTTTGAACACCTATTATTATGAGTCAGTGACCTGCCATAGTGTCTGTTTATCCTGGAAGTCATCGGGGATTGTCATTTGACCTGCTGAACGTGGATCCCTTGCCTCTTCAGTCACATGATTGAGCTAAGGAACTTGGATTAATCTGCCGCTACAGACACCAGCTTGTACTCTCCCTGAAGCCATGGGTGTTAGAAGCTTCTAGTCTAACATCTGATCCAAGGACTTTGCATCCGGTGAGATTTGAACTTGCCCACTTCTACAACCAGGTGAACCATTGTATTGATATAACTTTCTCATTATGTATTTATCTGTAAACATCACTGGCTTTGCTTCTCTAGAGAATCCAGCCTAAGCCACCTTCCCACATCTGTTCATCCTGTGTGTCTATCCTTGCATCTACTCATAAATCGCCATCATTGCAGCATGGTGCACATATTTACCTGTCTCATCTTTGACTCTTGAACTTACAGTGTTAAGCTTGGAGGAGTTAGTTTCACACAACAGCTAGCTGATCCACAGACCCAACATAAGTCCTTGCTTTACTATAACCCAAGTTGGCTGCTATAAGGAAAACTTTAAATTCTTTCATCTCAGCCTTAATAACTATGAGGAGGAACCTGCTCCAGAACAGCATCTCCGAATTATTTTTAATTAAAAAAAAGGTTTCATTGGCACTCCAATTTTAAAGTTTACATTGAGGTAGTTAGCTTATTGTGCCAACCTGGCCAATAAACATATGTGGGGCTAATGGAAGGGCAGAGAGATAAATGGCTCGGTCTCTTGGGTCTCTTGCTTTGTGAGGGTCGGACCAGGGTGCCGCTGCCTTAGCCAGTTCCTGCTTCAGCTGGCAAGGGTCACTTCCTACAAGACATCCCTGAGGAGAAGCTGCATGGCCTACCCCGATGCAGCCCTGGGTGCTGGGGCAGCCGTATGGAGACCCCTGCCAGCGCCGAGATGCTTACACACACTGATTCGGCTTTCCTCCTGCAGTCGGCATCATAGTGTGTGTTTTGTGAGATGGAGGAGGACTTGGTGGATTGGTGTTGGACATATAGGCTAATGTTGGACTTGAGGGCTTGGGCAGCACTCGGTTGGGATGTTTCCTTGATGTGCTCTTACCCTTTATATAAAACTCTCTCTTATACATGAGTTTCTGTGGATCTGTTTCTCTAAAGTACCCAGACTAATACATAGATCTATCCATGTACCATGTCAAAATGTGTATTCCAAGCTCTATCTCCAGAAGATTTGATTCCATGGACCAGAAATAAAGCCCATCCATCTGTATGTTAACAGGCTTACAAGTGATTCCAACGTAAATGCCAAGGAACAGATACTGAAAAACTTTGTGTGATAAAAATCTTAAGCAAGTCTCAGCATTTGTCTCTCAGGTCAGCTCCAGATCTTCAGGCCACCCCTCTCCCTATTGCAAGCACAGGGCATTCCGTCAAAATCTTGGAGTTTCTTAGGGAGGAAGAGTGTCGCACAATTCTGGTAGGACCCATTAGAGCTAAGTGACGTCATCTCAAGCCAGAGACCACTGACTGCTGGGAACCACTCCGAGCTCCATCACAGAAGCCACAGCCTTTAGGAGCCAGGCAGCCTGTTTATACTACAAGCTGCCCCGTTTAACTGGCAATGCGGGAACACAATTAGATCGCAAAAAGCACAGCCTCGGCTTAAACACACAGTAACAGCTGGACTGTGTTCCCTGAAAGTACAATGCATTCATTACACAGATAATTAGGCTTCTCTCTAGATACAAAAGTGATGTGGTTTGTGCATTAAGCAAAGAGGGCCTACAGTAGCCTGGCCACCCCTTGTCCTGAGTCTCACACAGTGCTGATCCAGGTTGGTGAAATGGGGTGGGGAAAAGCAGGAAGATGGTGTCTTCCCTACGATTCCTTGATTCCTGGTTTGAATGAGTCTGATTCAGAGGGTGCCAACTCTGCATTAGAGTCACCTGGGAATTTTAAACAAATGTCTGAGACCCACCCCGGAAAACCTAAGTAAGACTCAAGCCTGGCC
>NW_022103968.1:23761727-23766279 GCF_000313985.2 Echinops telfairi
CCTCAGGGGGGGCCCAGAAAGCTTGACAATCAGTACAATGCACAAGAAAATACAACTCGCTGGCAGGCTGAAAGTACTTTTTTAAATAATATTTTCCTGAGACATCCATGATTATATTTCATTCAATTCATTAAGCTATACATTTATTCAGTTGTGGGTTGAGCACGTTGTTCCAGGAGCCAAGCATGGTTCTAGGTTCTGAGATAAAACAGAGAACAGGTGCTGCTGGAACACAGGTGTCTGATTCTGTCCAAGATAAGATTCCTGCCTTCAGAATTTGGATGGCAGGGGGGACAGGGGACAGTAAGCAAATGTAGATGTATATATTATACGAGGTGGAACAGTATCCTCCTGAATTCATGTCCTTCCAAGAGCCTCAGATTATGACTTGAAGATAGCATCATTGAAGAGATAAGCAGCAAACGCGAGGTGACTCATATGGGCTCTATCTAGGCTAACGGGGCTGGCATCCCCCTCAGGAGCAGCCAAGAGCCACAGTAATGGGCACAGTCCACTTAGGTGGCTAATGCAAAGAAGTGGGCAGAGATTGGAGTCACGCTGCCTAAAGCCAAAGAAATCCCGAGGCTGTCAGAAGCTGGGAAAGTCAAGGAGAGACCTCGCAGGGGCCATGGCCTGGAAAACACCTTGGTTTAACCTCTACAACAGTGAGAGGGTAAATGTCTCTGCTTTTAAGTCAGGCAAGTTTGTAGTCATTGTAGGGAAGCTCTAAGAAACTAATATTTGACATAGATCAATAGATAGATGGATGGATGGGAAAAGACAGGCAGATGGACCTATTAGCAGCTGCCATCAAAGTGATTCGTACTCCTGGTAACACCAAGGGCACAGAGTCCAATTGCTCCTTTGGCTTTGTAAGGCTTGGACTCTCCACAACCCCATTGCCAGGGCTGGCTTCTGGGACACCTCTGGGCTGGAACCACCAACCTTCCACATAGAAGTAAAATGCTTGACCACTTCTGCTATTCTGACAAAGATCCTCGAACCGGTTGCCACTGAGTTGATCTCCACGCATGTGGACCCTGTGTGTGTACGAGTAGCACTGGGCTCCTCCACAGGGTTTGACAGCAACATTGCAGGAAGCAGAGGCCAGGCCTAGTGTTGGAGGCATCTCTGGGTGGACTCAATCCTTCAACCTTCTGGCCAGCAGCTGAGCACAGCAATCGTTTGCGGCATGCAAACAAACAAGACCCGCTGCTGTCGAGGGAACAGCAACCAAGAGAACAGAACAGAACTGCCTTTTTAGGGTTTCTTTTAGGAAGCAGACTGCGACATACTTCCCCCACAGAGTGGCTGGTAGGGTCAAACCAGGAGCTTTATGTTAGCGGCTAAGTGCTTTAGGCTCTGTGTTACTGGTGCCTATTCATACCACTAGGATCTCTCTCTCTTTCTCTCTCTCTCTCCTCGTCTCCAAGTAGCTGCTAAAAAGAAAATGAAAGGTGGTAACGGGAGGGGGCATGAGAAGGGTGCTGGTGTCGAGCCCACAGTCAGGGCAGACGTCTCTGAAGAGCTGGCATGCCGACAAAGACCTGAATGTGACAAAAGAGCAGACGCTGTGGCCATCTGACGGAGGAGTGACCAGGGGTGAAAGAATAAGTAGCAGGTGGGCACTCCCTTGCCACGTGTGGGGAGCCACCAGGCCAGCGCGACAGGAGCAGAGAGAGCAAGAGGAAGAAGACACTGAGAGATGAGGTCAGAGGGAAACTGGGAAAAGATCACGTTGACAGGCATGCTGCCCCCGAATGATCCTGGTCTCTCTGTACTCCTGAGGAGAGTTTCCTGAGGCATGCAAGGAGGAAACACCGTGGTCTGGTTTAGGATTTAAAGCTAACTGGCAGCTCTCTCAGGACCACCTCATGATGCACAAGGTTAAGCATGAGGCTGCCGACCTCAAGGGTTTAAACCCACCAGCCACTCCGCAGGAGAAAGAGCCCACTGTCGGCTCCGGTAAACAATTCAGTTCTGGAGCCCTAAGGAGCAGGGCTGCTCTGTCCACTGGGGTCACTATGAGGTGAAACAGTAGTGGTGTGGGGTACTTTGGGGTGACGAATCACGGGGTTCAACATGGAAGCAGTGAGACCACAGCAGATGGCGCTGTGCCGGTCCAAAGAAGACGGCTGTTGGCTGGAGCTCGTGGAGGTGAAGGCATGCTCTGGGGAGTCACACCGCCCGCCCGGGATGGGTAAGGAATGAGCCGGCTGTGGGTCTGCAGGAAGTTGAGGTGGTGCAGGGCTCTCTGAAGGGTGGGGCTTCATCTACCAAATAACAGAGGAGCCGGGAACTGAGCAGACTGGGGATCGATCTTCAAGGTCAAAGCGACGAGGGCTGCTGCTGTATAGGTTGTGGATTTTGAGGAAAAGAGGGCCCAAGGAGGACTCCAGGGTTTGGGGTCTGTGGAAATCTCCAAGATGATGTGAAGAACTGAAGACATTCGTCTCTTCTTCCCCTCAGTTGTGTTTTGTTTGTCTTTTAATGAGAAGCAAAAAGGTGATAAAGAAGTGTCAGGCACCCATTGAGCCTCTATAATCAACCTCCCGTAGACGCTGCGAAATGCCAAGGATAAGGCAAAAGCGGGATTCCGCCACCCGGGACAAGCTTGAAGTCAAAGGCATGAAAAGAAAACCGGTAATATTAGTATCTTTAATTTGGTTTACAGTCTGAAGCCCAGGGAATACCAGGCAGTGCCTGAGGCAATGCAGAAAGCTCAAAGGCGTGAGATCTAAAACTCCTACTTGACAGCAACTCCTGGTTCTCCAAAGACTGAATGGAGACAGAAGGGTTTCACTGAGCTCAGAAACACAGCGGCCAAGGATGGCAGAGCGAGTCAAGTCTACCTGGGCTCCAACAAGGAAGCCCTCGGGTCCTAACTGAAAGGTTGTGGGTTTGAGCTTACCCGTGGCCCTCTGGCAGAAAGGCCAGGAAAGCTGTTCCCATTAAGATGGCAGCCTAGAACCCCCTGCAGGGCAGGTTCTCCTCTGTCCTCTGGAGTTGCCATGTGCTAGAATGGAATGGACAGCACAGGCCAACAAGAAGGCTGGCTGAAGTTTAAAAAGTGCCACTCCTTGAGACAAAAAGGGGTCATGCGCAAGCAGTCGGACAGGACAGGTCCACAGTCCTCAGACCTGTAACTGCCCTCTCAGTGGAGAGCCTCCACCTTCAGCTGCTGAGTTCGCTCCAGAAGAGGTGTTTGTTGGGAAATCAGGGCTTCCAAATGGTCCCTCCTGGTGCCGCCATGGCTAATGAAGCCCTACCAAGCAGACCTCAATCTGTAAACGTGGGTGTAGTTGATTGATAACTACAATGGGACAAAGTCCGGGTGGATGCCCTGCTGGAAATTTAGCCTCCCTTTTCGAAAACAAGGGCAGCGTGCCTTTTGCATAGCAACCAACTCTCTTGACTGGGACCTGCAGAGTTGGACACAACAGTGCCACTCTCCATGTCGCCGGCCATCATTCACCCATCATCCCACATGGGGCTCTCGAAAGGGCTCACTGCGCCTTCTGCGGGTCTTCTATTTCTAAACGTAGGCTCCCAATGTTTCCAGTTCTGGTCATCTTTCAGGTACAACCCCACTGTTCAAATGCACGTCTGCTCCTTTCGCTGCATCAGCCATGACGGACTGCACTGCACAGGCTCTGCAGCCCCATGGGACAGCATCAGAAGCCCACTCTCTGGGAGAGACACCAACAAACCCAAAGCCCTGGTGTGAAGGAGCGGCCTCCGTGAACCAACAAAGCCCACATTTCTCTCAGGCTTGAGCAGGGGCTGCTGGGAGGGGGTCTGCACTTGAGGAAAATCCCGATTGCTGGCAGGATGCTTTCTTCCTTTGGCTTTTGTTTCTACCTTTCTCGCTGGCCCCAGCACCGAGGGAGACAAAACTGAAAAATAAGACACAATCCTGTCTCTTATTCCCTTCCGTACAGCTGTTAGAGACCAGCATGTTCAAAAGAACTCACTCGAGAAATCCAAGAGGGAAATCAACACAGACCATGGAAACACTGTACAATGGTTGCACTCACAAAGCTGGGGTCTCTGACCCTGCAACAGTTGAGAATGTTCCTTCCCAGGTACGTGGGCCCTGTTTTGTTATACATGCCATCTGAACACTCCCTGTGCAAACAAGGCCTCGACTCAATTCCCAAGCAGGCAGCATGCACGCACATGCACATTGATGTACCTCCTCCGGTGCCTCGCTTCGAGACAAGTGCCTGCAGTGGGAGCTCTAGTCCAATGATGGTTTGGGGAGGAAAAGAGTAGGTGTGAGGCTGGCGGGAGCTCCCCTGGGAAAATGAGGTAAACTGCATGTCCCTTTAGATACAGAACAGCAAAGGCACGGGTCTGGCACAGGTCTGACCCCTCGTTTTCTTCTCCCCTTGCCCCCTGTTCCATGGCTGGGAATGTCCCAAGAAATCAATGCAAGTGTCCCCTCTGAAGCCAGAAGCCCTGACAGACTTACGTCTCACCTGGTGGTAACAGGACCACCACGCCCCACCACCCCACCCCCCAACCCGCTGACATTGACCTCCCAGTTCCA
>NW_022103968.1:23766847-23768142 GCF_000313985.2 Echinops telfairi
TAGACTGACTTCTCCCTGCCCCCCCTCCCCTGTTCCCACTGTCCCCAGGCAAAAGACACTCATTCCTATTGGACCCATCGTTTGGATGTGCTCACTCTCTGTGGCATGATTTATAGGAAGGCAGCCTCAATTACAATTTATCTTCCTCCTTGCATGGACTAAAATGCTGAGGTACAGAAATGCCAAGATGGCAGGGTACCGAGCCTCCAATTCACACAGCTTCCTGCCGAAAGCCCCAGGCACCAAAAAAGCTGTCCTTCCAAAAACAATGACTCAATCCATCAGTGCCAGAGACAGGGAGGCCAGGGGCTGTTTTCCTAACTCCTAACTCCGAAAGGTGGCCCACCTCCTTCAATCACCTCCCTCAACCACCACTGGGTACTCTCTGCTCACATTTCCACTTGCGGAAAGGTCTGGGGCAGCGCTGATGTAAGCCAAGCAGTCACAGGAACAGCCATGAGTAGGTGACAGAAATTGGGGGATTAAAACAAATCTGCACATGTGCTTTTATTTCCAGGCCTTGTTTAAACAGGTTGATAGAGATATATTTTTTAAAAAAGAAACCATTAACTAGAATGAAAACAAATAGACCCATTTATCTACTACACTCTGCTTTTACTTTGATTCTGTTGAGACTGGTGAGAACTCCCCAAACTGGTGAGTTTCTGAGACTGAAACTTTTGGAGGGAGTAGAAAGCCCCATCTTTCACTCAAGGAGCATTAAAAACAGGTCACCCCTTCAGAGTCTCATTGGGCCTCCCCATTAACTAGCTCGATACTGTTTTTCAGGCTACTCTTGCTGCAAAGTGCCTGGCATCTTAAAAGCTTTGGAAATTAATATCCAGGGTATAACAATTAGTCTCTACCTGAAACAACTGATGAAGATTCGAAATAGGAGGACCAAATGGAACCCATGATTCATTGCCACACTAACAAATGCCTCTTTTTGCCATGAGATCAGAACTGGAAGGTGCCTTGCTATTACCACACATTTCAAACAAAGATTCTAAAGAAGACTCCCAATCAGGAACTCAGGAAGGCAGAACAGAATTTAATTCCTCATGGAATCCAAATTTTCAGAAGCCAATTGATCATCTCTAACTCTGAAACCATAAACCAAAAATATCCCAGGAAGCCTCCTTTAAACCAAACACAAGTCTCTTTAACTCAAACAAGAGTCCAAGTGGTTCCCGACTAGAAGAGACAAATGACTTCATTGTAAGTCAGCTCTGGCAAGAGCTGAATGCCTTGTATTATCACTGCTTTTATAAGTCTGCGTTTTATTTGTCTTGGAG
>NW_022103968.1:23769250-23770993 GCF_000313985.2 Echinops telfairi
GAGGATGTGAGGATCATGGGAGTTCAGACGAGAATGGAGATTGTTTTCTGATGGGGTGATGTGTGAGGTGGCAGGCCACGAGGAAGGGCATTAAGCTATCTGTAACAACACGGAGGCAGGGCAATATAAAGGGCATAAGGGCGAAGGTGAATGCCAAGGGTCATCTGGGCTATATGTTTGTGTGATTGTGTGTGTGTGTGTGTGTGTGTGTGTATGCAGGAGTCATAGTCTTACAACCCATGAGCCAAATCCAGCTTTTGTTGTTTGTTGAGGATGGTATCTTTTTTGAGAAAGGAAGGTGGTGGGGTGGGGGGGTGGCTTGATTTATTTTTAAAGCAAAAGTGCTAAGAGAGCATATTTAATGAATTGGAATGCCTTTAGGGAGGACATGTGCACTCCAATTTGCCATAGTTCCCATCTATCCTTATTTGTATGGTCTGTTTGTCCCTAATATGCATTTGCGTGTATACCCGGGGGGTAGAGGGCTTGTATGGAGGGTGGGAGAAAGGTACAGTCATGGAATTATGAAAGGGTATAATTCTATATCTACAAGCTCAAACTTTCTCCAGACAGCAAGAGAGAGTGTGACTGGAGATTTGGTAACTTGTTTGATAGTCCTTGTTTTCTTGCTCCCAGTAAGCTAATGGCATGGGACCACTCCCCATCTACCTATTTCATAAGATGTGGTTGGCACTGTCCCCCATCCCCACCCTGAGATCTATGTCAGCTTAATCCAAGACTAACACAAGTCCGAGGCACTGGTTTAGTGGTGGCATGAGTTGCGTTCACAGGCAAATGGAGTGAACCCCAAGTCTTTTTAAGACAGTTGTATTGACATATAATTGACATATCATACATTTCAGTAGTCCAATCCTATTCCAAAGAGTTCCGTAATCATCACTACAATCAATTTTAGGACATTTCTTCTGCTTTGTACTTGCTGTTTTTAACTTCCCATTTCCTTCCCACCTCCCCTGTCATGCCCCTAGAAAATGATTAATCCAACTGCTGTCTGTATAGATTTACCAATCCTTGATTTCACACACAGAAAAACATACAAAATACAAAGAAAAACAAACGCTCAAACAACCCAACAACAATGATGAAATAAAACAGGGAAAAGCCTCAATTGAAACCAAAGAAAAAATTATTAAAAAATGGAATGATTATACCTTGGATCAAGAGGGGAAATCAAATGATAAGATGACATATTTTGAGCTAACTACAATGACAGTAACGTGGCCCCACAGTGTACTCTGTCTGGTAGCAAGGGCCTTCCCATCCCTGGACCATTATCTAAAGGAATTCACCAGACTCAACTCCTCGGAGAACACTTGTAAAGGGGTTTTGGTCTTTCATTCCCATCCACAAACTTCTGCAATCCAGGTGTTCAGAATTTAAGTGGTAAAACTGCTCCCTCCTCTGGATTTAGATTTTATTATTTACAATCCTTGGCTCACATAGGTTGGTGTGCTTTTTCCATGTGGACTTTGCTTATGCCTCTCAAATGGCTGCTTATTTTAAGATAAGCCTTTAAACCCCGGACACTCTTTTTTCAGATAGTAGGGTACCATCTGTTTTCTTTTTTTGTTTGTTTATATGGCCTTTTGTTTTGTTTTCTTTTTTTTTTAAACATTTTATTAGGGACTCATACAACTGTTATCGCAATCCATACACACATCAATTGTGTAAAGCGTATTTGTACATCATTCTCAAAACATTTTCTCTCCACTTAAACCCCCG
>NW_022103968.1:23772244-23776486 GCF_000313985.2 Echinops telfairi
ATTTTGTTGCAGGATATTATAATCTCCATGATGCATAGGGTGGTTCTACTGATATCACCATTCATTTAGCCAATGGACCTTAAAACACGGCTGGGATAAGGAAGGTATACGTGAAGAGTGTTTTTTTTATACCAAAAGACATGGATTGGCGATTTGTACAGATTAACAACTTAGATGACTGGACATTATTTTCACAAACAATGCAGGTTGGTGAGAGGGCGAAACTTTCATTAATGCTCCTTCACAAAGGAAGACCTAGGCCTTCGGTACTAACAGACGCCATGAAAAGGTAAAGAAAGCATGAAAACAGCAAATCCATGGTAGCCTTGAGTTGCTATTTCTTGTGCACCCTCCAAGCAAGAATTTGGAACCAAAGTCTAATGACTTCCACGTTCATCACCTTGGGGTAGTAGTCGTCTGCTTTTTCTCTCCCTATGGCATTTTAGCCTTAAACTTCGGGGAGTAGTTCAGTTCTTTTAATCACTGCAGGTAGGTTTAAAGTCAAATCCAGTGTGCTTAGTGGATGTTCCAGATCGGCCCTCCTGGTGCGGCCTGTGAAGGGGTCCTGTACACCTTGAAAGGACAGAGTCTGAAAGTCCTGCTTGTCTATATGCACAGCCTGAGTCATCAATGACAGAAGAAATCTAGTCAAAAGTGACCATTTAGGAACATGATACTGGCGTATTCTCCCAACGGGGCTCTATATACAGTACTTAGTGTTGGCAGCTGTCCCACCTGGTTGATCCACCTTGTCCCAGACAGACAAGCCCCACCCTCACCCTACCTCTGACTTGCATTGTCAGTCAGATTCACTGAGCTCTCTTGCCAGAGTGTCTGCTAATTGGGGTGACTATAGAATAGTGATCATGACCACAACTGACACCCGCCCCCCCTCCACCATCCGGGGAAACGGATCCAGTTGAGGTGAGGCCTCCCTTGTCAAAGTCCTTTTTAAGGTGTACAAATAAGGAGGGGAGGGGGTAGATGGTTCGTGAGTGCTAGGCAGAGACACTACCTCCCTGCCTGGGAACCCAGCATAGAAGGTCAGATGACTGAGAACAGAAGCCTGCCTTTGTCTTAGTGCATGGTCTTAGTGCTTAGTAGTCCCGTACAAAATCTGTCCTTGTAGGTCTGACTAATTTCACTTAGATTCCAGATCCATTCATATAATGAGGAGGTATTTCATGTATATATCACCGCTTTTTCGTGGATGTATAATATTCCCTCAAGGAGCCCTGGTGGTGTAGTGGTTACATGTTGGACTGCGATTCGCATGGTTGGCAGTTTGAAAACCCCGGTGGCTCCTCAGGAGAAACACTGGGCTTTCTACTCCTGTAAACAGTTTTAGTCTCAGAAACCCACAGGGGTGACAATGAGTCTGGCAGAGGGTGAGCATGCCATCGGATGCATGCACCAGAGTTCCTCGATCCATTCCTCTCCTGATGGACATCTGGGCTGTTTTCAGCTGCTTGCTCTTGGGAACTGTGCTACAGTGAATATCCCATGACTTTTTGCTAGAGAAAGGAGCTTGCTTTCCTCTGGGGCTACTGAGAGGGGCTTGGAATTGCTACCCAAGATCTCTTCCATGTATAGTTTGGAAAGTTGGCCTGAGAACTAAAACAACCAGAAGGGGAAAGAAGAAAGAAAAAAGAGCAGAAAGACTTCAAACAGTTTGTGGGGAAATGGAATGAACGTGACCCCTTTTGGAAGTCCTTCAGATTTATTAACCAACCAATTCCAGTTTGAGTGGGCTGTTCTGTCACTTTCCGCCCAAACAGCCCTCGCTGCACGCAAGATTGAACCACTGTGAAGTCGCGTCACAGAGACATCGAGTCCGAGAAGAGGATGGATGCAGTCCTTCTGGGAGCTGTAATAGCCAGCAGGCATCCAAGAGCGGGGGCCAGGTCCTGGAGCCGGTTCATAGTGCTTTGACTAATGAAGAGGCTGTGGAGCACTGTAAGGGATAAGCAAATGGACCCTTGGAGCTCCTGCAAAGCAGGGCACTCATAATTTCATTTAGGAAACAGCCACATGCCTAGGTCTAACAAAAGAGGGAACCAAGGTTCAGCAGATGAAGTGTGAAGCCTAACAGAGAAGCATTCATCCTGTGGAACAAGTGAACCTTTGGGAACATCAGGACTCTTTAAAGTGCAGTACTTACGAAGTAGGCATTCTATATGCTAGAACTTCTCACATTTTGCCACCATTGTGATTCTGTCCCCTACAGCAATAATAACAATGCTAACAACAAAGCCCTTCCCCCTTTCAAATTGGTCCATGCAATTGAAAGGCCATGTTGTAACCACTCTGCTCTGTTGTCTAGCAAACTTCCGTCGATTGGCTGATCCAACCACCCTCCCTGGTTCACACACTTGCTTTCTGATGCTTGGATCTGCAGAGAAGACTTTTAATTTGGCTGACACGATCAGGAAGTAGGGAATGGTTTCTCTATTCCTTGATTGATTCTTGATTGAGTCCTGTGAATCAGTTAAATAGGTCTGCCCATCTAAGGTAGGGCCTTCCCTCCAGTCCACCCTCGACCACCGTGTGTGGCCCTCCAGTATACTACGCACACCCAGAAGTACAACCATTTCATGCAGAGACCAGCAGAAGAAGCAGATGGCTCCCTCAAAAAAAAAAGAAGAAGAAGAAGAGAAAAGGTCCTCTTCATTACCACAGCAAATAACCTTGACAACTACCTGACTCGCAGGAGAAAATTTCACTAGCATGGGAGAACAAGCAAAACTCAATCTTTAAGTGAGACGCAGTGGGGCTTCTTGCAGTACATCAACGTCCCTGTTACAAAGGCTGTCCTCCAGAGGAGAACACAGCCCTCCTGATTCCAAGAGTCAGATCAGCTTAAATACATCTTTCCCCGGAGGCAGTTTTCAAGATGAATAATGTTGCAGATGTCATGGTTCTAGAGAACTGTTTTTCCCCTTCCTGCAGCCTGGGGTAACATTATTTTGTGAGCTTTGGGCAGGGCAGTCATCCATCCCCCACAGACACAGTGAGTAGGGAGACTAAAGCAACCCTGGTCAGAGGAAGGTCCTGAAGTGGCAGACAGAAGTGACAGTGTCTTCTAGTTGCCCCAACAGGCCCCTCCACGGCTCTGTCTTCTACTTTAATCATTTATATAAGAACACCAAAAAGAGTGGTCATATTTTGAAAAGTAATTCGCTTTCAGAGTGGTAGCTCTTTTATTCAACTGTTGTTTCGATCAGCTATTAAACAGAAGAGATCAAGCTTTCAGTGCTACAGTTTCATCCAGTGTTAGGCTTGCGCTTGCGAAAGCTCCTGTGATATTTGATACTAGTGGAAACATATACGTAAGGTGCCCTCATTAGGTACAATCAGTTGCTAACCAAAAGGTGGGTAGTTCAAACACATCTAGTGTCTCCATGGAAGAAAAGACCTGGCCTTCGGTGCCCATAACGATGGTTGCTGGGCTGGTGTTAGTTGGTGTCAAGTCGGATCAGGCTCACAGCACCTCGAAGGGCAGCCGAAGGAAACCCTGTCCAGTCTTGTGTTTTACTCCCGATCGTTGTCATGTTTGAGTCTCTTGCTGCAGCCATGGAGTCAACCCATCGGTCCCGGGCCTTCTAGGAACACTACAGGGTTGCTCTACTCTGTCGTAGAGGATTGCTCCCAGAACAACCTGAGTTCAATTCCTGAAACAAGTAAAATAAACCCTGGTGCATCTACAGCCAAAGTGAAGGAGTAGAAAATTCACCCCCTGTTGCCAAAGACAGACATGTGTCCATCTTTGATTATTGTCCGCTTCCTTTGTAAAGTACTTCCCCACCCCCACTCCCAGGCATCTACCTCTAAACACAAAAGTGTTAGGAATGTTTTGCTTCTGAAGTTTCTAAATACGGTAACATATTGTATCAGACTTGGTGTGATTTTTTATTCCCTCATTCAGTATTATTTTTGTAAGATTTATCCATTTGTTCCAAGCAGTTTTGGCTCATTAATTTTAATGGCTGAGTTATCAGTCACTGTGTTGATATAACACAATTTCTGTATCCATTCTATTAATGGATAATTGAGTTATTTCTAACTTTTGTGGCTATAGCAAGTGATTACGTGTAAACGTTCACGGACACCTTGCAAGCATTTCCCCAGGATTTGTATAGTTGCTATGTCCTGTGGAGTCAGTTTGGATTCATGGAGACCCTATCTGACAGAGTGAAAAGACATCCTAGGGTTTCCTAGGCCTTAATCTTTATAGGAACAGGT
>NW_022103968.1:23777274-23798342 GCF_000313985.2 Echinops telfairi
ATATATATGAAGTCATCATTTATGTTTCGTGTATATGTTTCTGGGCTCTCTGTTCTGCACTACCTATCAGTTTGCCCATATGTGTGCAGGCATGCTCTAGTAGTGCAGAATAAAGCTATAATTCTATAGTCAGTTTTGATATTTGATATAGTTAAAGTTTATTGTGCCAACCTGGCCAATAAACGCATGTGGGATTAATTGAAGGGTGGAGAGATAAATGGCTCGGTGAGTCTCACCTTTCTAGTTCTCGGGTCTCTTGCTTTGTGATAGTCTGACCAGGGTGCTGCTGCCTTAGCCAGTTCCTGCTTCAGCTGGCAAGGGTCACTTCCTGCAAGACATCCCAGAGGAGAAGCTGCATGACCTACCCCGATACAACCCTGGGTGCTGGAGCAGCCACGTGGAGACCCCACGTGCTGAGATGCTTAGGAGTTCACTGATTCTGTTTTCCTCCTGCAGTCGGCAGCATTGCGTGTGCTTTGTGAGATAGAGGAGGAATTTGTAGATTGGTGTTGGACATATGGGTTAACATGTTAATGGACTTGTGGGGTTGGGCAGCACTGGGTTGGGATGTTTTATTGATGTGCACTTACCCTTTATATAAAAGTCTCTCTTATACCTGAGTTTCTGTGGATTTGTTTCTCTAAAGAACCCAGACTAACACAAGATTCAATAAGCCAAAGTATGCATCCTACAGTCAACGCAGACGTCATTAGGCTTCAGGTGATTCTGGTTAACTTGTGTCCATTCACTAGCGTCGTGCATTAAGAATCAACTTGACAGACTCACAGAAACACCTGTTGCAGCTGAGCTTGAACTGTGCTGAAACAGAGAATTCTGCAAAGACAGGATGTTGTCATGCTAGTGAGGCTTCCAAGAAATATGAGGGCAAGTCAAAAAGTGTTGCTGGGGAATCACACAAACCTTCATTAAACAAAAATGTCTAAATGTGAAGCTATTGCTTTTCAACCAACCTTCCGTCTAGGAGTACACCCTTCTGAAGGTGGTGTTTTTCTCTCTCCCGACCTGCCCTGCAGAATGCGGCGCTGGGCTCTACAGCACAGAAAGAAAGTCGGCTCAGTGTCCTCCAGGGACTCTGTCCATGATGTTTTTAGATGCTCTTTATATGTTGAGAACAAAAGGAAATCCGAAGTCTCAAAATAAAGGCTGTGCGGTGGATGAGGTGAAGTCTCCCCACTGCTTTCCTCAAAGACTGAGCAGGTACACGATCTCATGGGGGGAAATCATCACTTTTCTATCCATTTCTCACCAAGGCAATTTTCTGTTTTCTTAAAACTTCTTCCTAATAATGCCCCGTGATTGCCCTGTGTCCTTTGAGGAAATCTAACCACGTGACTCCTTTGGAAGTACCTGCCCCCATCCTGGGCAACACCCGCCACCACTAGCCCCCAACCCCACCCCACACACACAAAAAAACCAGAGGTCACAACCTCCTGAGCTGACTTCTCTACATTGAGTTCACCTTTGCGACCTTCCCACCCGTCCTTAAACCGCTCGTTCCATCGAAAGTGGTTGTTTTATGTGGAGAGGCATTGCCATCAACTTTCCATGATTTGGGGAGGAGATCCACTGGCATTTTGCTAATCATTTGGTATTAGGTCTGGCCTTAAACGAATACTACCCCCCACCCCCTGGCACTAAAAATATCCTTTTGTTATGAAGGCGCCCAACTAAGACAAGGAGTTTACTGAGAAAACCTGTCTGCCCCCATCCACTGGTTGCTAATGACAGGTTTATTGATTTGCTTATTTGTTGAGTCTTTCAAAACGTGTTATTGTGATTTGGATCCTTGAACTCAGGCACATTTTGTCTCGATGCAGCTATTGCAATCGCTTTCACGTCTCTTCAGTTAGCCCACCTTCACCGTTCCCACTCCTCCTGTGTTTACACGTGTTTTCTTTGGAAAAAGCCTGTCGAGATAAAAACAGGAGCCCTGGTAGCAATGCCTTTTGGCTCACTTTGTATGTATTGTATATTTCTCCACTCGATTAGCTGTCTGTGAATGTCTTTTAATAAAGCTTTAAAACTCTTCTCCATAAAGGACTTGCATGACTTTTATTATGTCTATTATTATTGGATACTAGAAAAAGAGACACCTTGTAAATTATATTTTTAATTATGCTTTCTAATTCATTAGTGAATATAAACCTATTTGGGAGTACTACACTTTATTAAGTTTGGTAATTAATCTATAAAATAGCTCTGACCTCAAGAGCTTCTTAAAGAACCTTGGGGACCTCCAGGATCCATGCGCTACACTTGGGAGTATCTCTACTCTCTACTATCCTATGTTTGGTTTCCTTACCTTTTCCAACAAATGAATACTTTTAAGGCAAAAAGTAATTGTTATCATCAGCTGTAGTTTCTTTTGGGTCGTATATGTAGTTATCTTATTGCCTGTCTAGAATGGCTGTTATTTTCGTTTCTTGTCCTATTGTGATGGTTAAGACTCCCAGTGCACCCAAGCTTCAGTAGTATGTTATCCCAGGTTACTTTTGATTTTCCATAAAATCCAAAGTTTCACTGTTCAAAATAACGTGTTCTGTTCATTGTATGTGTTTGGTAGACCTCTCTGAAAACCCCATGAAACTGTTCTACTCTGCACACACAGTCACCAGAAATAGGAACCAGCTTGGTGGCAACTAACAATACTAATAGCAATTCTTTTCCAGGTTAAAGAAGCTCTCCTCTACTCCGGGTTCATGAAAGGTCACCAGACACTGGAACCAACTTGATAGCACACAATAGCAACAAGTAGGCATATAGCCCAGTTCTCTGTTAATTCCACATGACTTGCTGACCTCAATTTCAACCTTGTTGATACCTATGTGCATGTGCATACATATGTGTGTGTGTATGGAACGTGAGAGAGATGGACATGCTGGCATAACATGCCCAAAGGCCAGAGGAAGAGGATGTGATTGTAGAATGGGACTTCCTTAGACATGTTAAGGGGAATGGCTAGAGGATGATCACAATGTTAGATTCCTGACAACCAATCCACTCACCACCTTTCCAAGTCACCTTCAAGCAATTTATTGTCCCATCTGTTTCTCAGCCCCACTTCCACATAGCTTCATATTTATTTATCAGGATACTCACCACTGTCTATCATTGAATACTTAACTGTAGGGTAAAATGACATCTACAAGAAAAATTGGTAAACCCCGGAAACGAAATCAAACATCAGGAATATGCCCAAATTTTCTCCTGACCTTGATTGTCCTTCCATCTCTCACTGGGTAATGCATATCAGAAAATTATGACCGTCCCTCGTAGATCCTAGAGCAGTCGCCACTCTGTGCCTATAATGTGTTGATAACTGAACTCACATTGATATGGGGTGTGGTAAATATATAATTGTCAGTTTGAAGATTCAGAGTGTAGGGGTGGAATTAGCTTGTCAATCAGACCATAGCCAATGAGGCCTCTGTGTGGGCGTGGCCTTCTGAGAATTCTGGGAAATCTGGTCCTTCCCCCTTGGAGGCGGGAGACAGACACTTCTCTCTCTCTGCCACTCCCTGGGAGACATGGCAGCTGACAAGACACATGGAGCTAGTGCCCTAAGTTGGAAAAGCCACATGGACCTACCCTGATACAACTAGATCTCTTAAGCTGGAGAAACTACGTAGAGACCCCTGCCAGTGACCCTGCCCGCACTGAGACGCTTACAACGCCACTGGATCCAAAGACTTTCTACCCACTGGCCTGTGATCGTCCTGCATTCAGCATCATTGCATGTGTTTTGTGAGTCTGAAGAGGACTTTATAGATTGGTATCAGACATATGGGCTAATATCAGACATGGCCTTGGACTGGACTGGATTGGGATGTTTTCTCAATGTTTAATTGCTCTTGTATATAAATCTCTTTCTTATACACATACGTGTGTCCGTGGATTGGTTTCTCTAGTCTACCCAGACTAACATATGGGGATTCCTAGATGCTGGGACCAGCAGTATCCACCAGTGGCTACTGAGCTGATTTTAACTTATGGTGCCCCCATGTGTGTCGGACTACAGCTGTGCTCTATCAGGTTTTCAATGGATAATTTGTCAGAAGGAAAACTTCAGGCCTTTCTTCCAAGGTACTTTGTGGTAGACTAGAACACCTCAACTTTCAGTTAGCAGCCAAGTGTGTACTTTTTGTACCACCCAGAGACTCCAAAAGTTAGCAAGAAGAGCTACATAAACTAGATATGAATTATATTCAGGCTGAAAACACCATCCTATGCTCAGTAATAAGAAGGAAGAAACTACTGGTATAGACAACATGGATACATCTAAAAATCAAGATGCTCACTGAATCAAGCAATACCACAAAAGCCGTACAAACCACGTGGTTCTGTTTGTATCACTTCCAACCACCCTGTGATGAAATGTGGGGGCTCAGTGCTGACCTGGAGTCACAGAAGGAATGGGCACGCATGGCAAAGGGCACAAGAAAACTCCTGCAGACAATGGAAATGTTCTGCATCTCAGAGGTAGCTTCTGTCAAATCTGCAAGTCTCCAATATCCTGGAAGTACATACTTCCAATGGATGCAGGTTACTATAAACAAAGTATCTTCACGATACAGCAGATCAGGGAAAAAACAAAAAACCATACCAGGCACAGGGAAGAGCTGATGGGCTCTTTAGTCCCGCTTCCTCCCTAAGATCCAAAGCAGCCAGGCCTTTCTGACAAAGTCATCAGTCTGAACTTCCTCAAAGTGCAATGTCAACTCCAAAGTATATTGATTTTCTCTAGCTTGCCCTTGTCTCTCCTCCACTCATCACCCCTATTCTGGAACCAAGAACTCTCCTAATAGCATCCTTTGCATGCACTAGCTCGATTCATCAATCCCTGTGACTCCTGGTCCATCTAGATGTTGTGTGCACCGCCTGCCTGTCATTGCATGAGGTGTAGCTAGCACTCTGCCAGGGGCCAGGTCTTCATAAGCCCTGGAGCATCCCACCTTGACCCTTGCCTGCCCTTCTTGTTCTCTTAGAATTGTTTAAACATCAGAGAAGCACCACAAAAAGAAAAAGAACTGTACTTCCAATGAAAAGATTTTTCATTTAAATGCACTTTATTGTGTGATGTATTCCTTTAATTAAAGTGTGTGTCTGGGTGCACGGGTTGCTATTACAGAGCAATTCCTCATGTTTATGGAATGCAAGAGGAGCTGGGGCAATGCAGTGGAAACGCACATATTAGCTAGAGTACAACTTACAGCAATAGTTCCCTGATCTTTTGAGCTCCGTGGGTTAGATAATCTTCAGGGTTGATTTTAGTTAATGGCCAACTGTGATGAGATGCTATCTGTCAATCTGCGTAGAAGCAGTCTGGAAAACCAATCTCTGCCTCCTAAATATCCCATTCGTTCCTTCTCGTTGTCTTACGAGATGGCATCATTCACCTTTGGCATAAAATGTAGAGCGTTGAATCAATTCTTTCTGGTTCGACTCCCTGCTGCGAATGTGTATTTCCACCACAGATATATTGAATTCAAATCTACAGCTTATCAAGATCCCCAGATGATGCTTATAGATTCCCAAACGAATTTTCTGTACCCATAAAAATCACCTGGGGACCTTGCAAAATGTAGATTCGGATTCAGTCTATCAGGCATGGAAAGACGAGGCTTCCTACTCCTACAAACGGGCACAGTTTCACCCTGTCCTACAGGATCACTCTAAGTTGGTGCTGACTCAGAGCCAGTGCATTTGGATTTTGGAAAGACCCTCAGTCTCAGAAACCCACCAGGGCACTTCCAGTCTTGCCTGTAGGCTCTGAGTCCAATTTGACTTGACAGCAGGGAGTCTTGGATTTTTTTGCAGGAGGAAAGGTAACATCTTGATAGGACGTAGAACCAGACTGGGCTGGCTCTAAGCCCAGCAGAGGAGTGGAGCAAGTCAGAGGTACGCCAGATGCAAGAAACATACACTGTCAACACAAAGGGAGTTTAGGGACGTAGAAGCGGTAACAGTTCGGGCATGACTTTACAGGTTAAAAAGCACTTTTATATATGTGTTTCTTCGGGGAGTCTCTCAATGAGCCTGGGACATAAGTATTATCGATGTCCAGAATGATCCAGGAATTATGACTCTTAGATATGACACATTCGATATCAGAGATGCGTCGTGAGCTACCCCTCTGAGTGCTTTCTTCCACAAGAAAGGCCCCCGTCTCTGCGTATCTCAAGTTGTGGACTAAATCGTCCATCGTGGCTCTTTCTACGGTCCAGCTTCACAGATGACTGACGCAGCATACAGGCTGAAGGACTCGAGTGAAAGGATACCATCCTGATCTGCCCTTGACCTTATTTAAAACCACCCAGTCGCCCTTTGTTCTGCCTATTGGGGCATGTTGAGGTTCCCTTGGGAACCCAATGAAGGGTGCTGGAATTTCCATTCTTTGCACTGTTATCCAAAATGTATTATGATCTATATAGTCCAATGTTTTTATATCAGCAACAACGCACTGGGAAACATCTTTTGGTGTTCTCTACTTGTAGCCAGGGTCATCTGACATGAGCAATGATAGCCCTTGTTCTATGTTCTTTGGTAAATCTGGCTTGATCTGGACGTTCCCTGCTGAAACCATTAAAAAAATATATATCTTCAGCAAATGTCTATGGGCACGGAGCACGAAGAAGATGGATTATTTCTGCCTTCTGTTGGGCTGCCTATTTCTGGAATGGGCCGGATACAAACAGATATGGATCTCCTTCAGGGGTTCGTCCAGAGAGCTGTCTGACAAATGCACTGGCGTACCAGAACGAGTGCTTCCAGGGCGGCATCAGGTTGTTGAAAAATCCCAGTGCCCAGTCCATTAGTTCCTGGAGCCTTGTGTTTCACCAGTGCCTTCCGTGCAGCTTAGACCACCTTCCTTCAATGCGCTCAGTTCTGGACCGTATTTTAGGTCCTGAAATGGTTGTCTGTCGAGATCAGTTCTCGTTGGCACACTGAACTCTGGATTCTTTGCAGCTCCTGTGGACGGTTCAGGCGGCATTCAACATTTTGGCAACAAAATCATGCCATAGTGAAATGTGAGACTTGGGCTTTTCCTTAAGAATTTTTTCTTTAGAAGTTTGAGAAATATCAGGTGTTCTTCCCTCTCGTTTAATACTTAATCTTCTTGAGCCACTGTGGTGATGTGAGCTTTTTCAAAGTGGTTCTCCTATCAATAATCTCCTTGGTATTGCTCTGTAGCCTCTGCGCCTGTGCCAACGATCCCATTTGGGAATGATGTCTCCGCTATGCTACGAGACAAGATTGAGGTGGGTGTCCTCGGAGCCTCCACTTCACTAGAACCTGAGAAGAGGTGCCGCTGGACTGTATGCCAAGAGCTTGCTGATGCTGACATGGAGTAACGGTTAACTTCCCTAAGAAACCCCCATCATTGTTTTCTCTGAGAGTTCTGTGTGGCCATTGCAATGAATTATTACATAGTGTCCTGCGCGGAAAGGCTGATGTCAGAATGCGTCAAGATGGAGGGCGGAGGCCTGTCTGACTCTGCCTGTAGCCCTCAGCTTTGGGCTCCTGTAGAGTTACATTCTCTCTCTCTCTGGTGTAGCCAGCAGAGGTCAGATGTAGGCTCCACAGTTTTCCGTCACGCTTTGAAACCGCTTTGACCTCATCACTTCTTCCTTTTGCTCTAGTCACTCTCCATTCAATGGCAAGTCTCAGTGTCTTCTCTGCCGTTCAGTTTGGTCTTTTCTTTCTGTGTGGCTGATGTCTTTAATGTCATTCCACAACCTGCCGGGTCTTCCACCATGACTCAGTGCATAGAATCCGTTCTTAAGATGGTCTCTAAATTCATGTGGGTAGTACTCAAGGTCATATTTAGGCGACTAGGTTCGTTTTCCTCTTCCTCAGCCTTAACTTGAACTTTCAATGAGCAATTCATCGCTGGTTTGTTCTGCAGCTGACCACTGGCCTGGTTCTGACAGATGATATTGAGCTTCTCCATTGTCTCTTTCCACAGATGGAGTCATGCCTGTGGATTGCATCTGATGAGGCCCAGGTACATAGTCACAATACATGCTATTGAAAACCAAATATTTCCAATTAATCAGCAATTGGTCTTACAACATCCTATCATGTCATCTCTGGCATCCTTTGCATTTCCAAGGTCATACTTTCGAACTCTCAATCCTTGTTCTTTTTCCAACTTTCACATTCCAATTACCCATAATTATCAATGCAGCTTGCATTCAATTGTGATCCATTTCAGACTGCAGACTTTGTTTAGAAATCTTTAATTTCTTCATCTTTCTTTTTCGGTGGTTTGTGAGTCAACTTGAATAATGTATCAGCTGGACTTCCTGGTGGGCAGCAGACTATGCTGGACCTTGTGAGCCAACAAAATAGTTAAGGTTTGATTCTGCATGAAATGGGGTCTACTGGAGATTTTTGAGGAAGGAGGATACGATACGGCTCTGATTGTAGAGGCTCATTCTGGAGATGGAGCTCATTCTCTATGGAGAGTCAACGGTATGTCCACAGCAGTCCCAAAGAAGAGATTCGCAGGAGGTTTTTACAGTCACACTCCTGAAGCAGTGGGGCGGGGGAGGCAGCAGTAACATGGACATGACAGTAACCATGGAAGAGGGGTAAGCAGTGATGGGTTTTTGAGTAGATAGTAAACGTAGAGCCAGGAGAATTTGCCTAGAGACAAATTGTGGAGCATGAGATAAAAATAAGAGGCAAGTCTTCAAAGTCTTGGCTTTAATTTCCTCGAGAAATTTAAAAAGAAGGAAACTATGAGGAAAGCAGATTTGTGAAGGGAGATGACTAGCAACAGACGTTTCATTTAAGAATGGACTATTTGGTCTATTTTTGAGATATCTACATTGAGATGTTAAGCAGGCAGTGTGATAAACAAGTCCGATATACAGGAGTATACCATAATCAGGAGCAATAAATGGTTTTGAAAACCAGGGGTCAGGAGGTTGAGATCATGGTTGCTATGATGGAGGGAAGAGATGGGAAAATGTTCAAGACTTATGCCCAAGAACTTTCAGCACAGCTTCCAGACTAAGATGGACTAGGAAAAACCTGGAAATCTATCCCCACCAAAAGAAAACCCTAGGTATCACAGAGGTCTGGTCTGTATTGGTGGGCAGTGCTTCACTCGGCTATGCATGGGGTTGCTGCATGCCAGGATTGATTCGATGGTAGTTTGCAGCAATAGAAATGGGATGCTTGTGCACCTAGTTCCTTTTTATAGCTATAAACACTGGGTGTCAGAAAGTTTGAGTAACTTGTTAAAGACCATCTACCTGGTAAGCAATTATACAGACTAACAAAAAAACCTCAAGTCTATCCCATTTCAAAGCAGGTTCACGGTCCCTGCTCACCATTGCCCAGGTACAGTAATAATTCAGGAAGTACTAGATGCTGGGCTGTACAAGAAGTGACTTATTACAAATGGTGGGAAAAGTGGAGGAACTCGATCAGGTTGAGCCTCACATTTCCATAGCACTCCCCTACTTCTCCCATTGTCTTCCCTTCTTATGCCATTAAGGAGCCCTGGTGGGGTAGTGGGTTAGGCATGGGCTGCTAACTAAAAGGTCAGTGGTTCAAACCCACCAGCCGCTCTTCAGGAGAAAGACAAAGCTGTCTGCTCCTATAGAGGTTTACAGCCTCAGAAAGTCATGGGAGCAGTCCCACTCTCTCCTATAAGGCCATATGAGTTGCACTGGACTTGATGGTAGTGGACTTGCTTGGGCTTATGCCATTACCTGAGACTCACAGTCCTCCTCCTCTGCCTCTGCGGATTACTGTCCACTTGGCCTTACTCTTCAGTCAGTTTTTGTTCTTCTCTCCTGTACTCTGAGCCCTCACCCCTGTGAGCCATCTCTGCCCACCTGCCTTCCTTGACTTTTGCACTTCCAGTTAGATTCAGCCAAAAGACAGCACCGTGGGCATTTGGCTGCTGAGAAGAGAGTTGTGTCTCTCTGCCTGGACCCCACCTGGTCGGAAGACAAGGGCTTGGTCCCTCTCTGCCATCAGCAGTTGGGAGCTTCTCCAGACGCCAGTCTGCTCCAGGATTCAGAAGTCGTGTTTTCTGCAGTTATTCTTTCAGGTGCCTGGGGCTGAGAGCTTCCCAGTGCGCTTGGGCTCCGGGTGCTGTATGGGCTCTCTTCACGCTGCCCACCGCTCTGCAGAGTGTCTTTTCCTCAGCTCTCATCAGAGTTCCAGCTAGAGATGACCTTCTGACCAGGGTCCTGCTGGAACAGCATCAACGCTATCCCTTCCCTCAGCTGGCCTGCTTGGTGACATCCACTGGCTCCCTGCGTAGCCCAGGCTGTCGGGTGGATGGCTACACCGTGCCTGCTCTGATTTTATACCATCCACAGCCCCATAAAAATCAATGGAACAAAAGCCCAGAGAATCTTTATCACACCTGAGAAATTCCCCATAAATGCCTTCAAATTGTCCTGGATCTCCTGTGGTCAAACTGAAGGAAGCAAAAGAAGGCGGGGAGGGGAGTGGCGGGAAGGAGTTTGACATCCCGGTATCAACCTGTGGTAAACTCTGTTCCTCCCCTGACTGGATGAAAAATGATGTGCCCAGAGGAGCTGAGCCTGTGTGAAGGCAGAGATAATGCTGTGTGCACCTCCATTTCGGAGGGCTGCACCGTTTTCATAAACATTTTCTATACCCCAGTTCCCACAGAAGGGAGCCCAGGGCATAAATCATGGCCTGGCTGGAATGAGAAGTCAGGGGGACGGGCTCCCAGGCCAAGTTCCCCACCTTGACACACGCAGGCTAGAATGCCAGTAAGCTCAATTAATGGCAAAGTGGTTTGCGTGGTTTATGTAAACATATTAAACACCTTGCTCTGCACATTCATCTGACATTAAGTGATTAGCCAGTTGCATAAGCTAATATTTATACAAGCCTTGTAATTGTGCAATGTAAATTAGGCCCTGTTAGAATCAAAGAATTTGGAAGACTGGAGACAGGGCCATTCTCACTCAAATCCCACATAGCTATAGAACCGGGGACAGAGGAAAAGGGGAGGGAAGGATGCAGCCAAAAGAAAAAAGAGGTGGGGCCCAGTCTTCTGCACCAGAAAATGGGGGGCTTCAGAAAGTGTGTGGAAAAATCAAATTTGGAGACAATGGAATTTTTCCACAAACTTTTTGAAGTCCTCCTGTCCTGCTAGTATTTTGCCATTTGGCACCCACAAGGGAAGCAGCATTGCCACTTGTCCTAGAAGTCGGGAAACCATAAAACTCAGCTTCTCTTGCTTCCCTGAAGATCAGGAGAATTGTAAGCAAGAGTCCTGTTTCCTGGACTCCCACACTGTGGGAGGCACAATCCTAAATTCATAATGGACTAACTTCTTTGGTTCTCCAGATAACCCTGTGGGATGGGTGACCTTCTTAGGAATTACCATGAAGATAGCTAGCGCTGGCTCCAGACCCATGCTGCCCTGGGCTCACCTCCCAGCGCCACCATGAACTAGCTGCAAGAGCTCTTCGGTTTCCCGGTTTCTCCATCTCTAAAGGGTGGGGGAAGAATAGCATCCACCTCTCAGTTGGGTTACAATCATAACTCATAAGATTACAATCGTCACAGCAGTGGGAGTGGTGCCTAAAACACGGTGCTTGCCCTCTGAGGGTCTCTCCCCCCTTGTTCCACCTGTGTTATCTAGAAGAAAGGGGAAACCCACAGCTACCCAGTCAATTCTGACTTGGAATGATGCTATCGGATCCAGAGGATAGAGAGCCCAATGGCCACTTTGGGTTTCCAAGCCTATAAATCTTTACCAGAACAGAAAACCTCATCATTCTCCCGTGGAGCAACGGGTGGAGTCAAACTGTTGATCTGGCAGTTAGCAGCCCCAAGTGCTACCACTGTGCCACCAGGGGCCCTTCGATGAAAGGCAGAGCCATGTTAAATCACCAGCACACAGCTGCTAAGGGACAGAGCCAGCATTTCCACCGGGGCTTTCTGGCTCCAGGCCAACCCCCTCACCAGCGCTCTCCAAGAGAATTTTCTGCATTGATGTGAATATTCTATTCCCAAACTGGCCAATCCCATAGCCACCAACAACATGAGACTACTGAGCGATTGAGAGGTGGCCAGCGCAGCTGAGGTACAACATTTAAACTTTCACTTAATTCTAATGGATTCAACATAATACACGGTCACGCGTGGGTAGTGGCTGCTATGGCCAGCTTAGCTCTTCACTATCTTACTAATTTTGCAACTCTGGTGCCCCACTGCCAGGAACCACAGTAGGGTAATGGGTGCATGTTGGACAGCCAATTGCAAGGTCAGCAGTTCAAAAAGACCAGCCACTCTGAAGGAGAAAGGCTACCCTTTCTATTCCAGTAAAGATTTATAGTCTCAGACACCGTTAGGGACAACTGAACTCTGCTTTATGGTCACTATGAATCGGAAACAACTCAATGGCAATGAGTCTAGGGTAGTCTAGCTCATGCCTGGCACACAATACGAGTTCAGAGCTCCTCTCTAAGATGTAAAAGCTTATTCCCATTTTTGTCACATGATTCCCCAAGGTTGCTTTGGTTGAACAAACTCCTGAATGTGTGTGGAACAAATGCACACGTGATGGAAGCAGTGATCTCCAACTGGCTGGTGATACAGCCCAAGCAAAGTAGATGGGGTGACCCTGTCTCCATCCTTCTGTTGAGCTCTCCATAGCTCTGCCCCAACCCGCAGCACTCCCACTTCAGTAAGGAAGACGGTGGATGCAGTCCAAGGCCATGCGGGCTCGGATCGCCCACCTCCTCAGGTGCCCCTACAATGGACAACTTGGTGAGAGAAGAGAATCTGGAACCCTTTATTCTTTCATTTGGATTGTGGGTCTCCTTAGAAACCTGGGGAAAATCCCAGAGCCACTGACAACAAATCCCACAGGAAATTTGAAGGATGTCGATGCCTTGCTCTGGAGTCAGGCTGCACCAGTTGCAGTCAAGGTCACTCGAACTCGTGGGGACCTCATGTGTGTAACAGTTCAATTGTGCTTCATTGGGCTTTCAATGGCTGATTTTTTTTTCCAGAAATAGTTTGCCAGATCTTTCTTCTGAAGTACCTGTGGGTAAACTGGAGCTTTCAAGCTTTCTATTAGCAGGTGCAGGTGTTAACTACTTGCTCTGAAACCTTGAGGTCTTAGTCAATTAAATGTTCTAAGCCTTCAAACTTGAAAAACCCACTCATTGCCATTGAGTTGATTCCAACTCATAGCAACTCCATAGGACAGGGCAGAATGGCCCCTCTGGATTTCCGGGACAGTAACTCTTTATGGGAATCTCATCTTTCCCCAGTGAGCGGCTGGTGGTTTCAAACTGCTGACCTTAGGGTTAGCAGCCACCTGCATGACCCAATTTCCTTTAAAATGGGGGAAACGATGCCATTTTCCAAAGACTTGAATGAGTCAGGCCAGATGAAGAGCTGACCACAGTACACAAAGGGTTGTATGTGCTTATGAAGAATATTTCTCCTCTCCTTTGAAATCTAAAGTTATCTCCAGAACCAACTTATTTGGCCTGTCATGAACTGATTTTTCATGGAGGGGTTTCCACCTGCAACTTCCCAAAGAATAAGTGTATTTGGAGAATGAGCACAGAGCCTGATCTGATCCCAGGATTTGCATACTTTTTGCAAATAGAAGCACTATTTCAAGGAAATTTTTAGATAATCACCCTCAGAAAGCACTGAAGTGCCTATTTGCAAGAGGCACTGACAAAAGAATCAGACACAGTCCTCGCCCTCCAGGCACAGTTCAAAGAACCGCTTAGAAACCATCTGTTCCCTTAGAAAACTGCCAAATCCCAGTTTCTCCAATCTTCAGCCCATCTCCAACATTTGATTCTTGTCCAAACCTTGCAATACTCTCCTTTCCTGAATCCCATGGCATTGCTCGCTCCTATGCCTACCCAGCCAGAGCTTCACCTTTCCAGGAACATTCTTCCCTTTCTCCTGTGTTGGCTCCTCCACATTTCTGCTCTGCCAAAACCATATCTGCCCTAAACCCTGGCATCGTTCTCGTCCAAGGGGGAAATAAGTAGTCTGGAGAAGATATAAACCAAAGGAAAAACAAACGCACTACTAGCGTGTCCAGGCTGACACATAGCCACCCGACAGTGCAGGGGAGAATGGCCCCTGTGGGTTTCTGAGAAGATAACGGTTACAGGAGTGGAAAACCCCATCTTTCTCCTGAGGTGCAGCTGGTGGCTCTGAACTTCTACCACTACGCTGCCCAGGCTTCTGAAGAGTCTAATAGGAGAGACGGAACAGCCATATTTCTAACAGGATGCAAGCCTGTTTTCCAACAAATATTTTGGGAGCATTAATAAAATTTTAAAGCCTGAAGTCAATCCCTGGTGGTCAAAACGGTATTGTATTAGCGCTTAAATTCTGAGCACTCCAGTTTGCCAAAGGCTCTAGATAGTCAGCAGTGACACTGCATTTGCAAGGTCTTCACCTAGATAAACCCTCCATTGAATTCTTTCTGGTCATTAACGAAAGATGTAGATAATCTTGCCCCCAGGCAGAGTGCCTTGTAAAGTAGATTACCTCCAGCCATATCCAGCCAGCCCTGGGAGGAGCAGCCCATTTTATAGGCTTGCCTGAGTGTATCCTTGATCACCTTACTGGGGACAGTACTGGGGATCGCATAATCATGAGTCATACCTCATCAGTTGTGCTGACTGCTTTGGTTGGAAGATGCTGGATCCATCATGTATGCCCTTCTATCTCATGTAATGTATATGTCCCAATAATGGTCCTGTTCCTGCTTCTATAGTCCCACCTGTAACTGAGATGTAGTGACCTGCCACCAATCATGAATGTGTGAGTTTCCTTTGTTCCATGCCTTGTTTAACTACCACTTCAAGTGTGAATCCTTGGACGCCACTTTGAGCTCATGCTAATGAGTACCCTCATTTAGATGACATATATGTGCATTTTTGTTGTCTTTGTCTCTTTTAAGACTTACTACATGTTCTCCTTACACTGTATTGGAGATTGGGGTCTCCTTTGTGCCCTAAAACAAACAAAATAGAGAACTCAAAGCCACAGTGGTAAGCAGGAACTCATTCCATAGTGGCTCCTGGTATTTTGTGTTCCAAATACAGATCTGGAAACGGAGAGGAATGTGGTCCACAGTACCTGAACCAGGAAAGGATACTCACCTTTCTGTTCAACAAGGTGAAGTATTTGGATGAGCCCTACATATGAAGTTTGAAGTGCTCTCTAATTCATAATATTTCAACATTGAAAAATGTTGGCCAGTATCTGGGCAAGGATTCACCAATTTCCTTCTGATCCAAACCTTGGATTGGGACAGGAGAGGAAATCATCGCCCAAGGGAAATCAAAATTCCAGGCTAAATACAGCTCCGGAGAGGAATATAAATTCACAAGGCTTGCATAATACAGAAATCCCAACAGACAGATAAAAAGTATGCATGCAAGAGCTCAAGCAGAATCAAATGAAAAACCACAGGACACCCTGTAATAAAACAGAATAGACAAGTTCATGTGGAGATGAGCTGACACTTAAAACAGACACATAATCACACAGACACAGTCTCTCTCTTTCTCTCTAACTTGCTAGCTCACTCTCATGCTCACACAAAAGCCAATCACCCTAATGGGAAAGTCTATGTAACAAATGTGAGGAAGACCACTGCAAATGTTATAAATAATGAAACAGCCGAAATGAATCGAGGATGTTCCAATGAACATGAAAAAAACAAACACTTAAACTAGTGTTTAATACGAGGGGTACCTCCCCCTTAAAGAGATTTTTTTAAGCTATGTATTTAATTATTTTATTTTATTTTTTTACAAAACAACCTTATCACCTTCTAAGTACTCTCCATTACCCTTAAAATCTGCGATTTCATTCTTGGAAACATTTTTCAAACTCATCTGTTTGGGCAGCTGACAGCCACTCCCTCATTTCTTTTCTTCACCCCTTCTATGTCATCAAATCACTGTCCATTCATGTCCCTCTTCATTCATGGAAACAAAAAGAAGTCACAGATGTGAAGTCAGATGATTAAGGTGGGTGGAGCAAGAGAGGCATGTTCTTTTTTTTTTTTTTTGCCAAAAGCTAGCACTCTAAAAGAGCTGTGTGAGTAGGTACATCATCATGGTGGCAAAACTAGTTCCCCATCTGCCACAAATTAGGCTTTTTTTGTTGCACACTGTTACGCAACCTCTTCAGAAACTCTAAATAGAACAGCACTTGATTGACAATCTGGCCTGGTGGAAAGAACTCCAAATGCACTATCCCCCTCACATTCAAAAAACAAATGAGCATTGTCTTGATCTTTGATTTCACTTGAGGAGATTTTTTTGAGCAAGGTGATGATGGCAACTTCCACGAGCCTGATGGTTGTGTGCTTTCCGGGTCATAAGAATAGCACCATGTGTCATCACCAGTAAGGACCTTAGAAAAAGTCTCGGTCTGCTTCACCACGGTTCTTTTAAAGCAATGAATGTTTCCACTCGAAGCTCTTTTTCCTGGTCAGTCAGAACCCAAGGTGAAAATTTCCCAGCAACCCATCTCATTCTTCTGTTAAAATTCGCTGAACGGAGTTCTAAACTATTCCAGATAACTTCCCCATCTCTTCAATGATCCCTCATCATCCTTTGAGCACAAGTACACTAATTTTGTCAACAATTTTATCCATTCAGGAAGTTGATGGACATCCAGAACAAGGTTTGGCATCAACTGACATTTCGCATTTTTTTGAAACAAGAAAACCATTCATACCCTTGAATTTTTCCCATAGCGCTGTCCTTCCTTGAAAGCTGTATGGAACATCACAACAGTTTCTGTGGCAGTTTTCCTGAGCAGGATATAAAATTTTCACAGCTTCACGCAGTTCTCTTAAATCAGCCGTCACAAAAAATGAGGTTCAAGTGAAACAGCTTTTATGAAAAAATTCACAGTGACCAGAGAGAAACTTCCCAGGTGATGCCACTGGGTGCACAAACTCAGGGTGAGTTGCTAGAAGCTCACCTAGTGGGGAAAATGCATGCTATGAAAGCTTCACCCAGCGGAGCCTTTTTCTGGGTTTTTTTGGTACCCTTTCGTATGTATTGTATATTCAATAGTACACCTCTAGCCACACTCTACTTTTCTTCTAGAGCCACATACTGAGGTTTCTCAGGATCGAGCCTTGTCCCTTCAAGAGTTGGGGTCATTTTGGATTATACAATATGACTTATTCGTTCATTCATCAGGGGAGTGGCATGACCACAGCTGGGCTTTTGGAAGACTGAGCTCTAAGTGACCACCATATTGAATCATTTACATTAATGTTTTTGCTTTTTAAGTCAGATGCCACGGGGAAAGACCTGTAGCCAAGTCATAGGCAGGTGGTTCAACAAGTTGAGATCCATTTGCTTATTTTACTAGGGAATCTATATAGAGATAACGGGATAAAATATTATGGGAGAAGTAGCTCATAGGACAGAGCAGAGAAATCCCTTTGGAATATCCAGCTCCACTGTGCACTGTAGTGGGCTGAATCCATGCTCTGACCACAAAGCATAAAGCATTCTTCAAACTTTGTGTCCTTGAAAGCATCATTGGGCGGTGATCACTCTGTCATCCTCCTTACATAACAGAGCGGTGGTCCACAGTTTTCAGAAATATCCTCTGGAGCAAGAGATATTCAGCTTTGAGAGGACAAGAGTAGTACGAGAAGGCACTTCTCTAAGGGGTGTCATCGTGAAAAGGAGGAACAGTTGCGGGTTTCAGAGCAAATAGTAATGTTTGAAGGAGGGAGTAAAGATAGATGAGTTTCAATATATTGAAAATCAAAGGAGGAAGATTTCATTTTTATGGGATATGGTCTTCAGCTAATAAGTAAAATTCTCTAGAAAGGAACAGGCTATTTTTGGATGAACTGAGTTCCCTGGAATTGAAAGCTAGATCCCTGCTAGTCAGTGCTAATATAAAAAGAAATTCTGGAGTTGGACTGAGGATCTTTCTGGCAAGATCCTCGAAGTCTAAATTACATTAACATTGAAAAAGAACATGCAGAGAGGAATTTCAAAGCATCAGCAAGAACAAGAACTACAAAATAGCAAGACTTCATCTCACATGCTTTGGACAAGTTATGAAGAGAGACCAGTTCCTAGAGAAGGACATCATGCTTGGTCAAGTGGAGAGGTAACCAAAAAAGGGAAAACCCCGAGGAGACGGACTGACACAGTCGCTGCGACAATGGGTCCAAACAGAAGAACCATCATGAGGATGATCGGGTCACTATGAGTCAGCGCCAGCCGATGACACCCAGCCACCGGCATAACAACAAAAGCATTGAATGATGGGAGTCTATAAAATGAATTCCCTGATGAGAAGTACTAATGAAATGAAGAGTTAAATTAAATAAATTAAATAAATGATATCAGTTTTTCCTTCTTTTCCCTTTTATCATTTTCTAACAAAGCACGAGCACAAGCAAACACACACACACTTGGAGGAGACACTTGCAAGTGTCACCACCAAGTAACAACAGAGATGCTAAACCTGTCCTATGTGCACGATATCCTGATATGTCCCCTCTGTGTATATTTTCATGAGAAAGCACTGGATAATTTGAGCAGAACTGTTTTCGACTCTGTAATTAGAGTACATGGGCCCTGATCGATTGCCAGTGGAGTCAGAACCCCCAGTTTGTGACTTAATGAGCACATAGCCCAGTCACAGCCGTCCATACTCCATATTAATCAAGAGTTGATGAGTCTCTTCTGGAAAGTGTCCTTAATGATGCATGGTCCCATTAGCCAACTCTTACTCGGTGGGCCATTTTGCCCAAGACCTCTGGCCTTTCCAGTTCAGAGACTGAAGGTCCCAAGTACATGGGTGGATGACTTCAGGCCAGAGAAAAAACTCTCAACAGTCCTAAAAGGAAGTTAAAATTTAAAGAAACTAAAGAAGAAGAGATGTAGCTAGCTAGATGGATGGATGGATCGATTGATAAACTGTCCACAACGAAAGGAAAATCTGGTTAACCCCACCAGTGGACACGCTATCCTCTGAAAAAGCAATGCCATTTGCTCACCTGGGGTCCTGATAAGAGAGTCCTGTAGGGTTGGCTGATACCAACTGGAGACTGCACCACAAAGGGGACTTCACACATCTGTAATCCTTCTTACATTGGGTTCTCACAACACACCTGTGAGACTTCCATCACTATTCTCATTGTAGAGCTCATTGTAGAGGAATACAGCAGCTTGGAGAGGTTTGTGCAACCACCACAGGCAATGCTTCCAAGGGATAGGGAATTAAATCCTCGTCTTTGAGTCCAAGTCCCATTGCCTTGCCAAAAACCAGCACTGGCTGTCCCAAGGAACCCCACTTTCAGCTGAGTGGTAGCTGAGACCCATTATTTAAAGTAGAAATCCTTAACTGAGACTCTTTCTTCAAAACAGACCTGTGAGTGCCTAAAAGTGAGTGCCTACTAATTGCACCTGCCGGCTGTTCAGTCCCTTTCTCTAATGGGTGAAATGCCCCTCCTCTTCCAAGGCTCATTTCCAGAATACTCTGTATCGCCTTGATAAAGCAATGGGGCTGGTCTATGGGGTGGTCTCCAGAGCTCACTGGTCCACTTTGTGCTCTCTCGATCCAGATTCGGAGTTACTTCAGGGCAGACCTGACTCTGACTCATCATGATATCTGAGAGCATCTTACACCATCACTTAGACTCACCAAGTCCTCAGGAAAGGTGTTATGATTGTGGTAGTTAAATAACCTTATGTCAACTTGAAGATATATGAAAGTGTAGGAGTGGTATCCAACCTGTCAATCAGGTCACAGCCTGGTGGTGCCTCCTCAGGGGCCCTGGGAATTTCTCCTTCTCTCAATCTTCATCTTCCTGCTTCCTGGCCACCCTGAGAGCTGTACAAGCCTTGCCATGTTTCCATCGATTTAGGGTCCTTGGGACTCTACACCCCCCCAGCCTGTGATCTTCCTGAATTCTGCATCATTGCATGTGGCTGTGTGAGTCTCAAGAGGGCTCTTCCGGACTAGTATTGGACATACAGACTTGAGTTGGGCTGAGCTGGGATGTTCTCTTAATATACAATAACTTCCTGATATATAGCTCTTCTTACACATGGGCATGTCTCCCTGGACTTGTTTCTCTAGTCAACCTGGCCTACACAATGATAGAAACATACCTCTCGCATGAGGAACTCGGCGCTGTTGCAGAGCCAAAACATACACATGGAAAAGAAAATGAAAACGTGATGATCTTTAGGTGCTAATCGCTATGCCCCAGACTGTAAATGCTGCTCAGATAAACTCCATGGGGACAGTCTTCACAAGCAGAAAGATCCAGGCACTCAGACATCCTGAGCCCAATGTGCCTTCTTTTGAAGAATTGGAAACACTACACATGGATATTCCTTATGAATATGCCAGAAACCAGGGTAAGAATCCTACTATTGCAAAATCTGTACTGGCTTTGGGGAAAAGACCTTTGATGGAAAGGTGGAATCTCAGATCAACAGAAAGAGTCAAAGAGGTTGACATTACAATTGGGGATTCATAGGAAATTGATGAAATATTGAAGACTCCTTTTAGATTTTCAGGAGTTAGTTATGGTTAAAAATAATTACTTCTCAAGTAGCAGTTTTTATTTTAATAGGGACATTTAGATTAAAAAAGATCATTTAAATTATCTACATAATAAGCACAAACTCTGGACTTACTACGCAAAGTCCTCCATGTGCTGATTACCTTTCTGGCCAAATTCCCTGTTATTCTGCACTGAGTTCTAGTCAAAAGGAACTAACTACTGGTGACCTTGGATATGACCCCCATTCACAAGTTTGCGCAGGATGTTTTTTCACTGCCTTGAATATCTACTCTACTTACTCTGCTTATTAACCTGACACTTTTTCCTAAGGACAATCACAAAAGCCATTTTAAAATCTTCCATCAGTCTTTGCTGTATCTCTTTCCATTAGAGCCCTAAAGTATTTACTTGTACTTCTGTGGTAGGGCATAGAGCCAGAAGTTTGTACTTACTTAACATTTTATTTTATTTATTTTTTTTT
>NW_022103968.1:23800636-23805775 GCF_000313985.2 Echinops telfairi
TGGAGGCAATGTTGGAGAAAGACCCCTGAGGCATAGGAAACAGATGAGAGAAGCTGTAGTTCTGTGACCTACCTAAACGTTCTAGGCCATGGCACAAAAAAGCAGGACCCCTGTCTGAACTTGGCAATCTCTCTACTTTGAGTAGATAAAGCTATGTGTCTGGGGAGACCACAGCATCTACACTCAGCAGGGTAGCGTAACAAACAAGAGTGCACAGAAAAGTGCCCCCGCAGTTTGTACCCCCCTCAAGTGTTCTGCTGAATATGTATCCGTATGTCTGTCCATGTAAGGAAGCAACCTGGAACCATTGAAAGAACTGGAACCACTGAAAGAATCATCAAAAGAGAGAGAGCAACAACAACCACCCAATCCTGAACTCAGGATTGGGAAGGATTCTCACCAGCCAGAATGTGAAACTCAGAAATCAAGAGACACTAAACAGATCTACTTCAGTGATGGTGTCATGTGAGACTAAACACACTTGACCTGGTTTCACCTAGTGAAGCTTAAGCAACACCCAAGAGGATCAAACCAGTGCTAAGTAAGGTCATCACAAATAAAGCCCGACGATTTTAGGGAAATGAAACCCTATCCAGTATCAAATAATATAAAGTTTACAATGGATGGAACCCTCTCAAAAATTACCAGGCAGGCAGGAAAACTACAAACAAGGACCATAACAAAATTGGCTCATAATAAAACTAAATCAACAAAAAGAAAAGTAGAAATGAATCAGATGATGAAATGGGCAAAGGGTGAAAACAGGTGCTTTGACAGTTTTGACAGAAAACAGGTGCATGTGTGAACGGGGCAATGGAAAGACAGCCTGGCAGAAGGGCTCAGGAAGACAACTGGCTTGTTGGAAACAACCCCAAACCAGAAACCAGAGGATTGGCATCTTTAGAGAACTTGAATAGTGGGTGTCATCAGCCTAGGAACTTTGGAGAAGGTTTTGATATGTATACGACCCATGCAATTAAGTATTACCACTTGAAGGTAGACTGCTATAAGTTAAATAGGTATCTGGTAAATCTGAAACCTTCTACTCAAATTAGAAAAACAAAATGATGCTGACAAAGTCAAAAAAGAAAAAAATGAAATAATGGCAATGCTCAACCAACCCAAAAGAAGACATCAAACGTGAAAAAGAGAAAATAAACCAAAAACCCGAGGGGCAAACTGAAAACAAACAGGAAAATAGGAGATTTAAATACAACCTTGTCATTTCTTTGGGTTTCTTCTGTAATACATGGGTTATTTGTTGTCGGCGTGGTTAGGTACTGACAAGTTAGTTCTGCCTTCCTGGGACACTGTGTACAACAGAACAATGCATTGCCCAATGCTGGGCCATCCTTACAGTTGTTGCTATATTTGAGCTGTTTAGAAGTGTTTGGCTTAGCTTCAAAATTTGGGGGAATTTTTCACCTATATTTCAGTTACGGACTCTAATTCAGTTCCAGGACGGTCAGAAAGCATGCTCTATCATGTGAATCCCTTTAGACATATTGAGCCTGAGTTTATGAGCCAGAATATGATCACTCTTGGTAAATGTTTTATATGTACTTGAGAAGAATCCGTATTCTGATTTGGTCGCGTGAATAGTCCCATAAAGCAACCGGTCAATTGGGTTCTCATGCTGCTCAATTCTTTTATATCCCTATTGATTTTTTTTCTACTTCCATGTATTAACAACAAAGAATAAAAATTAGAATTTATAACACAATCAAATTTGTGAAATACTTAGGAATAAATCTGACAAAAGAGGTGCAAGGTCTATAAACTAAAAAGTACTAGCATTCCTGAGAAAATTAAATGAAACCTAAATAAATGAAAAGATAGATGGTATTCGTGCATTAGAAGATTCAATACTTTTTAAATGCCAACCCTGAGAAAAATTTAAGTGAAACCTAAATAAATTGAGAAATTGATTGTGTTCCTACATTGGAAGATTCAATAGTTTTAAAATGTCACTTCCTTAGACTTTCTTAAATCCTAACCAAAATCTAGTGGACCTTCTTTTTGGTAAAAAATTAAGTACCTTCTCACTTGCATATGTAAATACAAGGGATCTACAATAGCCCAAACAACTTTGATTAAAAATAATAACAACAACAAAATAAAAACCAAAATACCTCGGAAGACTTACTCATTGAACTCAGTCTTATTATAAAATTATAATAATCAAGGTTGTGTGGTTTGGGCTCACAAACAAATCAATGGAATAAAATAGGGAGCCCATCATAAACCTATGCATATATGGTCGACGGAATTTTTACAAAAATGCAAAGGCATTAAATATGGAAATAATAATAATATTTTAACAGAAGGTAGAGTAGCAATTGGGCAGGCATCTGGAATGATTTAAGAATAATCATCTGTATTCCACATTTCACCACATAGACAATATAGTTTAAAACAGAACATAGACCTATATGCAAAACCTAAAGCTAACTACTAGAAAAAAATATCGGAGGAGGAAAGTCTTGTGCCCAGATATTGGTAAAATTTCTTAGCGATGGTACCAGACTCTCTCTCTCACTCTCTCTTTCTCTCTCTCTCTCTCTCTCTCTCTCTCTCTCTCTCTCTCTCTCGGAATGGGAGAAAATATTTGCAAATCTATCTGATAAATGAGTCACCTGTAGAATATATGAAGGTGTTCAACACTTACTAGTAAAATCACAAATAAGATAATTTAAAATGAAGCAAAATATTTGGTCAAATGTTTCAAAAAAGAAAATAGAAGACAGACAAGAACATGAAAAGGTTCTCAACACCCTTAGTAGGAAAATTAAAATAAAACCATAAGGAGATATCTCTACAGGCCTAATAAAATGGTTAGAACAAACACGACTAAGGGTGTGGAACTGTGTCACTGCTGGTATAAAGGTAACATGGTAAAAGCTATTTAGAAAACAATTGTTCCCTTAAAAATGTGAGCATATATCTACTGTGTGATTCAACCATTCCACTATTCAGTTTTTGCCCAAGAGAAATGAAAGCAAATGCCAATGTAAAAACTCATCCAGGGATGTTTGTAGCATCTCTTTTTGTTATAATCAGAGCCTGAAAACCACCTAAATGTTCATCAAATGATGGAAGGACAAACTGATTGTGGGGCATCTATCCATTGGCTGCTAGACAGAAAACGGATGGATCTCAAAAAAATTATGTCATACAATAAAGGATGCATGCAGTATGATTCTGTTTCAATAACATTTGAGAAAACGCAAACCATAATATAACATAAAACAAATCCCCAATTTTAAACATGGCACAAGGCTGGAAAAGATGGTAGAAGGGAAACTTTCGGAGCTGACAGAAACGTTCACTAACTTGACAGTGGTGATGATTGTCCGAGGGTACACATATGCCAAAATTATCACAATGCCCATTTTAAATTGTATGCCATCATTACAAAGACAATTGTACTCTAATTGAGTTGTGTGTCACAATCTGAAGGCAAATCATGAAATCAGGTGGACCCGTCTATTTGGAACAATGTGTCTGTTCATCCAAGGCGCTCTGGAGGGACAGTGATTACACGCTGGGCAGCTAACCACAAGGTCAGCCGCTCCAACCCACCAACAGCTTCACAGGAGAAAGAGGAGGCTTTCTACTGCACTGCCGCTCAGCAGAAATCAGAAATTCACAGGGGCAGTTCTACTCTGCCCTAGAAGGTAGCTGGCTCTGAGCAGGAATCGACTCATTGGCAATGAGGATGAGCACCTGCGGACAGTGAACTCACGATTCCAACCATACCCTAATGATCTGTCCTTCTATCTGTAGCACTTACTGCCATTGACAGCTGTGATTATTTCATATGGTCCTGCCCCTTAAAGCACAGGTGTGGTCCTTCAGTTTTGCATCCCTAGAGCCTGCTACGCAAGTGTTTGAAACTGTTTTCTAACTTCCCTGTACAAGACCTAAGACCCGGCTGATCAAGAGCATGTGGCTGCTACTTTGGATGACAGGTGCTAAAAGGTGAGAGGCTCCTCCCCTTTTAGGCCTCTTTCCTCCAAGTTCCCATTTGTTTCATGGGCATTTATGTTTGAAAATATTTTATTAGTGAAAACAATGAATTTCCATGAAGATTTCTAAGAGTTTGATATGTGGTAGTGATCTACTTAAGGAGGAAATGATAAATGTTTCACCATAACTTCCTGTTATTTTTAATGATTATATTGTGATGGTTCTAATGGAGATGAAGCTGCTTCTGCCTGATTATTTCACTGGCATGTTCAACATTGTACCAGGAAACACGGTCGTATCAATCGGAGGGGAGGCAGATTATATCAAGAGTCATGATCTACTTGTGAAACTTGAAGGCTCCCTTCCCTGGCTGGAGCCTCTGGGCCCAAAGGTCGCAGAAGCCCTGGATGCCTGAAATAGACAGGCCAGGCCGGATTCCTCAGCCGCCTTTCAGCATCTTAATTATGAAAACACCAAGTCTAACACGAGCACATAGTGCTTGACTAGAGAAACGTTAATATGGCTTTTCCTTCCCCTGACGCATTCCCCAGTTGCCTGTTACGAAGCTTCTAGATTGCAACCCTGGTGTTTCTACAAAACACCTCAATTTTCAAAATTTACTCAGACAGCTCCAGCGGGCCGTTGCCTCTGGCACTGAGAAGCAGCCAAGGGAGGCGTGGGGCAAATGTCAGATGAGCAGCTAAAGGGAAAAACAGCCACCAAAGGTCCTTATCCCTCTTTCTTACACCTTGGTGACATTCTGACCAGGCCTTCCCTCTCTCCGTCTGCGTGCTTAGGAAACAGGCAGCTCTTTTTGCCAGGAAAGAAGGTGCCCTGGGCACAGCCCTTGGACAGCGTGTTTTGGTTGGTCATCAGCCCATCAGAGCAAGGGACCCTTCCACACTTGTTATGGTCGGTGTTATCAGGTGGCCCCTCCTCCCTGTGACTTCTACTTAGTCATAACACTATATTCCGTTTGCAAACAACTCCATAATATTACTATTATTACTACTTTACTTTATTGCTATAATTTGGGTCCTTGCCATCTAACCACTCTCACTCACTTGGCATTAAGTGGAGACTCTATAGGACAGAGTATACCTACTCTTGTGTGTTTCCAAGACTATACTTCTTTATGGGCATAGAAAGCCTCGTCTTTCTTCCAAGGAG
>NW_022103968.1:23806016-23817763 GCF_000313985.2 Echinops telfairi
TTAGTTTCTGTCTAGTTTAATTGCGTTAACATAGATCCCTTATTTTTATGTTGTGCTTTGAAAGGTAAATAAGAACGACTTGATAAAGAGGGCAAGGATACCGCGGATGTGGCATGGCGGCAGCATCTCACCTCCTCTAGTTTCACCAGGAGGAGAGAGAAGCAGAATCAATAGACCAACGCCGATCCCTATGGGGCACAGGTCAGGTATGTGCCAATCCCCCAATCTTTGACCAATTCTGGCACCAGCTGTCCCTCCCCCAGCACATTGTTTCTCTGCAGAGTTCAATAATTTATTGCAAGGACCACAGAAAACTCACAGGCAATGTTCATGATTTTTGGCACTTAGTGGGGAAGAAACAGGTTTAAATTCAGCATCAGGAATGCTCAGTATCCCATTCGTCAATCAGGATAGCCTCCCCACAGCCATGCTCAAATACAGGTCTCTCTCTGGCCTCCACTAGGCTTGGGCAGGTGTTAGAAAGTTCCCCTGGCTCTGCTGATAAATGTCTGAATGCATCGCACTCCACCAGCAAGTCTGTTGCCTGAAAAAACCCGGCTTTCTCCCTCTGTGGGCTGAGAAGCCCGCTGCTCTGTTGCATCAGCCTCTTGGTTATGCTGCCTCGACTGCCCCTATTTCTCTTTGTCTTTTATCATCTACTCTGCCACCAGAGTCATGGAGATTCCTAGTACAGGGTGCTAGGTTGCACTCCATTCCTGGTCTTCTTTCTTGGTATAGTGAGATCTCCCTTTCTACCTTTGGGATTTGGCTCATTATAAGAGTTGCCTCACTCTCATTGCAATAGAGTGGATTCCGGAGGACAGAGCAGTGCTGGCCCTGTGGGTTTCGGAGATTTAACTATTTACAGGAGTAAGAAGCCTCATCTTTATCCTATTGAGTGGCTGGTAGTTTCGAACTGCTGACTTTGCATTTGGCAGCCCAACACATAACCCACTATACCGTCAGGGCTCTTTTGAATCTAGAAGGATGGCCAAAATGGCCAATTCCCACGTCAGGGCGCTGCATACCATATTGGCATGGTTCTACTTTCACAAGAGTGCCATCCACCATATTGGCAGTATGAGCAAGATATCTGAGCCCCTTGGTGGACCACGCAGAGCTCACATTTTCAGAGTCTTATCCCATCATGATGAGGGAGCCCTGGGGTGTCATGGCTGTGCGTCAGCCGGCTAGCCCAAAGATCAGCAGTTAGGAACCACCAGCTGCTCTGCAGGGGAAAGGCGAGGCTTCCTACGCCAGGACAGGGTTACTGGGAACACACAGGGGCAGTTCTGCCTTGTCTACAGGGTCACTGTGAGTTGGTAACGTTGACTCTCTAGCAGTGACAACCAGTCATTTGGTGGGAGTTACAAAGAGTACAGTTAGAAAGACCACATTAAAGAATTCAAGGCAGCTTATTCACCAGGCAAAGGGCAGCCCAGCTGCAAAGGCACTGGGATGTGAAGCAGGAGGACCCTTTTGCTGTGGCAGGAGTTGACGGAGTGCTCGAGGAGAGGTGTAGAACGTTATAGAGACTCCAGGCTATCATGGTTGGTGACCTGAGCAAGAGGCTTTGCTGTGATTCTCCAAGCTACGGCAAACCGATCACAAAATAAAGGAGATCTATAACACGTTCTGGCCGACCAGACCCCTTTTGGGAATTTTGGGTACATCTGAGGTTTGTTGGCCCTGGTGAAAAGAACAATCCTTCCTGGTGGATGGCCCATCCCACGCTCCTTCGGGGCCTTTCAAGGGATAGGGCAGAAATGGATATCTTCTCTTCTCACACTTACCCTGTTTCTCTGAAAGTAAGACATCCCCCGAAAATAAGACCTACTTACAGTTTTGCCTCTCACTGAAATATAAGGTATCCCCCCGAAAAGAAGACCTCCCCGAAAATAAGGCCCCCCCCGAAAGCTACTGTAACTCTGGACTCTGGACCTTAGCGGTGGGTGCCGCTGCGCAGCTCACTGTTGGCCACAGCACAGCCGGAAGCAGACAGGAAGTGTGAGGTCTCTTTTAATAAAACAATAAACAATCAATGTGTACCATATTATTCTTCATGGAAAAATAAGACATCCCCTGAAAATAAGCCCTAGCGCATCTTTGGGGGCAAAAATTAATATGACACTGTCTTATTTTCGGCGAACAGGGTAGCAGTGGGGACCCGAAGGACATCAAGACTTTCATCATTCTGTAACACACGTGACAACAGAGAATTTTTTTTCCCACCAGAATTCCTCTCCAGAGGAACTCTTCTTACTTCAGAACTGCACAGAACAAAGCCTGTGTCTGGGACTGTGGATGACTGGGGTTCCGGAAAGTAGGTGCAGGTTCTAGAAGATGGGGAAGAACCAGGGTTTCTCTGGAGAATCCACAGCGCCCAAGAGAAGGGTCCATGGTTATATTCGTTTCCAAGCCCTGTTGTAACCGATTATTACTTAACAAAAAAATATTATCTGACCGTTCTGGTAGTCAGAAGCACAGGGTTCAAATCAAGGTGTTGCCAGGCCTGCTTTCCTTCTGCAGGTTCCAGGCAGGAACCGCACCCTTATTTTTTCCATCAGCTAGATTGTTTTCGGCACTCTTTGTCTTGGGGCCATTTCTTCCAAGCACATCACTCGACCTCCTGATTCGGTTGTCACATCTTGTTTTGGGAGCCTTACTTTTGTTTCCCTCTGATAAGTGACTTCGAGATTATGCCGAGTCCACTGATCATCCGGAATAAGCCCCTCATCTCGTGAACCTTAATCCCACCACACGTGAAGTAAGGTGACCAGATTTTAACATCGGTAAAGCGGGACAAAAGCGGGACACCATTGATAAAACTCATATCCTGGCGAAATAGCCACATGGCAGCCGAAAACCGTCTACCCTCGCTTGTCGTGCATTCTTTCCAAAAATCGGGACTTTTTAAAAAACGCCACGGGACGCCGGAAACATTGTTAAAAATTGGGACTGTCCCTCCAAAAGCGGGACGTCTGGTCACCTTAATGTAAAGTCGCATGCTCACAATTACAAGGATGAGACTATAGCCCTCATTCTGGAAGGTCGTTATTTAGCCCGAGAGAGACTGGGAACATAGAACTGTCCAAAGAGATGTTCCAAGTGGAAATGCCTGTGCTGTGATCTCTGTCCTTGACACTGTACATCTTTTGTTCCTACCACCAAAAGGACAAAATGTTCGCCTAATTGGCAAGATATTTTGAGTTCATGCAGCAGCAGGCATGAGATCATGCAGAGTCTGAGATAAGAATTAACAGGCAAGTCATTATTTAGGAAATAAAACACGGGGATAAGAGCAGAGAAAACACCCAAGAAAGGGAAAGCAGTCAATACATGTTATGTTACAAAGCCAGCAAAGTGAGTGCTTCAGACCACTGGGGAATTCTGGGAGAAGAGAATCAAGTATATGGTCAGAGTTATCCTACATGAGGCACGAGGGAGCTGGTGCATCTATCCATCAAAACCGGCCAGTCCTTCGATGAGTGCCATTCCCAGGAGATCTGAATTACATGACCCTTCTAGGTTGCTTCAGAGGGGGGCAGAGTACGACCTAAGGGTTTGGAGAAAGCTGAGGCCAAACAAACAGACAAACTACCAGAGAAAATCCTGGCACAGTCAGTGGCAGTACCAGTTAGATACCATCTACATAAGGCATCCACAATGCCCTCCACTAGTGGATTTCTCCATCTTGCAAACCACTGACAAGGCTGTTTCCTATCCTGGCACATGTCAGGCTGAAATAGTCTGTAAGCAGAAGGTAATCGCTGACATTGAGATTATGCAAGGAAAACACATCAATTAACTTCTGTTACAACAATAGGCTCAAACAAAGAAAGGTTGTAAGAATGGTGCAGTGGTTCGTGCCATTTGTACACAGAACAACATGATGGCCCCTGACTATAACAATATGCTGGATTCTGAAGGTCCGTGTATGACACTAGGAGCCCTGGTAGCCCTGTAATGGAGACATTGGGTTGCTAACCCTCACTTTAACTGTTCAAACCCACCAGGCCCTCCGCAGGAAAAAGTGATGCTTTCTACTCCTGTAACGATTTAGTCTTGTGAAACCACAGAGAGGGTCTTCATGAGTCAGGACTGACTCACACATGGTGGATTTGGTTTGATTTATGTTTGCCTTATAACTTATGACCACAGCACTGGACTATTGACACCCACTCTGGGGCCTTTAGGGGCCCTGGTGTCACCCAGTGGCTGCTAGTGGTAAAGCGGAAGGATTGAACCCACCAGCAGCTTACCAGAAGAACGATGCAGGGAGCTGCTTCCATCGATAGGTACAGCAGGTTTGCTCCAGCCTAGAGATGACCCACAAGCCAGAGTCAAGTGGATCCATGGCAGTGGGCCTGCCGCCTCTTTTATGAGCCCTTTGCTCCCTTGCTTGAGGATCACACTTCTGAGGAGTCCCTATCTGCAGGGTGCGCTCCCCTGGCCCAGAGCCAATCCCTCCTCCTCTCTCACTCCCACCACACTTTGCTTAGACAGAACGTCAATCCGCACTGTGACACATCTCCCTTGCTCTTTTGCACAGATGAGAATACATTGACTAGCTTCTCTCTCCACCTACCACCTCCGCCATTGATTACAAGAAGAAATTCCAAGAACAAAATTCCTCCCTAGAACTTTCTCCTTCCATTCCAGGTTCCTGTCCGCCATCCTCCGCCAGAAGTTAGCCCAGGTCCAGGGTGCCCATGTTCAAATTCATGAGGGCGGCATGCAGGTGGGTACTTTTAAGTCACAAGTCAATGTCCTGTCATTTCGTTTTCTCCTCTCACATGAAACCCGCTATTCATCTCATAATCGGAGTGATAAATGCAGCATCAGACCCCATCTTCCTGACATTAATACCCATCTGCACTGGAAATGCAAACAATTGTGAGATTTGACTTTATGAAAATTACCAAGTGCACCAACTCTGCTTAATTAAGCCATTTAAAAGTTGCTTTTGTTACATTTAATGAATGATATATTATACTGCAATGAAACATGCAGCAATACAAATACTTCACAATGCTTCCAATTAAGACTCACTTCACTGATGCCAATTGACAGCACAAGTGTTTCCCACTTCATCCAGCTTGTGCATTTTAAATGAACTGGTTAGTGAGAAGGGTGCTTCTTTGCTAATGAGTTTTGTAATCAAGGCATCTATTTTAATTTCAAATTGGCTAGATTGGGGGAAATTGCTAGACTAAATGACTGGTACTAATTAGGATTATAAAAATATTCATCATGCCATGGAATTAACATGGGGGCCTGAATTTCCTACATTTACATATCGCTGGAGTTTTGGGGGGAAGAATCTTGACAAATTGTCTTCTCTTTAGCAAATTGAACAAACACTATATCTGTTTTAGTCCTTCTTTTCATTTAAAGCAAAATACATATTCATGATTTGTAAATGAAGTTAAATGATTTCAACTTCTCTCTTCATTACCATATTAAAGATGCTGCCTCCTTAAGCTCCTTCTAAAAAACTCCAGATCATCCTAATATCTATTGAAGTGACTCATACTTTATTGTCAGCTATCCCTGAACCTGAAGTTTCCAACAACTTAATGGGGAAATATAAGCAAAGGTGGACAACACCTCACCAAAATGCAGCTGCCACTGCTTTGTAGCTATGTATTATCGACCTGAGGAAGAATTAATTAGCTCCATGGCTGTTCATCAGTAAAGCACTTTGATGGCTTCTTGTCTTAAAGTTCTTCCCAGGAAAGTTTCAGCCACCAAGGGACTAGCCAGAAGAACCAGTATGTTGATAGGAAAGATTGGACGGGTTGGTGCCAGTGCTGTCTCTGGTTAAAAGTTTAGGCTAAGTGTGTTCTTACAGAATTCTGTCCCAGATTCCTGGCACTTTAGAAAGTCCTTGCTACACATTGTATATCTACTTGGCAAACCTGACTGTAACCACAGCTGTCATGTAAAGCACCACACATATTTGAGCCTGGGATAGAGAGTTGGCTGGGACTCTGCTGGCTGGGTGACCTTGAACACATAGCACCCTCCTCAAGATTCAAAATATGCTCCCCTCTGCTGTGGAAAAAAATCAACTACCTTTCCCAATTCCATGAAAATTCAATGTAATCATGCATATAAAATTACCCAACAAGATCTAGTACAGGAGATATTTCAGAACATACGAGGAGGCTTCAACGAGCCTGTGAAAACACAATATTAAAAGATAATGGAATATCCCCAGAAACTCTTTGATGCCCCTTGTATATCTTTCTTTTCCAAGGAGCACCCACCATCTTTGGGTCAGGTAACAGGTCCGGGGAGGGGGCAGGGTGTTCAAGTTACTAGGTACACGTTTGAATTCACCAACCATGCCTAGGCACCCCTGCAGTCCAGAAGTATTTCTTTCCATTACAGCTGTCAAATCAAATAACCAAATACTAATTCCATTTCGGGCTAGAGCTGCAAAATCCAGCTGAAAAATGACTAGAATAAATCACTCCCTTTGCATCTATCTATCGTGGGTGCCTTCTAAATAATAAAACCTATATCTACCACTGGGTTGTAAATAATATATATTGAGGTTATATCCCACAAGAGTACACTTTTTGTTAGGAGGAAACATAATAATTCCTAGAATTTCATACTTCATAGTGGAAAACAGAGCTGAAGTACAAAAAAGAAAAAGTCAGGGTGGATGGGAAAATATGAGAAGGCTGTGAGTCTTCACCTGCTGGCCAACCTCTGGCTATAGGCACCTACTTCATTACAACACTCAAACTCCAAACCAAACACCTCACCATCCAGTTGGTTCTGAATCATAGAGACCCTATAAGACAAGGTAGAACCGCCCCAGTGGGTGTCTGAGATTACAAGCCTTATATCTCCCAACAGAGTAGTCAGTGGTTTCCAACTGATGACCTTGTGGTGGTTAGCTATCCAACACATAATCACGATGTCACTAGGGCTCCTAAAGCTTCCCGGCATGGCTGAATTTCTACCAGAGGAGCTTAACTGCTTTGGGAAAGGGGTCCTTTACCCGCTTCCCACAGCATGCATCAGCTATCGCTTCCATGAATTCGTTTAGCAAAAGTTCTGTTTCTTGATAGGAATGGAGCAGGTCATGCAAAGCGGCAGGTAGAGCTCAGAGCAGGCGATGGGGAATTCTGAGACATACGATGGGAAAAAGCAGCTTTGGGAAGCAGAGGGCACTCAGTCTACATGATTGCTGAGCTTTGCTGGTGAGCAGTATAGACCATTGGGCACCACCCCTGTATTAGTCTAGGTGCTTTAGAGAAACAAATCCACAGCAACTCATGTATAAGAAAGAGTTTTATGTAATGAAAGTGTGCATCACGAAAACATCCCAACCCAATGCTGCCCAAGCCCACAAGTCCAACATTAACCCATCAACCCAACACCAATCCACAAAGTCCTCCACCTCACAAAATAGAGGTAATGATGCCGACTGCAGGAGGAAAGCTGAGTCAGTGAACAAGTAAGCATCTCAGCACTGGCAGGTGTCTCCACACAGCTGCTCCAGCACCCAGGGCTGCATCGGGATAGGTCCATGTAGCTTCTCCTTGGGGATGTCTTGTAGGAAGTCAATCTTGCAAGCTGAAGCAGGGAACTGCTAAGGCAGCTGCACCCTGGTGCGACCATCACAAAGCAAGAGACCCGAGAACTAGAAAGGCGAGGCTCACCACCCATTTATCCCGCCGCCTTTCAATTAGCTCCACATGTGATTATCGGCCAAGTTGGCACAATTAACTAACTCAACCCCCATTACAAGCAACTTAATATTTTACATGAAGTCAGCTTTGTCCTTCAGAACCCACCCAAAGCAGATGAAGGCCCTCAATGAGATGGACCGACACAGGAGCTGCCAACATGGGCTGAAGCAGAGGAACGATGGCGAGGGTGGCGCAGGGCCTGCCCGTAGTCATTCTGCTGTACGTAGCGTGGCAATGGGTTGGACCAGACTCACTGACACCTAACAATAACAACATCTCTGACTACGCCCTCCCCACTCCCAGTCGACACACATTAGTCAGCCAGTGGTGGTTCCGTGTCCTCGATGAAAAGGGAAACCGGTCTCAGCTCAATATTTGTGTTTACACCTTCAGAAACTTGGCCTCGTGGAAATGCAGGTTTCTATGGTGATGGAGGTAGCATGTCGCACTGTACCCAGGAGAGCAGTGGCAGCCTGTCCTAGATGCGTGGGGCCTGGGGTGATTTTCTCTGAAAAGATACACAAACGGTTTGACGGGCCTGGGAGAGGCCCTCATGAAAATGCAATGGTCTCCTTTAAATAAAGAGAGCCCTGGAGCCCTCTCTTCTTCCATGGCGGATAAGCTTCAAAACCTTGGTCATCCCTAGTTAATCCCCAGCGGCTTTATCATGACCAGGTGGGGAGACACAGCCTGTTTCTGCCAGTGGCTCCAGAGGAGAGTTATCACCACCTGCTAATCCTGGAGGCTCTGAATACCATTACATTTCTAATCTGAGGGTTTAAAAAACGAGACCATCAGTGAAAGGTACTGCTTCCTTTGGACCCAGCATTCCAGAAGAACAGTTGTAAACTTCCTCTTGAATGTTCAGGTCCTCCACACTCCACAGAGAAGCTAATTCAGCAGGGCCCTGCGGCTGATGAGGCAGCCCTGAGTCCAATCAGAAAGCCTGCAGGGGCTGGGACCGCCTCTGTCTGGGGGCTGCACTGTCTCTGACCTTGCCCAACCCTGCATCAGCTTCTTCCTTGGCTTAGTCTCCTGCCGGCTACTAATGAACTTGGCTGGGAGTAGGTGGTCAGCACAAATAGCTGCCCTCACTGCACCCCTCCCCTGGACAACAGCCCTCCATCCCAGGAGCCAGTGCTTCTGGGAGTACTTTTGCATGGAAATAACCGGCAATTCTGGACCAGTCTTGCCCCAAAGTGTCTGAAAAACAACGGGATCAGAAATCCCAGTGAGGCCCTCATCTCTGCTCTCCAAAGGTTCCTTTGGTCGGGAAGCTACATGGCTCTAGAGAGCTTTGCAGTGCCAGCTCTTATGCAATGAGATGGCTATTTTGCACTCCTCCGCCCTCCCTCCCGCCATCTTCCTGTGTTCAAGCTTCCTGTCCCAGAACGTGTGCTTCCGCGAAGCGAGGAGCAGCGTGGGTGCATCATGTGCGCCTGCGTGCTCGCACGCCCAGTACAAAAAGACACCAGATCTCTTGTAAAATTAGGGAAGTTAGCTTTCTACAACAATGGAAAGAATGCATTACCTCCATTTAGACAACCGCGCCGTTTACAAACACCTATCGCAAAAGCTTTCATAAATTCTCAGGATTATTGATACCTTCAAGTAATAAAAAAACCTCACCAGGTAAGTGATTTTATTCCTCGTGGAGAAAATAATATAATTTAAGGGGATCCTGCCTCTTCACTAATGGAGAAACACAGATTTCAAAAGAAAGTCTAGAGAAAAGCGGTCCAACTTCATACTTATTCTTCACTTATGGACGATTTCATTATCCAGCATTTCACATTTACGGTCCTAATGAAAATCTACTCAACTACTTTGCGCATTAACAGCATACATCTGGCAGTACTGAACACGGAGGCAAGAGTCCCATTGGCTATGATGGTTACAGTTATGTGTCAAGATGGCTGAGCCACGATTCTCAGTGGCATGGCAATTACATCATGATGTCATCTGGCAGCCGTGTGAGAGTGTAGTCACCCTCTATTTTGTGATGTGATATGATGAGGTCATCGTCCATGTTTGCATCATGCCAGTGTCCATGGTCTTTGAAACCTAGCCATGTTGAGACGTGAGGAATCGGCACAGTCATCCGTGAGACACAGATCAAAACCACAATAAGATACAACCTCCAACCCACTAGAGTGGCGATACTCAGAAAACAAAACAAAAATGACCAAAAATAGAAACTAACAAGTGCTGGAGAAAAGGTAGAGGAACTGGAATACTTCTGCATTGTTAGTGGGAATATAAAGTAGTGTGAGCAATATAAAAATGATCTGACAGTTCTGCAAAATGGTAACTACAGAATGACCACAAATCAGTTGCCGTAGTGCCTATTGAGACTCGTGCTGACCCCAGGCCCACGGGACCAACCTAGGCTAGTGCTCCCAGGGCTGCTCTCCCAGACGAGGCCCCCAGGTCCTTCTCCTGCGGTGCCTCCAGGTGGATCCAAAGCTCCCAACGTTCAGTGAGCTGCGAAGCATGTTAACCAGTTGTAACACCCAGGAAACCCCAAATTACCACATAACCCAGCAACCCTACTCCTAATCCATAACCAAGAGACCTCAAACCCAAAATGCAAACGGAACTGCAGGCACCAATATTCGTCACATCCTTTTTCACAATACCCGCAAGGCAGAAGCATGGCAATTTCCCACCAATAGATTCATGGATAAGCACACATGGTCTGTATTACAAGGAAGAGAAATTAAGACACGGCGTCCTGACATAGGCTACAACATGGATGGAGCTTGAAAACATTATGCTAAGAGAAATAAGTCAGACACCAAAGGGAAACTATGTCCCCCCTTACAGATAATACAGAGAACCCTGCAAAATCTGAAACCTGTGTAAGGCAAAAAAACTGACAGAAGGAAAATGCAAATATGTTCTAATGATAGTGAGAGATAGAACCCTTGTAAGGTGCACGCTCCTAAAGGTGGGAAGCTGTGAAATCTGAAAAGGCAGGCAGCCCCCAAGCCCTGGCTTCACAAAGTGCACTGTACCTCAAGTTGGCAATGAGCCCTGGTGGCTTAGTGGATTATACTCTGGGCTGCTAAGCACAAGGTCAGCAGTTTGAACCCACCAAGTGTTCCTCAAGAGAAAGATGAGGCTTTTTCTCCGGTAAAGATTTAAAGCCCTGGAAACCCAACGGGGTAGCTCTGCTGCCCTTCAGGCTTTCTATGATGAGGCTTTCTTCTCTTATAAAGATTTATCACCATGGAAACCCAAAGGGGTAGTTCTACTCCCTCCTACAGGGTCTCTATGGCTCAGAATTGATTTGCTTCAGTGAGTTCAGATTTTCGGTGTTGTCAGGGGAGCATTGGGCTGCTAATCAGCTAAGAAGCCAGCTTCCACCGACTAGCTGCCAACCACTCCCATACAGATACGCAAACTCAGAAACACATGGTGGGCTACTGTGCGTCGAGGACTCAGGGGCAGCAGGTGGCAATGGAAGCCCCCATCCAGAGCTGGGGTGCTCAGGCAGTGAGCGGATAGGCAAATGCCTAACCACAAAAGCTCACGAGTGGTTCCCAGAAGCTGAGGGAGGGGTTAAGTGGGAATTATTTATAAAGCAATGCTGCGTTACTGTGTGAGGTGATGCAAAACTTTTAGAAATGGGCTGTGGTGACGGTAATACACTGTAGTGATTTTAATCAAGGATTCTGAATTGAACACTCCCATTCTTTTCACTGCAAGTGTCCTTTAGCACATGCACACACAACGAAGTTCTAAAGCACACATTCCCAAATGTATGTAGCATACACGCCCCTTTTCAGAAAGAAAAAGAACTACTCAGCAGCCCCTGGCATTTAAAAACCTGATCCAAGACAATGGATGTGCCTTTGCAGCCACGCCCCCACCCCATGCCCCACACAGGGCACAGAAACACTGTTCTAGAGCATTGTTCTGGGATGAGTGCAGGGAGCACAGGTTTTACTTTTTATCGTCTCCACATTAGTCAACCACAGCCCAAACCTCTTGCTTCTGCCGTGTGTGTGTGTGTGTGTGTGTGTGTGTGTG
>NW_022103968.1:23818381-23820866 GCF_000313985.2 Echinops telfairi
GCCTGTTTCCTGCTTGGGTTCAAATCTAACCTCTTGCAAAGAACTTGGTGGCGATGGGATGCTGGTGCTGCCTTTGTTTCTGCCCACGATGCGGGACCTCTCTCAAAGCAGTCCGTGTCCCGTTACAATGGGACGTGGCAGGGGACCCAGAGGGCCGGGAGGCAGGCAGGTGATGCTCGCAAGTGGTCAGAAGGGAAGGAGGAAAGCCCAGGCCCAGCAGAGCAGACAAAGCGAAGCCTGCAGTCCATCGGGATACCTGGTATTCAAAAGGCATGGCCTCGCAGAGTCTAAAGAAGCTCCATCCCTCCTTCTGCTAACCACCCGCCAACCCTGGCAGCGTTAGAAGATTGGGGTAAGCTTCCTTCCCAGTTAATTCCCAATCCTCCATGCAGCAGCTCAACCAACCGCCAAATGAGTCTCAATTTCTAGATACAATTATATTTTATCCGGGAGGTCGTTCCCTAATTTTCAAGCAATACCTTTACCAAGTCAAATCTTCCTCCCTGCCTCCTGCAACTTTGGGTAGCTGTCTGAAGGGGAAAGCAATTGCATATTGTCCCTTTAAAATAGCATTCATTTAGGTCTTTTTGTAATTCATACAACATAAAGAGATAATCTGGCAAATTCTTTTAAAAAAATGGTTAGTGCATTTCATCAAAGGCACAATAATGGAAACATCAATTCACTCCCCACCACAAGCATCTCCCTTTGATGCTGCGGCTACCTCAATGCTAGTACTTTTGAGTTTCTCTCACGGAAAATAGCTGCCTCGGTGCAGGCGCATCAGAGGCGGCTCCGTCTAAAGCAACACATGCGTGCATCCATCTCAACAGCACGTGCATCTTTTCCTGCTCCCGCCCAGCATCGTTCTCTCTGACTCTACCCGCTGAGTTATCCCCCAGAAAAGAACTCTTCTGCAACCTGGATGAGTGGTGCGAGATGTTTTATGCCATCTTGCAAAAGTTGCCCGGGGCGCCATCTGCCTCCTCACTCCATTTATTTATATTAAGAATGGCAAGGCACCAGTTAGGAACTTGACGGGCCTGAAGAACATGCAACCACTTTCGCAAACGATGCCCACCAGAGAGTCCGTTAAGAATAATGTCCCCAGAAACACACAGCGCGGTGAGGAGATGCTCGGCCATGTGTCCAAATAGTTTGACTCAGGGAGCAATCAGCCACTAGGTACGCACAGGTTTGGAATGCATGCTATCTTCAAGGGCATTTCTTGAGCCATGCTCCAGATGTTCTCGGTGTCTTGGGAAAAGGTGGAGGAAGAGGGTCCCCCTTCCAGATACACACAAGACAGATGGCATCTGGATTACCAACTTATTGATATGAGATCTCTCTTGCTTCTAATCTAGCTGGTCTCCTGTATCAATAAAGACGTGGGGCAGCCTTCTCAGCTCCATCTGACAAATCACCAGGCAATTATTTAACAATATTCATATAATTTCCCTTTTTCAATACAGTTGGAAAATGCCTGACTACATGAAGCATCTAAAATCACTGACTATCTGACATTTGGCTAAGTCTTTCATACAATATCCACTTGATGCCATGAAAGAAATGTATTTGCAATGGCTTTTGCTCTGCAAATGTCATGTGGATGCCCTTAGGGGATTGCACTGAGCACCTGGCGCCCACCATGAGGCTCCATTAATGAGAGATATAAAGGTTATGCTGAAATTATTGTTTAAAGGTGATGACATATCACACACACATACACAAGCACATATTGAAATACATGTATAGAGAAATAACTTTCAGGATTGAAGAGACAAAGCCGAAAAAAGAAGCAATTTCAATGAGGATATGCTGTGGATATCTCTGTATAAGAAATGCTCGTAATTATCAATTACTTTCTGTTGATTGAGCCCAAATTATTGGACAATCATTTGGCATCAGGCAATGTATTGAGCATCAAGAGATGGCAGAAAATACAAAGATGAATAATCTAAAATGCCTATTCTTATGTACAAATCGATCAAATGGACAGGGTTCATCACTATATGGTTATGTATTCATCTACAACCCCCTTAACTTAACAAATATCCCCTTAGCACTAAGTAGCAGACAGCTGGATAGAGACTGGTGCTGCAACAGGGAGCAAATTCAGACCCGGCTCTGAGTTAGTGGAGTTTGTAAGCTAACGAGGGATGGAAATAATGCAAAACCTCAAGCAAGGCCAGTGGTGGGAGGCAGGGGTTTGAGAGAGAACACAATTGTCGGAAGTCAGGGAAGATATGCTGACAAAGCCATGCTCAGTCTGAGATGAGACAACAAGAGGCTCACATTCAATGGAGAAGAGTTAAGTCAAGAGTTCCAGGGCCAGGACAGTGAGCACCAGACAAATGAAGAGGTGAAGGTCTGAAAGTAGATGGTTCAGGAGGAAGAACTGCCCGTGAGTCAGAAAAGAGAGGAAGGAATCAGACAGGATAGTGGCTAGTCGCTGGTAGACCCTATTGAAGATATCAGTCTTTAT
>NW_022103968.1:23822032-23822860 GCF_000313985.2 Echinops telfairi
CCGACGTCTCCCTTCACCCACTTTTCGGTTGTCCATCCCCCAGGGAGGAGGTCACATATAGTTCCTTGTAATCGGTTCCCTAAAGGCCACATGAGTAAATTGAGAGAGACAGACACTCTAAAATGGAAAGAGGAAAAGTGAATGCTGTAAAGCAATGCGAATAAAGGATGGATTTCTTTCTCTGAATGTTGATTCGGAAGAGCAGAAAGCAAGGAAAGCAAGTCACCTCAGACAGTGCCATGCGGTCGGTCAGAATGACGGCATGTCATTGAATTTCCTCAAATCACCGAGTGCTTTTCACCAGGCGCTAGCTGGGTGACAAATTGTGAATGAAATCAGTTCTTTGCTCACCTTTTGATCCAGGCTGTAGGCCAGCACCCAGTCCTCTTGCTTAGGATGAAAGAGCAAGCTCTGAATGAAGAAGGTGAGCCGGTACTTTTGATAGGTCGCCCCTTCATCTGCACTGATCAAGATGCTGCTCTCCATTTCAGGGTCACTGAGAAGCATGATCTGGGGGGGGCGGGGGGAAGGATACAATATAGAAACAGTTAGCGGGGAATAATAGATATAAGAAATTAAATCATAAGCCATAAAGCCATCGGTATATCATAGCACCTCAAGGGACAAAGGGACACCTGGTCCTTAAGCTGAAATATTGGTATGATTTTCCCTTCCCAGTTGAGGCTTTCATTGCTGGATGGAGCTGAAACAATGATGTGCTGGGTTAGGTCTGTCTACAAAATGAAGGTTCATTTATTTTTTTTAGGGACTGCTTTCTCTTTTAGTTACAATCTTCATCTTTTAAAAAAAATTATTTTATTGGGGGCT
>NW_022103968.1:23822960-23825347 GCF_000313985.2 Echinops telfairi
CCCCCTCCCTCGTGGACCCTTCATAATTCATAAATTATTATAGTTTTGTTATAAGTTACACTGTCCGACATCACCCTCCGCCCTCTTCTCTGCTGTCCATCCCCCAGGGAGGAGGCAACATTCAGATTCTTGTCATCGGTTCCTCCTTTCCACCCCACATTCCCTTCACTATTCACATCCTAAGTACTCATCTAGCCTTCTGTCTGCTGCCTTGGGAAGGTCTTCTCTCTTTCTCTTGCTAGGTTTCTTCCTCTAAATTCTCTCTATGTCATGCTCCATTCAAAACTTGTCCTTCAGTGATCTGAAGAATCCCTCATCTATCTCATTGCTACTTTGATTTCGTTTATCTGAATTATTTTATCAATTTAATGGATTTAAGTGGTTATATAATTCCATGGTTCAGATGTTATTTAAAGCTCAGAGCTGCAAAGAATGCTTACTAAGGTTTGCCATTCCTAAACCAAATGGACAAAAGGGGTTAATGAAAAGTCTTTGGCATCAGGATGAGCAGATTTACATCTCAACCCGTCTCCATTCATACTGCGTGGACCTTCAGAAAGTTAACTTCTAACAGTCTCAATTTCTTCAGCAATAACTTCAATTTGATGATAGTTAAGGTGGTTTTGAAGACATAGCAGAATAAATGCACTTGAAAAGTGCCAGCTGAGATCACTACATGCCTTTCGACCGTGAAAAGCCGCTCAACCACTGCAGTCGGACTTCTGCCCACAGTCTCCCAGTGACATCGGTCTCTCGACAGATATGATGCACTTCTCAAGTGTTTCAATCCAATGGAGAGTTAAGAGACGTAGATCTGTACCTCAGATGACCTCTAAGCAACCTTTGCCATCACGGACAACTCCAACCTTCTTAAACAGTCGGTCCCAGAGGTTTCCATGACCACATGCTTCTGATTTCCGTTGCCTTCTCTTGGGGATGCTCAACTTTCTCTGTTTATCCTATAAACTATGGACATCCCTCTACCCTCTGTTTTCACATTCTTCTCTTCGCATTTAACACACCCTTCCTCAGTGACCTCTGCCATTCCCATTCCCCGCCTCCCAAGGGTCATATTTTCTAAGACAACTCAAAAATTACTCCCCAGCAGAGATCTTCCCTTCTCAGTTTCAAACCTGAGCACTCATGTGTCCAGCAGACACTTCCATGTGGAGTTTCACAGGCACTTTCAACTCAAGATACCCCGGATGTTTGTGAGCCCAGCCCTAGAGCTCCCCCAGGATTTAGTAGGTCTAGGAGAGTGTTACCACCAACAACTCATGTGCAGCCAATGGCCGAGGATTCGTCCATCACTTCATTTTCTCATCCACCTCCTCAAATTAACTCATCGGAGCCTTGCATATTTCTCTCTCTGCCTCCCGTGACTGTCTTAGTGCACAGCATCCTAACCCTTCTACTGGACTGCCACAAGGCATCCCTGACCACTTGCTGCTTTGGCCTCGTTCCCTCCAATCCCTCTGGCAAGTGAGAGCCAGAGCAAGAAGTTCAATCTAGTGTTGGAATGCCCCTACTTAGCATCGTTCACCGGCTTGTCATTGACCTTCCTGTGTCGTTCTGGTGAGGGGGCCAGACTCATAGCGACCCTATGTGCAAAGAAGTAAGCAGTCCTGTGTCAGCCTTGCAAGTGTTCTTATGTCTCAGCCCATTACGGCAGCCACTGGGCCACTCCATGTTGTGGGGGGGCTTCTTCTTCACTGCCTCTCCACTTCACCAGACATCGTACCCTCCAGGGCAGTGGTTCTCAACCTTCCTCAGGCCGCGACCCTTTCATGCAGGTCCTCAGGTTGTGGTGACCCCCAACCATAAAGTTATTTTCGTTGCTACCTCATCACTGTCATTTTGGTACTGTTATGAATCGGGCAACCCCTATGAAAGGGTCACTTGACCCCCAAAGGGGTCACGACCCCACAGGTTGAGAACCGCTGCTCTAGGGCCTGGTCTCTCCTGGTAACATGTCCAAAGAATGTCAGACCATGTCTCTATCCTTGCCTCTATGGAGTATTCAGGCTGCACTTTTTCCAAGAGAGATCTGTTCATTCTTTTGGAAGTCCATGGTCACTGCAATATTCTTGCCAAAACCATAGTTCAAAGGCATCGATGTTTCTTCGGTCTTCCTTTTTCAATGTTCAATTTTCAGATGCATATGAGATCATGGAAAATGCCATGGCTTTTGTCAGGTATACCGTAGTCCTCAAAGTAGCATCTTGCTTTTCAACATGTGAAAGAAGTCTTGTGCAGCAGATTGAACTAATGCAATGCCTCCTTTGATCTCTTGACTGCTATTTCCATGAGCAATGGCTGTGGATCCAAGCATGAAATTCTTGACAACTTCCACCTTGTCTCCATTTATCATAATGTTCCCTGTTGGA
>NW_022103968.1:23825950-23826992 GCF_000313985.2 Echinops telfairi
GAAAGTGTGTACCTCCCATCTCCAAGGAGGAATATAGAAGTTCCCAGAATTCTCAGGAGAAGGCCACGCCCACGCACAGGCCTCATTGGCTATGATCTGATTGACAGACTAGACTCCACCCCTTCACTCATAATCCTCTCACATTGACAATTATATAACTACCACAGCCTCCTTAGTGGCTTAGTACATGTCCCTGCATCCCGGTCGGGTCTGAGAGGGCAAACACACTGGGTGGGACTGAGGCTTTCACAGCTGGCCTCACTGCTTCATCCTCTATACTATGGGCCACATAACCAGCAATGAAATAATTTCTCCCCTGGTGCAGAGAAATTAAATTGCTTATTTTATGCAGGTATAAAGAAGCCTCATGGCCTGTGATTTTAATGAGAAGATAAGACCAACATCATAAACGGGCTTGATTTTATATACCATGAGTTACAATGTACTGAATAAGGGTTACCATCAAACATCTTGTGTAATATATTTTCCCCTGGCTCTGTTTCTTTCCGCACTCACATTTAAACACATAATACACTTGCACAGACAGAAACATGCTAACTCACACATAAGTACTGCATATATGCATGCAGAACACATATAACACAAAGACGCCATATATATGCACGCTTACACACCACACGTGCACGTGCTCACATGCACAAGGAATTAATATGCAATAAGGCACATTGACATTGTGGGCTGGTGTTAGGGAGCTTTGGATAGCAAGAGCACAACTTTACGGCAACCCTTCTCTGGCATTCTCATCAGAAATATGTTCAGATACTTTGATAACACCAACACTGCTGCTATCCGATCCTAGTTTTTGAGAAGAATGAAAGGGAGAGAAATAGAAACCTACATACTCTGGCTTTCTAATCTGTGGAGGGTGCGTTATCTGCTATTTCACGGCATCCACACGCAAACCATCTACAGTAATACCGTTACTAGCATTGCACAGATAAGGGAAAGAAGGCTCAGAGATGGACAGCAACCTGGCTATACCTCCTCCGATTGGTCAAAAACACCCCCCCACCCCCTCCCC
>NW_022103968.1:23827620-23847008 GCF_000313985.2 Echinops telfairi
AGAATAGGTCGGACCGCCCTATAGGTTTCTGAGTCCAGTTTCTAAATCTTTAAGGAAATAGAAACCCTCATCTTTCTTCCAAGGAGTGACTGCTGGTATTGAACTGCTAACCTTGTGGCTAGCAGTCAACTTGTAATGACTGCGTCACTCTGGAAAAGGACAACGTGTTTGGCAAAGTAAGGAAAGGGTTGGAGAAAAGGAGGACAAGTCCCTATGAGATGGATTGACACTGTGGCTCCAGGCAGGGGCAATCATAATAATAATTAAAAATGCAGAGAGTCAGAACTGATGTGAGGGTGCCAAACCACAACAAGAAAGCCACCGATGAGAAACTTCACAAAGTTGCCTTCTCTGACTTGGACCAGCTTCCACCAAGAGAACATCAAAACGTAAATTGATAGGAACCCGAAGGAGGGGCATAATGTTAGTGTCAACCAAAAAAAAAAAAAATGAAAAAGGGGAGGCCCATAATACAAGAGGGCTTCAAGAAGTTTATGGAGGGGAAATCTATTATCCTTTCATTTGATTTCTCACAGTTTTGAAGGCCCCCTTGTATTAACATAAACACGGTAAGAGAGCAAATGTCTTGTCAGAAACTCAGCCTCCAGGTGAAATAGGCGGGTTGTGTATTAACATATTGTAAGTAGGAAATCTTCCCCCGCCCACCCCAAGCTTTCCTGTGAAGCATGGATTATTGCCAACATAAATGGCTGGCTGGCAAGGCAGCCATAGTAGAGGTGTCAAGCAGAGGCAGCAACCCACAGAGGAGGGAGGGCGGTGCCAAATTGAAAAGTACATGCTTTTCCTTAAAATATTCTTAAATGGATTAGAGAAACAAAAGTATATCCAAAATATGTGTCTGTGGAGTAGACTTATGAAGTAGGCATGTGACTCATGGTTAAGTTTACTAGGTTGTTTTCATAATAACTAACTAACTAAATTGATAACCTTTGCCTTCTATGCTTTAATGATTATAAACCCCTTTGCCCAGAGTGCTAGCTGTTTAGAGAGCCAAGAGTTCTTCATTAAGGAACTTTGACACTATGTGCAGGCCGAGTTCCCACCACAGATTTCTGCTTTGTTTCCTTTTGTGGTTGCCTCTGTGTTAGTCTGGGTTGACTAAAGAAACAAATTCATAGGTGTATAAGAAAGAGCTTTATATACAAGAGCAACTGTACATTAAGAAAACATCCCAGCACAGTCCAGATCAAGTCCATAAGTCCAATATGAGCCCAAGTGTCCAATACTAATCTATAAAGTCCTCTTCAGACTCATGGAACACATGAAATGATGCTGAATGCAGGAAGATCACAGACCAGTGGGTGGGACGCCTATGGATCCAGTGGCGTTGTAAGTATCTCAGCACTGTCAGGGGTCTCCATGTGGTTCCTACAACTCAGGGCACTGGTGTAGTTCCATGTGTCTTGTCAGTGGCAATATCTCCCAGGGAATGAGCAGAAAGTGTGTACCTCCCATCTCCAAGGAGGAATATAGAAGTTCCCAGAATTCTCAGGAGAAGGCCACGCCCACGCACAGGCCTCATTGGCTATGACCTGATTGACAGGCTAGACTTCACCCTTCACTCTTAATCCTCTCACATTGACAATTATATAACTACCACAGCCTCCTTAGTGGCTTAGTACATGAGATATTGAGGTGCTAACTACAAGTTCAGCAGTTCATAAACACCAGCCAATCCACGGGAGAAAGATGAGGTTTCTACTCCTATAAAGACTGACAATTCCTGAAACCCACAGGGGCAGTTTTACTCTGTCCAGTAGGGAGGTTATGAATCAGAATCAATTTGAAGGCAGCAAGTAACTTATTCTCCTTTACTGCTTTATTCAGATTGTCCTGCAAGGGATCTGCAGGTAGTTCTGTGGGCAAGAAGAAGGGGCAGTTTAAACATGGTTGAGCAGAACTAAAAAATAGCATAGACTTCAGGGGAAGATGCCTTGAGTGTCAATCCTCAGCCCACTACTGACTTTATATGTACACTTCAGGAAGTGTCTCAGTCTTTCCAAGTCTGCCACATCACCTATTAAAAAGTAGATAATAAACGTACCTGCCGCACAAAAGTGTAAAGCAGATTACATGAGATAATGATTAAAAGGGCTCAACACAGTGGCCAGCACAAAACCATCAAATAAATGTTAACCACTGCCTTAGGTGATCCAGAAAAAGAATTTCTAAAGCCAGCGGCGATGCCAAAGAGATGGAGATAAACGATGCGCAATCCTCCGTTCCCCCCCCAACCCCAACAACCCCAAAGTTTAAGGAAAAAAACCAAAAGGGAAAAGGAAGGGGGAAAAGACTAGCATTTTCTATCCATGGCCTAGAGAAAAATGAATGCTGCCACATGAACATCGGTCAGTAGATAATGATCAATTTGATAAACACATTCCTTCCTTTGATGAACAACTCAACTCTTCAATAGAAAGTTCCAGCCCAAGATGATCTATTGAGCCAATCATGGCTAAGGGGTGAGAACGACACACAACTAACTTCTACTGATAGGATTCTTTACCCTAAATGTGTTTTCAGGTAGCATGTTGCTTCAAAGTATACCAACATACAGATGGTAAAATCACTACCCACCCCCACACCCTTAACTGTAAAACTATTGGTCGGAAATTCCTTGGAAAGGTGAATGAAATACTTTTAATATCACTTGTGCTTATTGGGAACCTGTAAATAGACCAACAGATTGTTGTTTACATTGTTTTTATTTTAAACCGTGTAGCATGAATTCCTGTCAAGGTTATGTCCTTTCACCACACTTGATCAATCTGTTCGCTGAGAAGCTAAAAGATATGGAAAAAAAACAAAACCACAGCGCCAGGATTAGAGGAAGACGCATTTATGACATGCAAGATGCAGCCTATACAACCTTGCTAACTGGACAGGAAGAAGACTTGAAGCGCTTATTGATGAAGATCAACGACTACAGCTTCCAGTATGAATTACAACCCAAACCAAAATAAACAAAATCCTCACAACCAGACCAATAAGCAGTATCATTATAAACTACGAAAAGACTAAAGTTTTCAGGGATTACATTGCACTTGATTTCACATTCAACCCCAATAGAAGCAGCAGTCAGGAAGTCAAACGACGTATTTGCATAGGGCAGATTCGCTACACAAGCTCTTTCTAAAGTGGTAAAAATGAGATGGATGGGCTTTGTGGCTGCAACAGTAAGCTCAGGCATATCAATGATTGTGAAGACAGTGTTGCAGAGGGCAGTGTTTCTTTCTATTCTACAAAGGATTGCTGTAAAACGGAAACCCCTTTATGGTTCTGGACAACAACAGTATTAGTGATGGCCTGCATGTTACAAAGGACGCAGGGGGAGATCGGGAATCAGGCAAGGCCTGTTCTTAATTGTCAGCTCCTCTGATAGTCAAAATTAGTACTAGAGATATCAAAGTCCTCTGGAAAACATTTCAAAATGCCCTCTTTCCTGCTGCTGCTGAGACTTGCAATATCACTGATGAATGCATGACTGTATTAAATGGTTGCTCCCTTTCACCATCGATAAAACGAGGTGAAAACTCAAGGTTTCTCAGTTTGCCCGGGATCCCAGTGCCAGATTTGCAAAAGAAACAAGCCAGACAAATGCTAGTTGTATGCTTTCAGAATCTGCACAGAATAAGAGTACACAGACTTCTCAGAAATTGCTATAATTTACTGTATAATTGAGTCCTTAAAGGAGACCCTTAGGATAGCTAGTCTTCAATAAAGAACAACAATATTATCAATACAAGCTCACAACAAGTCTAAGAGAAACGTCAGGATACCTAGCTGACGTCGATACTCATTGACAGAATCAATATGTAGTGCCTGCTCCAGATAAGGCCTTTAATTACAACATGTCAGCATCTCTCTCTCCTTCCTTCTCCCTGTAGGAACATCTGTTATCTCTCTCCTTATCACAGGGATTTTCAGCTGGTGGGGATTTTACCCTAGAGGGAGCACTGGACAAGGAGTGGAACGACCTTCATCACCGCGGCGAGGAGGAGGCTACTACAGAAAAGACAACAAAAAAAAAAAAAAAAAAACCACGATGGAGTCCATCCCAACCAACACATTAGCCACCTAGGCCTAGAGGACAGGATAGAACTGCCCCTGGGGGTAATTCTTTATGGGCGTAGGAAGCCTCATCAGCTGGTAGTTTCGAATGGCTAACATTGTGGTTAGCAATCCCCTCTACCCACAGGGCTCTTAGTAGGAGTGAACAATGCGATTAAACATACACAGATTACAATGCACAAGACGGTCCCTATCGCAAAGAATTTTCCATCCCAAAATGTCAATGATGCTACTGTGGAAAGAACCTTGTGTTATAACTATCATGTACACACTGAAGAGCCCTGGTGGGGCCATGCTTTGACAAGCGGCTTGAGCAGTCAAAGCCCATTGGCTGCTCCATGAACAAAGATGCTGCAGTGGGCGTCTGAAGACTGGTGGCCTTGAACACCCTGGGAGGCAGTGCTCCTCTGCCCAGTAGGCTTGCTGTGAGTTGGAATCCACATGAAGACAATGGATTTGTTGGGGGTTTATACACACACACACATACACACAGAGCTATATTATGTCTTCCTATAGATGTGTGCATAAACATACATTCCTAGCCATGAAGTCAATGCTTCCTCACAGTGACCCATTTTGAACAAAGTGCAAGTACTCCATAGGGTTGCAAAGACTATAAATATTCATGGATGCATACTGCCTTAGATTTTTTTCCCTCTGAGTGGCCGATCTTGGTATTAGCTACCCAAGGTTTAACCCATTATGGCACTACACACACAGAGATGGTGTGATAGCACATGCATGTGTGCACACATGCACACACATGTTCTTTGTAGCACATATGCATGCACACACACACAGTTAGATGCCTTCAAGTCAGTTTGTACAACAGAACACACACTGCTAAGTTCTGGCCATCTTCACAAAAGCAGCCACTGTGTCCATCTGTCTCCTTGAGGGTCTTCACTTTTTGCTGACCTTCCCCTTTCTCCAGTGTGAGGTCCTCCCCAGGCACTGGTCTCTCCGGATAACCTGCCTGAAGTATGTGAGCCCAAGTTTTGCCCTCCTCACTCCTAGAGAGCATTCTCCAGGCACTGGTCTCTCCAGATAACCTGCCTGAAGTATGTGAGCCAAAGTTTTTCCATCCTCACTCCTAGAGAGCACGGTGGGTGTACTTCACCTAAAATAGACTTAGGTCAGGTGCACCTTCATCTTCAAAGCTACAACCTTGTTCTTCAACACTTTAGAGAGGGCCTGTGCAGCAGATTGCAATACATCATCTAATTTCTTGCTTGCTGCTTCCATGAACATTGATAATGGGTCCAAGCAAGTTGAGATCCTTGCCAACTCAGGCATTTTCTTCATTCATTGTGATGTTGCCTACTGATCATGTTGTGAGGATTTTTATTTTCTTCACATTGGGTTATAATGCTTACTGAATGTTGCAGTCCTTGATATTCATTCGCTAGCAAGTGCTTCAAGTCCTTGTTTTCAGCCAGCAAGGTTGTGTTATCTGCATATTGCAGGTTATTAATAAGCCTTCCTCCAACCCTGATGCTACATTCTTCATATAGCCAGATTCTTCTCTGATTATTTTCTCAGCATACAGACTGAACTAATATGGTGAAAGGATACAACCCTGACTAACAACTTTCCTGATTTTAAATCAGCATTTCCCTTCTTCTGTCTGTGTGTGTGTGTGTGTGTGCGCACGCACGTGCACACTCTTTAGGAGCCAGTTGGAATAAGCAGTGTGGATGGAGACATCAGGGGAAGACACAAAGGGCCCCGTTTGAGGTCCTCATAATAAGTCAAGTGGGAGAGTCAGAGGGTCACCTACAAGTTGAATGTGGAGTGTAAAAGAAAGAGAAGACCCAGTAAAAGAGCTTCACCTGTATGTTCATCTCAACCTGGCTTACAATAATGAACCACCGGAAATAACACCAACTGTCCCATAGGTCTTTTGGCCTGAACAACTGGGGACACTGGGATTCACATCGGTGAAATGTGGAAGTCTGTGGGAGGAGCAAGTTGGAGACTCTGAAAATACGGAGTTTGGTTTTGGAAGGGTTAAGCTTAAGATGCCTGAGACACATTGAAGTTAAGTAGCCAATGGATAACAGCTTCTTTTCCAGAGAGCGATATCAAAGACTGAGATCAGTATTGAAAGAGCATATCAAGTGGTGAATCTGGAGAGTAACAGGAACACAAAAACAGACAGAAGGGAGCTCACAGACCTGACTGCTGGGAGACTGCATACGGATCAAACATGCAAAGAGAGAAAGCAAAGAAGATGGAAAGGGAGGAATCTAAAAGAAAAACGAAAAATCCAGGGAGTGCAAGGGTCCAGGGAACTAAGAGCAGAGAGTGCCAGGGAGAGACGGTGTTCAAGTGTGTTCAAAGAGTAGCATAACATGATTTCTGAAAAGTTACTCTGGATTTAGCCACACGGAGGAGATTGGTGACCATGACCTAAGTCATTGAGGGAAGTCCACAAGTTTACTTAGTGTTGAAAAGAATAAACATTGACATGACCTTCCAAGAAAGCAATGTGGCAATATGTCACAAGACTCATAAATATTCATATTTTTGACCCGGTAATTTCTCTTCTAGGAATCGGTCCAAGGAAACCATCTGGGACCCAATAAGAGGATTCTGCACCTGTTTGTTCAGCCCAGTGTTATAGTACTACATACTGGAAATAACCCAAATACCAGATAGGAGCATTTATTAAAAACAACACAATAATAACCAAAAAAACTTGCCATTGAGTCTATTTTAATGCGTAGTGACCTTATAGGACAGAGTAGTATGGCATTTAGGGCTATATATCTTTATGGGAACAGGATACCTGATCTTCCTTCCAGCTGCTGGTTTTGAACTGCCAATTTGTTGTTAGTATCCCAAAGTATAACCCACTTTGTCACCAGGCTAAACCCATTCAGTGGGATATTGTGCAGCCCTTAAGTATGAATTCAGAGTTTCATAAAACATGAAAAATAGCCATGGTAAGTTTAAGTAGTACACAAAACTGGCTAAAATTACATGAAGCACAAACTCAATTTGTTAAAAAGTGGCTATGTTTCGTGTCTATATTTATGTACAGAACAATGGAGGTACAGTGGTTCATTATAGACCAACAGTGGTTATCCCTGAGTAGCAAGATCATGAATATTTTTTAATTTCCTCTTTACACTTTTCTATTTTCCCCAAATATCCTCCAGATTGCACGCATTGCTATAATCATAAGATGTGGGTATACACACTCACGGGAACACGTGTGCAAGTATGTGCGCACTTCCTCGTCATTTCCCATTGGTCTCAAGCCAATTCCGAGTCCTGTGAAAAATGTCTTCACCATTGTGCTATGCGCTGCCTTCCATTGGGAAGGTACGAGATGTTGGAGCTGTCTACTGACATGTGAGCACCACTTCTAGAGCAGTTAGGGAGGAAGTTAGGGGATTGAGGCAAGGTCTTTACCAACCAGCATTTGTCAATTCAAGGAAGAGAACTCAAGCCTCACTGTGAAACAGTATCCTTCTGCCCCAACCTCCGGCATCCGCAGCCAGCACACACTAGATGGTTAGTTCCTGAACCAAGTTCTGGTCACAATAGTTTTGCTCTACATCAAAGTCCAGAAGCCTCCTCCATCTGTTATCAAAACCGAACCTGACACATGAGACGCATCACAACTGTGTCCCCATGATGTTCCTGAGCTTGTCTTCAGCAGCACAACGCTTAGTTCCAGTCAAAGTGCTTCAGAGCGTTTCCTGACATCACAGGCTTTTAGCAGCATCTCTCGCTTGGCTAACACTGTCCTCCCTACTCGAATGCCCAGCACCCTCCCAGCCCCGGCCATTCTTCCAAGCCCACTTCTTCACTTCCCTATTTTCCTAAAGCCTCTAAACGCTCCAGCAGAAAGTTCATCAGCTCCACCGGTGCATTGATTATCACATAGGATGATAATCATGTTATGCTAAAGTATATTCGAAAATGTATCGACTCATTTGTATGTTTTAAAATACTACGTATTTACGGCTTTACTTTGTCACCTCAGTGTTACATTTCTGAAAGGCGAAGGAATTCTGCTCGCTCATGTCTTTTGGTCTTGTTTTCTGTCCAGAACGAAATGCATGCTTGATCAACATCAAGTGCAAAATTTAGTGATGGTCCCTCCAGGGTTTGTAAACTTGCTCGAGAACTATTTGATGCATTATTGGAAGGGTCATGAAAAAAATGAATTAAGAGATAATGGGATTGTTCCCTAAACTTTGTGAAACTTTCTCATATTTATGGTTTATCAGTCCTGGCCAAAGAAGCTAAGTATATCTCCGTAAGAATGGTTCATTAAACCTTTACCAGAATCACCATCCCTCTACCAGCCAAGGTATTGCCTTCCCCACATCCATAATCATGACTCAGAACATTTATTATTCCCTTTACCACCTGTGGTACTTCTTCTGATAAAGGCTAATACATACCCACTTTCAAAAATTGGTACCCACATAAGTTTCTGGCTAGGTGTTTACTTGCAGTTCATCAGCAGATGAATGGATAAACAAACTGTGATATATTCCCACCATGGAACATTGTCCTAAAGAGAAAATCTGTTCTGATGGATGCTATGACACGGATGGCCTTGAAACATATAGAGTGAAATCACCCGAAACACCACAGGACAGGTGCTGTCTTCTCCCTCTTACATGAAATATCTAGACTAAGCAACTGCACAGAGTTGAAAGTTGATTAGCGGTTACCAGGGGTTGAGAGGAGGTGGAATGGGGAGTCATTACTGAAGGTCTTTTAAGGATGATGGTAAAAAAGGATTGAAGAGTGGCAATGGTTGTACAAATTAAATTCCCTGAACGGTACAATTATGCATCCTTAAAATGGTGAATGCTCTGTTACATTCAGAAAGGTGAGAAAGAGGAAGACGGCCATCCATGTGGAATGACGCAGTGGCTGCAAGCATGTGCTCAAACAGGGATCATGAGCCTGGTGCAGGACCGGGCGGTGCTCCGTTCTGGTGGGTCTAGGGTCGCTGTAAGTCAGAACTGAATGGCTAGAGCTGAACAACAGCAATAAACATGTTTTATAGATGTCTACTTCCAATATTTGAGAAAGGCAAGTCTACTCCTGAGAGAGAAGGAAAAAATAAGTTTTGTACTTCAAACATCGGAGGAGTGAGGGTGAAGATCATTTCACTTGGTATTGTTTCATTGTTTCTTATGTGAGGTGATGGTTTAAGGTGATGGCGCTTGCTTTGTCTCTTGCCTCCACATTAGAAGGTGATGGGAGATACAAAGTGAAGCCTTAAATCTTAGTCACCAGATCCAATGGTGTGTGCTCTCAGACAAGGGGTTGTAGGTAGATGATGCGGCACAACGTCATATGCATAGACAAGATTTATAACCCCGTATGTGCAGAAAAGTTTGGTGAAGCATCTTGTTCAGTGAATGAAGAGTAAGGTGTTTATTGTTTTAAGGATCTAATTTGCTCCGGTTCCCTTCTGGGCCTTTGTTGAGACCCAAGAGTTAGGAGTCATTGCTTTGATCAATCCTAAAATCAGAAAGACAAGGACTTTGTGAAAAGATAAAGAAAAAGATCTTTGCCCTGTATTCCTAGTATCTACCACAAAACAAACCTAATTTAAAAGCATCTTGTTGAAGCTGCGTGGGAGGAAGATCCTGAAAAGATTCTAGTGCGCAAAGGATGGTAAACGGAAATTAATCTCACAGTACTCATTATGACTAATTTAAGAATTGCAGATTGTCACTGATACAGTACTTATTTAGTGCTATCTTTAGTATTTCATTTAGTGAAGTTGTTTGTTTGTTTTTTAAGTGAAGGGCTTTCATCAAATCACCTGCTAAGCCCATTTTCCCTATTTGATTGTAACAGGACGTTTTACATGTGGAGTCTAACCAAGGCAATTTTAGGGACCTAACTGTAGATATCTGAGAAAGATTATTACACTCAGAAGATTCAAGCCATGTGTCAGGTTATTATGTGAGAACAATTCATTGGAGACCAGGAAGCTGACAGCATCATTGACCTTGGTACCAGCATCACCACATCCCAGTTAGTAGGAAGTCTGATGAATGTGTATGAGAACTCAGCTACTCGTCCTCCCCACCCCATCTCTGCTTTAAGGGGTGGGGACACAACATGCTAGAAAAGATGCAAAGGGAACAACATAGCTTTCTTCTGCAACAGCCCTTTTGAGTCAAAACAAGGAGGTAGAGCAAGTGAGGAATAACTATGAGGAGAATGCATGAAGCATTCACTGGGTCTGGGGGCTCCACCCCTAGCTCCAGGTACCTGATGTGCATTGCCTTCTCCCTTGGGCAGGGCTGAGGGACATCAAAGCCTCTGAGCTGTGTCGCCTTTCATAGCAAGTCCTCCCACAGGTACGCTCTCCTGGATCTCCCCCCTCCAACCTGTAAGCTGGGCCAGCAGGTACCTTTACCCCCTGCCTTCAACTCCAATTGCAGCTGTGACAAATTACCACGCTAATTTTATTTATTTATTTTTCAGTTCTAGGGATCAGAAGTCCAAAATGGGTGTCAATAAGATTAAAGTTGAGGTGTCAGCAGAATTTCGTTCCTTTTTTTAAGGAGTTACGGGAGATTCAATCTGCTTCCGTGACTTTTCTAGCTTCTTTCTAGAGCAGTGGTTGGTTCTCAACCCTCCTCATGCCATGACCTTTCATGGAGTTCCTCAGGCTGTGGTGACCCCCAACCATAAAGTTATTTTTGTTGCTACTCCATCACTGTCATTTTGCTACTGTTATGAATCGGGCGACCCCTGTGAAAGGGTCATTTGACCCCCAAAGGAGTTGCAACCCACAGGTTGAGAACCGCTGTTCAAGAGGCTACCCCTGATGTCCTCTGTCATCGTCAAAGCCAGAAATGACCAGTGAGTCTGGGCCACACTGACTCTGACTCTTCTGCTTTCCTCTTATGATGGAAGAATGTTTAGCGATGCTGGACAAGCACTGCTCTGCTACCCACAAGGTTGGAGGTTCAAATCCTCCAGTGAACCCTGGGAGAAAGATGAAGCTATATGCTCTGGTAAACGGGTATTGACTCATACTCTGCCTAAGGTTGATTGGAGTTGGAATGGCATCAATGGCATTGGAGGTAGGTTATAGATGATGTTAAGGAACCTGGGGGGTAGAGAGCATCAGTGTTCAAACCCACCCATCCACTTTTCAGGAGGAAGATGACAGGCTAGGAAACCTACGGGCTGATCTCCTGCCACCTCGAGTCACTCCATGTCAAAATCAGCTGATGGAACCCCAAAATAGCATGCTGATGACATTGGGCTCCCTCAGTTACTCCAGGACGCCTCCTCTCTCATGGTCAGCTGATTGGCAACCTTCATTCCATCTGCAGTCTGATTCCTCTTCTCCACAGAACCTCATTCGGTCCCCAATTCCAGGAAGGAGGACATCTGTGGTGCCATTACTCAGCCCACCACACATCCCAGTCAACAGGCAATGAAATGGCAAAGCGGAAAACCTTGGCCGAGTCCCAGCTGGTTACCAAGGATGAGAACTAGAGCTGAAGGCCAAGCTTCACCGAGACCAGTGCGTTAGCTCGCCTGCCATGCTGTGCGCTGGTGATTTTGTGAAGCAGAGAGCGGAGACTCGGCGTGAGAAAGAGAAGCAGCCAGTGTGAAGGAATGTGGAAAAGAAGGAAATCAGGAGGAGACACGAGAGTGAAGGTTGCCCCGTGTCTTCACCCATTTTGCTTTCATTGTTTCCACTGCAAATATCTTTGTGTGTGTGTGTGTGTGTGTGTGTGTGTGTGTGTGTGTGTGTGCTCATGTTGGACTTTTAGAGTATTTGGGCTGTTTGGTTTTCCTTTCTTTCTTGACATGAGGCACAAAGGGGAGGATACAGGAAGGTAGCAATTTTGTCAGGCAGGTACACTCCCTAATGATCCATCATCCTGTGTCAGGCGGACTCCAGACAGGCAGGGAAGAGAAAGCCGCAATAATTGTAATAAACAGAGAAATCGCCCTTCCAGGTAAGAATGTAATGAGGAGTGCCGAGCTGCTGCAGCCGGGCAGGGTGGGACTAAGCAGGAGACGAGGGACCAAGGAGTGAGAGATGGAGGTGCCGAAGGGTACCGTCTTATATGATCAGTGACTTACAATAAAGGCACCGCTGTGTGTGTGTGTGTGTGTGTGTGTGTGTGTGTGTGTGTGTGTGTGTACCCACACACACATCTAGGGGCTCTCCCCGTGGCACAGAGAACCCCAACAACCCCATGCACACCCTCATAAACTTCTGGTGGTTGTTAAGGCGATAACAGCACATTTGTCAAAAGGTCCAGCTGCCACTTCTGATTCCAGAGCTCGGGAAAGGATCCACCCCTATCGTGATTTAGATTAATTGCTCCTCATTAAGAGCCAATAAACAAACTGCTTTCGGAGAGCTCCTTTTTGCCAGGGCCCCGGCCCACTGTCGCTGTGTGTAATTGCCGAAAGGGAAAGCAGAGGTACACCAGAGGGTTGTCAAATGTAATTTATAGGTTTTTTAAGATCTAATCATTTTCCATAATATTAGATTAAACGACCGTCTGTATTAAAGAGGAAATTACATTTCACCTTGCTTTCTGCATTTCCCCTCTTCAAGCGGAAGTCTTACAAAGCTTTCCCTCTTCTACTTTCCAGCAGAGGACCAGAGAATGTCCTTGACAATGAACTTGACAAGGATGACCTAGCACGCGTCTCTGCACCCAGAGTCTGCTCAGAGAAGCAGGACCAGAGATAGGTGGGAATCTGCTCTTAAGGGAACCAACACCACCGAGGAGGGCCAGGGACTAAGCATCTCTCATCTGAGCCCGTGACCACACACCCACTCCCAAAGCCGGGGTACTTATTTGGGGTCTTCGACATGGTGCTCTCAAGATGAAGAAATGCCTTGAAGGAACCAAATTCCGAGCGCACAGCATCACTTTTGGATTTGGAATGAGACAGACTTAGCTTTGCATAGGAACACTCATTTATTCACACTTATTTATGTTTTAATATTTAACAGTTGTATTGGCACATAATTTCTTTATCATAGAATTGAATAGTTTAGTCATTCAAAGATATCAAAGGGGAAGTGTACAATCACCACCACATCCACCCTAGAGCATTCCCTCCCCCCAGGGCTGAGTTGCCCCCAAAATGAGCTGTGCAATCATGATCAGCTTCAGTGCTTCCAAACTCCCCTGTTTCCCGTCCTGTTCCCCCTATGGTCCCTCTAACAGCTTCTATCAGTTATTATCATTCTACATCCACTCCTCCTGTGAAACCCCACAGAACACAATGCAAAGGAATCACACTAAGGTGGTAAGGATACGATCACATTCGTACAAAGACAAAAATACAAATATAGAACATTATGTGGTTTGGACATTGTGTCACAGGCAATCCCTTGGTTTCAATCATCCAACTTAGGTACGACTCATAGTTATGAACCAACCCCATAAAACCTGATGTTAAAATTCTACAGTACACACAAGGACTCCTAACAGCAAATGGACACGACTCTAGGATGCACATCAAACCATTACTGTTATTAGTACTGTATTGTTATGTGAAAGAGGTTTTAGTATATATGGAAGTGTTTCTTTAAATTTTTCTGCCTAGAGTTACACTATAGGCTAATGTAGCTTTACATCTTATACACCCACATAAATAACCATGCACCTGGCATTTAGTACACATAGCACACATAGGAAAATAACCCATGGGTGTGTTATGTGGTTTGCAAAAAAGCATAATGTATGTGTTATCTGAATAAAAATGATATGTACTAAGACATGCGTTAGACTAATTGATGTTAGATATCAACCTCACCTAATTGTTTTGACTTCTCTATAAATTCAACTTAAAGATAGATTTAGGATTAGAACATGTTCATAATGTGGAGACTGCCTGTGTATATGTCCTATACTATTATATGCCTGGCACTGCAATTGCTTTGTATATTAGAGACATGAGATGCACAGGTGGTGTGTGGGAGTTGTTGAACTCTGGTTACATCTGCAACATCCAACTTTCTGAATTCTATTACAACCTCAGAGCATAGTATATGCTGTCAGACACTACCAGGACACACGTTATTATGCAGCACAGAGGTATAGAGCCTCTAACGATATGCCAGACTCCATGATGGAGACAAAGATGAATAAGAAAAAATTCAAATCCTTCCTAACCATGCACAAGCTCCTTGACTTATAAGCTTCCATTTTTCCCAACTCTAAAACCAAAAAGAGAGCTATGCCCACCTCCCCCACTGCCATGATGATGTATTGAGAGGGGACAAAGAGAGTGAAATAACATGGGGAGGTTATCGGACATACAGGGACATTCTGCACATGCCAGAACCTTTCATTGCCATCCTTCTCCTCAGGGTCTTTCCAGAAGAGTCATGGTCAATTGAGGCAACTGGGGGACAAAAGCAGAGAATCAGTTTGTGTGAAGAGGGATGTCACTCAAATTGCACAGCTGAGAAGCATGAAGCAAAAATGAAAATCTGGAGTTGAGATTCCTCATTTTAAAAGGATGTACACAATCCCCCAAAGCCCAAGAAAGGGTCAGGGGGTAAGTTGTCCATTGTGTGCTGTGCTTGCTGTCTGCCATGTGAGCTAACAAAGAACTATCTCCTTAGCCTGGTCTTCAACAGGCTCACAACTAGTTCCAACTCCATGTCACCCGAGTCGCTGCACTCCTGAAAAGAATCACTCAATTCACTATTCCCCTAACGTCCCCAACTCACTGTTATTGTTCAGACTTTAGCTCTCCCTCCCCCTTAGGAGCTCTTATGGACATTCTATTTGCCATCATACCTCAAGGCAGCTCCTCCAGAAGCCCCCTGGATTCTTCACTCAGCACTCTGTGGTCTTTGCAGAGCGACAGCTATCTACTTAAAGACAGTAAAACAACAGCTCTTCCAAAACAGGAAGATTGATCCCCACAAGGATCAATCCAGTGTCAGTCAAGGAGGCTCAACAAAACCCTGTGGTTCTGGTCCCTGCTGCTTTCAGCCCATAACTCAGCCTTACGAGTACTTCTTGGCACGCCATCCCTGTCGAACATCCAAGGAATGCCATGGCAGAGTCTCAAGGTACCTCTGGAAGTGTCACTTCCATTCCTGGTGTGCTCACTGGCAAAGTAAGTCATACTGCCAAGCATGCTGCCACGGAGAAGGACGTGTATAATCCTCCCAGAGGGAGAACCCCAGGCGCAAGGGTAAAGGCAAGCGAAGTCTATGCAACTAAGTCTACTCAGGTAGCACAGACCAGCACCATTAGGGCAGCGAGAACAGCTATCATAACGCTACAACCCACTAGCACAGCGGTTTTCAACCTGTGGGTCATGACCCCTTTGTGGGGTTGCCTGATTCTTAACAGTAGCAAAACGACAGTTAGGAAATAGCAACGAAAATAATGTTATGGTTGGGGAGTCACCACCACATGAGGAACTGTATTAAAGGGTCACGGCATGAGGAAGGTTGAGAACCACTGCCCTAGCATGTCTGATGTCCTCCCGCAGTGCCCAACACCAATCCTGGCAGCTGCCCATCAAGAGCACATACGTTCCACTGACATACGCAGAAGTTCCAGGTAGACCAATCTTCCCAGGAACAAATCCTACCCTCCTTGCCTCAAGGCTCCTCTTCCCATTTCTTATAAATTAGCATTACCAACTGGTTTAATTAACAAGCAGAGGCCCTTCATGCCCCAATGCTGTGCTTGAATGCTCTCCTTTTAAAGGCTAGTGCACAGGCACCTGCTTTATATAGCTTTATGAAGCATGTGTTATAAAAGTACCTCACACACACAGCCTTTTATACCATAACAGTCAGTTCATTCAACCCCATAAAATCCCAGCAATATTTAAGTGTCAAAGGTGACTTTCATTCGGATATTTATTATTGGATAATGAAAAATGGGACACATCAACTCTAAACCCCAGGCAATGGGGGAAAAATCACTTCTTTAATAAAGCTTTCAATCATAGGGCCACCATATTTCTTGGAAATAACACAGCCCAAAAGCTTCCTTTTGAGACTCTTGTTTCTTTAAAGTTTTTGTTTTCTTTTGCTTCCTAGTGACTATAACCCGGTATCAGTCACAGTAAAGTCAGTTGGTCAAAAACTGCCTTCTCCATCTGACTGGATAGTTTGACGGGCAGTTGTGTTCTCCATGTTTACCCAAGAGCACCCAAAGATTCTTAATCTTACTCTACAGAACCTAATAGAGAGAGCAGTCAGAACACCATGGGATTCGTTCCATATCAGCTCCGGCTGGTGTCTAACCGACCAGTTGCCTTCAATTTGAGGCCAATTCATGGCGGGTCCATCCTTGTCAGAGTAGAACTGTACTCCATAGGGCTGTTGATAGTTGATTTTTCAAAAAGAGACCACCAAGCCCTTTTTCTCAGGTGCCTCTCACTCAAGCCCACTACCCCCAAACAAAACTCATTGGTATTGAACCAATGCAGACTCATAGCAACCCCCTGTGGGTTTCTGAGACTGTAACTGTTTACAGGAGTAGAAAGTCTACTCTTTCTCTCATGGAGCTGCTGGTGGTTTTGAACTGCTGACCATGCTTATCATAAGCCCAAGCAATAATCACTACACCACCAGGGTGGACACAATCTTCCAACTTTTGGCTTAGCTGCCCAGTGTGTTGACCTATCAAGGGTCTTCCTTGTTCTAAACTTTAGATAGCCTGTGGGTCCTATATCCTCTTGTTAGACACTGGTTAGTAGGCAAAATGCCATTGGCTGGTCTGCATGTCCATGTTCCCCGTGGCAGCCTGTGACATCTGAGAGCAGTGACCGGTATGTTCTTTTTCTTATCCTCCACATCCAGCACAACGCCAGGCGTGTTCCAGATGCTTACTAGGAAAGTTTGGATAAAAGAATAGTTCGATAATGCTGAGAAAAACATTACAGGGTAAAGGAAATATCCCAAAGGCATCTTTCCCAACTATATCAATACACAAAAAGGATTCATGAGGAATTCAACTGCCTTCCTCACATCCAGGTTATTCATCGTATAATCATTAGCCAGGTGTGGCAGTGTGGAGAGGACCATCCAACACCTGAAAACAAAACAAAATCTCCTGGCCACCGAGTCAATGCCCACACACAGCTTGTTAACTACCACATCTTCCTGAGCCTCATCCCAGGCATCTCGAATCAGAATTTCTGGTTCAGGGAGCAGAGCCCCGAATATGTACTTTAGCAAGCCCCTAGATTATTCCAACGCACATGCAAATGCGAGCACCATTGCTTTCGAGTCTCTGCAGGAAGGAAATGATCCTTGCTCTAGTTCCTTACAGAAGTGACTTGAAACTGCCTCCCTCATAATGAGTCCATCCATTTCTTGGACCCAACGGGAAACCAAGGACTGAAGATGAGAATGACTTAGCTTTGGGGACAAGACTAATTAGTAGGGAAGCAGATCATCATTTGGTTAACTCTCCTTCTCTGAATCACCCGGGAGTCCCCATGACTCTGCCAGAAACGGGGTCTCCAATTCCTCCTTTTGTGACTTCACTGACAACACAGGAAGTCCCCAGTCTGCAAGTCTCCTCCTCGGCTGAAGAATCCACATTTTAGAGCTTCTAAATACCACCTCTTTACGCCTAGCATGTTTTGGGAAGTAATTAACATTGAATGTGGAGTAAAGAGCTCCTTCCTTTAGGTTGCACTTTTAGTTTCTAGAATCGAAATGCGAGGAAATTAGCCATACTCTGTCCTCATTAATAGGTAAGGGTTGCCTTCCCTGCTCCTTTACAGCATGTTGATACAACCCTGGCTACTCCTCTGCGGTGTGCCTCGCTTTGGTGACATTCCAGGGAAACAAATGTCAACGGTGCCTGTATTTAGGCTGCAGGAGCAAATATGGAAAGGAAAGCTTGAATCTAATCAGAAATGAGTACGTATAGTTCTCAACTCAGGTTGAGAACTGAGAAAGCCCTCAGACCCTGGGCAAATGAAAGCCCCAGGACCCTAGACTAAGAAGGGCCAATTAAAGACTAAAGGTAGAAAAGGTTTCCTTTAGAGCAGTGCTTTGCAAATGTATATGCTCATGAATCACTGGAGCCATTATTAGAATACAAATTCTGATTCAGTAGGGGTATATGTGCTGGGGGTGTGGGGGTGGGTAAGATTCTGCGTGTCGATCCAGGGCTTTGAACTGGTTCATTCCAGTTTGACATTCTGCTGAGGCGATCTCCAGCCCTGAGAGCCTCCATAAGAGTAGACAGCTTAACAAGATCTCAGGTGATTCTTAAAAAATGTACATTCTTAGCAGGAGGTTGGACCAGAAGGCACCAGTTCACTGTTCTGTCTTTAATAAGATCCCAAGTTAATCAACGCACCTGCCCTGGACCACATGCTAAGCAGCAAAGAGAGTAAGTGAGGACCCATGGAAACACTGGGGCAGCAGAATCACCTAGAGAAATGCTTAAACAGTTTTCTGGGGCCCAGATTTTCTGATTCAGGAATTTGGGGGGGGTGACAGAGAATCTGCTTTTTAACAGGTTCTCAGGCGATCCTATTCTGGTGGTCTAAGAATCACATTTTCAGACTTTTTACAGAATTGAATTCAGAGCCTCACTCTGGGACAATATGACCTTGGAGGGCTGCTTCAGCTCCCAAAACCTAGTGTTATTCATCTGTAAACGAAGGGGGGTGGGGGGTAAACAAAAAGCAAACACTGCCATTGAGTTAAAACTGACTTGAGGGTAACATAGCTATTGGTTAGATAGAATATGCACTCAATGTATTTCACACAACTTACTAACTCCTCAAAAGAATAAACCATTGATCTTCCTTCGTAATGTCCATGTTAGCCAGCTCGAAGAGTAGAATGACTGAATTATAAGAATCCTCTGGGATTTATCCATTAACACCAAGAAAGGCTTCACATTGAAAGCCAGGCATCTGCAGGGTCAAGATGATCATGAATCTGTGTAATGTCCACTTCTGACCTTCCACCTTTGGCATAAACACTGCGAGACAAGCTTGAATTGAATTTACACACACACACACACACACACACACACACACACACACACACACACACCTCATAGCAACCCTAGGGTACTGTCCCATAGGATTCCCAATGCTGTAACCTTTATGGAAGCAGACTGCCACATAACTCCTATGAAGTACCTATTGGGAATGACTGACTGACTTTGAGGCTGGCAGTTGAACACATTAACCACGGTGACACTGTACTAACAAACCAGACAGTATACTATATTCAACTGACTCTTCAATGTTGTAAGGCACTGTTCATCTGTGAATGGGCTTGTGAATTGAGTAAGATGGTTTCT
>NW_022103968.1:23848533-23853480 GCF_000313985.2 Echinops telfairi
TAATAATTTATCAAGGGGTCACAAAGGTGAGAGGGTGGGGAGGGAGGGTAAAAAGAGGAGCTAATACCAAGGGCTCAAATAGAATGTATATGTTTAGAAAATAATGATGGTAACATATGTATAAATATGCTTGATACAACTGATGTGTGGATTGTTATAAGAGTTGTAAGAGCCCCAATAAAATGATCTTAAAATCAAAAATAAGAAAAGAAAAGCAAACAGAGGAGGGACCTCAGTGTGCATCCCTGCTCTAAGTACTCAGGAGAAGACTGGGGGCAAGACACATACAGACCTCCAAGAAAGAGTGAGCTCACAGATGTTGAATAGAGATAAGAACCTTCTCCTATACCTGACAGAGAAAGCCCTGGATTCAGACTTTTAGTCTTCTAAACTGTGAGACGATAGATTTCTTAGTTCTAGCTGTCACTTGTGGTACTTCTGCTACAGCAGTGCTAGGTAACCAAGACACCAAGGACTTGAAGATATTCTCCTATTGTGGTAGTTCCATAATCACGTGTCAAATTGAGGATATTATGCGTGAAGGGGTGGAGTCTAGGCTATAAATCAGGCCATAGCCAATGATGCCTCGGTATGGGCGTGGCCTTCTCATGAGGATTCTGGGAACTTCTTTTTCTCCGTGGAGGAGGGCCACACTCTCTCTGCTTCACATTCCTGTTGACAAGCCACAGGGGCCATATCAAACTTATGGACTTGATCTGGACCGGGCTGGGATGTTTTCTTTTTTATACTTTTTTATTACTACCCCCACCCCCACCACCCCTGGGATGTTTTCTAAGCATATATTTACTTTTTGATATAAAGCTCTTTCCTATACATAAACAATTTTAAATAAATAAAGATTGCATCAGAAAAAAGAAAGAAAAGAGAATGGGATTTTTCCATGAATTTTTGAAGCCTCCCTCATATGTCTAATGAGTCTTTTATAGAATAATTTGCCTAATTATGCCTCCAAAGGCTAAAAACTGAAACAAACTCAAACTTGTTGCTGTCCAGTTGACTCCCACTCAATAGGGACCGTATAGGGCAGAGAGGACTTTTGGGAAACAGAAACCTTCATCTTTCTCCCACAGGGAGTGTTATTCTGGGTAGACTAGAGAAACAAATTCATGAACATGCATATGTATCTAAGGGAGAGGTTTATATACAAGAGGAATTGAACCTTGAGAAAACAGCCCAACCCAGTCCAGTGCAAGGCCATAAGTCTGATATTAGCCCATATGTCCAATACCAATCTATAAAGTCCTCTTCAGACTCATGAAACACATGCAATGAAGTCAAATGCAGGGCGATCACAAGCCAGTGGGTAGAAAGTCTTTGGGTCCAGTGGCGTTGTAAGCATCTCAGTGCTGGCAGGGGTCTCTCTGTGGCTTCTCTGACTTCCGAGGTCTGGTTGCGTCCATGTGGCTTGACTTCTGCAATGTCTCCCCGGGGGTAGCAGAGAGAAAGGTGTCTTCTGCCTCCAAGGAGGAAGTACCAGATTTCACAGAATTCTCAGAAGGCCATGCCCACACAGAAGTCTCATTGGCTATTTCCAGATTGACAGTCTACACTCCACCCCTACACTCTTAATCCTTCAATTGACACCAGATTAGGTGACTGCCATAGGGAGGCTGGTGGGTTCAGACTGCTGATCTTGGATTTAGCAGCCCTGCATGGAACCCACTAAGCCCTCTTCTAGGTCTAAAAATAACTCTGCTTCAGAACCTCATTCAGCTTCCTGTCACTCTACTGGGGCAATTTTATTTCTAGGATCTAGTCTTTATTTTCTAGGATCTAGTCTTCCTGTTGGATCCCCTGTTATTGCCACGAAGGTGCCAGTAAGGGAAAGACAGTGACAAACGAGGAGCGGATTTTGACTTCAGTGTCTGTAAGAATCACCTAGAAAACCAGGCAACTGCTCAAAGCCACTTCCACATCCCCCAGGATGCTGATCCTGGATCGCTGAGACAACAGCCGTCTTTTGGTCGTTGCTGTTTTTCATGAAAGCGGCATTTCTCCTGTCTAAATCAGAGGAAACAAATGGCTTTCTCCCAGCCCACTGGTGCTCACCTCTCTAATCAAGAGGACACTTTCAGCAGCTTTTTTTTGCCCCAAAACAACAGCAAACATTTCTGTAACTAAACCGGATCTAGAAAAGGAACCTTAAAAGCCTGATTATCTAATAGGCAGGATTCCTTGCTCTCGCTATGTGCCACGCCCTGTAGTGGAAGAGAGGGTTACACCTGAGGACCACGACTCTCAGAGGTCAGAGCCCAGATCCATCATTCACATCGAAAACTACACGGGCCATTCCACGGGACCCTGCAGGGTCGTTATGAACTGGAATCGACTTGATAGCATTGAGTTTGTTTGTTTGCTTGTTTATTTGTTTTTATTGCTTTCTCCGTGTAACCCCCACAAAGACCTTTGGAGTTAGAGCCCTTTATTAATGCACAGTGTTCAAACCAAGGTCTCGGATGGCTAAAGGACAAATTCAAGGCCACCCATTGAATTGGGAATGTTGCAGAAACTAGACTGACCTGGGTCAAGAATGCACTGTTCTTTCCTGGGAACATTAGCAATATCTTGACAAAGTAAGCCACACGTAGTAACATCTAACACAGGTAGTGACCCTCGTGGTATTATTTCAGAGGGTGCTGTTTTGAAAAGGGCAGCGAATGGGGTCAGAGGCCAGTAGGAAAGAAAGCAGAAGAACAATGCAAAGAGGAACAAAGGCTTTGAGATGAGAGTGCTCAGAAGAGTCATGGTCTCTCTGCTTGCTGCTACCTTTTCTTCCAGCGCAACCTTCAAGGCGTCTCTTTGGCCCTGGCTTTCCCCTCAGCATCTTTGACGGATGCTGCCTGTGATTCACCTGACACCTGGACAGGTGGGCTCCTGCAGCTTAAACAAAAACTGCACTCCAATCGAACTTTGGTAAATCGAACCTTATTCCTCCACTATCTCATTACCACATTCACTTCAAATTGATATTCAATGTGCAATTTAAAGTTTCTCTCTCCTCAGTTCTCCATCAAATGGCTAATGATCGGCCAAAGAAGAGTGAAATGCACTTAACAGTACAGTCACTAGTTTTTCACCCGTGCCCCTCTTTCATACGCACATAAAACCCCAAATAGGTATATTCTGGGAGTCAAAATATTTACAGCATGCTATTTTAAAAGCAACACCAATTTACTTATGCCCTTGGCTCTCCTCAAAAGGCCACAAGGAACAAAGGTCCAACATCTAGCCTAAGCTAGATTTCTGTCCTCAGATTCTCCTTATAATATACCTCCATTGAGGAAAATAAAATCAATTCAGAAATGCTGCAAGGGGTTCTCAAAGACTGCCTCAAATGTCCTAACAAGTAGAAGCTGGAAGTCACCTTTAGCTTCTTTTCTTCATGCCGCATACTTGGAAGCCCTAAGAGAATGCCTCCTCTGTTAGAATGCTTTACTTTCTGACGAGAAAAATAATCCAGTTCATCTATCATCCTCCTGAACTGCCAATTCAAACTAAAAGCCTGACTTCCCAGGCTCTAGCTAGTCTCAGAAGGATTTCTCTTTCCCCGGGGCACATGAGCAACAACGACTTCCACTCACCCAGCCCAACGGATGCCCAATCGTAAACATAACATCGGTGAAACACATAGCAACCGAAAGACAAAGCACACAGAGTCATTTTAAATAAAGCCAACTCTCAATGTTCTGCCTGTGGAGTGGGATGGGAATCAAGTGTGCCAAAGGGGCGTGTTCAACACGGAAGTGAAAACAAACTCTTAGGTTGTCAAGGCTTCTTATCTGTGTCGTGAAGACCTGAAGGTGGTGACTACTCAGTCGTTTTGGTTTTTTCCCCTTGTCTTTATATCCTAGATGGTGAGCTTTTCTGCAATAAATAACCTACCATATGCTTGGGCTAATCTATGCATGCAATTGTGTTCCTTGGCCGAGTCAGTAAGGGGTTCTCAGCTTGGCGAGTAGAAAGGAGGCATGGCTTAGTGGAAGAAAGGACGGGGAGAACTTGCTCTCACTGCCACCAAGCCGACACACCGTGTGGGACAGGGGAGACTTGTCCCTGTGAGTTTTGAGACGGTCACTCTTCACAGCAGTAGAAAGCCCTGCCTTCCTCCCTCAAAGAGGCTGGTGGTTTCAAACAGCCAACCTTGTGGTGAGCAGCCCAACTGTAACCAGGATGCCATCTGGACTCTGACTTGGAGCACAGTGAATTAAACCCTCCCCACAGAAACACCAATGTGAATGTAGTAGAACCCCATTACTCGGCCGCATCAGTACTCGATGGAACTGGATTTATAACAAAATGCCGAGGAAACTTTGCATTAGAGCTCAAACAAAACATCGGAATCTGACCTGACAACACGTGATTCTGTAAACGAAAGCAGTCAGTGTTTCGGTCACTCGGCATTAGTTGGCGGTGTTTGTATGCATTGTTTAAAACATTTGCGATTGTGTCCAAGCATTTTGCTATAATTTTCTGAGATTTTGTGGCTTTTTGTACTGTTTTAGATAAAAAGCATGGGTCCTAAGAAAAAGTTTTTTGAAAAGAATCATCATGATAAGAAACTGGTTAATTATGTCATTGATATTATTGATATTTTTTTTTAAAGAGAAAGCCAGCCAGGTACTATTGAAAAAAAGGCAAAGAAGGTGTGGGGGAAACACTCCACAAAAGCAGCCAGCAGACGATTTTATGGAAGTGGATTTCCCTTCCAAACAACCACTCTCTCTCATCCCTCCTCTCCACATCTGTGTCCACAGATCCAGATCCTCATCCATCTCAAGGTATGGGCCAGACTGTAGTTGTTAACAAGTTTTTTAATGGTGTGTTTCTTAATTAAATTATATTATTTAACTCTGAACTTACTTACTTTGAAATTTCTGTGTAATGTTTTATATTAAAATGTTAGGGTAAAAACTTGGTGGTCGAGAA
>NW_022103968.1:23853872-23870417 GCF_000313985.2 Echinops telfairi
AATTGAGGCCTTGTTCATTGTTCCTTCATCTGCTTCCTGTTTCCCCACAATCTCGAAACCTACCAAGGAAACCTAAGGCCATTACCTCCGAATGAAGAGGAGCAAGCGCTGATGCCTTGGGTCCCTTGAGCTATGCTGTGATTGGTTCTTCCACCAGCAGAGGCGAAAGGAAAACACCTCAGTGACTTGGCAGCCATGGAGAGGCAGGTGGGGGCAATGCAGAGAAGTGGGAGCAGGATCTGCCAGGGGAAATGGGCCTCGTGGTTTCACCGGAAACCATGGAATCCGCAAGGCTGGCAACCTGCGGGCAACTTCATGGCAAAGCAAAGAGATGAGTGCTCACACTTACATAGAGTGTTCAGCGCCCTGTCTCCATGTCCAGGCTCCCGTGATGGCCTGAATACAGCAACATGCCAACCGTTGCTGGCTTCTGCTGATTACGTGGAAATAGACTAGATCCAGCATCACCACGTCTGCCGTGAGCGGGGAGAGACACGATTGATGCAGGAAGCAGGGAGCTAGCTGGCCCTCAGTGTAACTGGACTGACACCCAGGAGGAGTGGAGAGTTGGGGAGGAGGTACCAGGGGAAATGACAGGAGACACAGAAGAGGGGGATGAGGGGCAAAGCCAACGGTCCCTTCTTGCAAACTATTTATCCTTCACTTCTGACAAGTGGTCTTAAGGGCCCCATCACCCCTGCTTCTCTAGTGGGAGTATCTTGTGGTCGCTACCACCCAAAGCCGTTGATTGGGACCCATGATGACCCCCATGTTGCAGACAGCCAGGCCTTCCTTCCAAGGTGCCTCGGGATGGCTCCTAAACACCAATCTCTCAGTCAATGGTTGATCATTTAGCTGTTTGCACCACTCAGAAACTCCATCACCACCCCAGTGATCATTTACTGAGCACATATTAGGTCCTCACCGTGTTCTGGCATTATCTCCTTTCAAACGCAACAAGCCCACAGCAGGCTAAATACGAAGACTATCCTCGGTTTGCACAGTCCTTTGACAATGTTATTATAAACGTCTTTCCTTATTGTTTTCTTTCTTTCTTTGCTTGTTTGGCTCTCTTAAAAATGCTATTTGAGACCTGGTTCTGTTGTCAGGTAAGCACTAGACCAGGTTTGTGGTTCAAGATTGGTGTTCAAACCCACCAGCCAATCCCTGGGGGGCAAATGAAGCTATTTCCTTCTGTAAAGATTTACAGCCTCACGATTTAACCATGGAAAGGGGGGTGTTCTAAAAAAGTTAATGTGGGGGTGATTGTATGATGCTCCTTAATATGATTGAATTATTGATCTACTGAATTATACAATATGCAAATTACTTGCCAATAAAGCTGTTGGGGGGGAATAAAACAGATTTAGAGCCTCAGAAACCCTAAATAGGTCTGCCATATAGTGAAATCAACTCGATGGCAGTGTTTGCTATGTTTTCCTTAGGCTCATGCTACTGCTGAAATGAAAAAGCAAAACCAAACCAAATATCCTGTCATCGAATCCGTGCCAAGTCAGAGCAATCTTAAGGTCAGAGTAGAACTGTCCCTGTGAGCTTCCCAGATCGAAACTCTTGACAGGAGTGAAAAGCCCCAGGAGAGGTTGCTGGTTACCAACCGCTGACCTTGCGGATCGAAGCCCAATGTGTGATGGCTTTGCCACTAGTGCTGAAGCAAGTCTCTGCTCTTGCTGAAAACAAATCAACAAGCGCACGGTCATTGAGTGGCGCTGCCTCCCAGTGACCCCCTCTGGGTTTCGGAGACTATACCTGTTTACAGGAGTAGAAAGCCCAATCTTTCTCCAACATAGCTCTTGCTGGTGGTTTTGAACCACTGACCCCCTGGATTACAGGCCAACATGTAACCACTACACCACCAGGGCTGAAAAGAAGTCTAACTGAGCATCTTTTCATTTATGGCCAAAATTTGTGTGACCTGTTAAGACATATTCCCCTATACAAAAGTAACAAAGATACTCTTAGGTTTTCATCTGCAAGTTTTATTTCTTTAACTTTTATATTAGTATCTGCAGTTTATCAGGCTTTATTAAGAAGACTTTGTATAGATTTAATGTATTTTGTATGTTTATATACATTTTGGTATACCTGTTACATATGTTGTATTATGTGTTTTATATGTTTTTATATATGTTTTAGAATTAGAAAATATTTTTAAAAGAGAGTCTTTTATCAATGCACTTCAAATAGCCATACAAAGGTAAGTCAAAAAGCATTGCTATAGAGAGCCCCATTAAGAAATGATGTTTACACCTGTCTGTGATTAGTGGAAGGGGCAAACAAGTTTTCTCAGTAATACACTTGCCTCAGTTTCCTCACAGTGATGACCAAAAAAAAGGTGCAATTAAAACAGTACATTTCAGGGGATTCTGCTTAGTTAGCTAAAGGTAAACTTGGTACATTAGGACACCATTTTTTGTTTTGCTTTGTATTGCAAAGGGGTCATCTTGGAAGATTTCTCAAAGCACACAGTACAATCAGAGTAGCTTCTTAGGAAGTTTGAGGAAAACACACCAGTTAGAAAAGGTCAGGAAAGTTGTGCCAATGACTCTTTCCCATCTTGACAACACATGTGATCATCGTTCAAGTGTAGCCGGGGCTCTCCAATGAGCAAATTGTTGGCAAATCTTAGCGCATCCACCCTCCAGCCCTGATCTTCCCCCTTCGGACTTCTTTTCCTTCCTAAACCCAAAGAGCTCCTCAAAGGAACATGATTGGAGTCCCCGAGCATGCCTGGGTACCCTGAGCATGCTATTTAAAAACACGGTTGGAGTCCCCGAGCATGCCCGGGCTGCTATTTGAAAACAGTACACGTGGCAGAGCGCGGAGTTCCATGGAGGCAGGGCGGAGAGATGACGACACCACTTGCAGAGTGGACAGACCTAACTGCAGGCTAAAAGAAAACAATAGCTTTGGGTTTGTATGTTGTTACTTAACAAAGGCTTCTATGATTTTGTAGCTCTATCTTCTTCTTACCCTCATGTACGTGTGGGTCTTCTTCTGGCCCCTCTACTCTATTTCACTGGTCGACTTTTCAATATAGGTACCAACTCCACACTGTCTTAAGTAGTGCAGGTTTAAATCAGTCTTCTAGTAATGGAATTCTTGCAATTAATTTTATTTCAACCTTGCCTTGTCCTAAATCATTCCCAGTGATAGCTGGTCATTTCCTGAATTGAGGCCTTGTTCACTGTTCCTTCATCTGCTCACTCGATGATTATGTTAAAGATATACTAGATCACACATTACGTGATGAGCTAGAAACAGAACCATTTGAATGTTTTTTTTAATTTTCTATGTTTCTGCTAGGTGCTGCCATTACATAGAAATAGTTGTTTTACAAGATTGACATGATATTCAATGACTCTCCTCCATTCACTTCTTCATTCTACTGGTTAGTATATAGAGTTGTGAATCTCCTACATAGATAATGATGTTATCATTTCTATCCATCTAATTCTTATACTTTTTCTTTCTCTCTTGTCCTGCTGCTAGAATCCCCATTTTATTGCTGAATCAAGAGGTGAGAGTGAGCCTCTTGTTTCAATAATTCTCAATCTTAAGAGAAAAACCTTAACGGTTTCAACATTGAGTATAAAGGTTGATGCAGGTTTTGTTTATGTTTAAAATATTATTTTATCAGATTTCTTTTGAGTGGGCAAAGAATAATGATCATATTCAGGGTTATCAAATACTTGGTCCGTATCAATTGAGATTAGCCTGTAATGTCCTCCTGTCTTGTGTCATTTAACTAATGACACTTCTATAATATTAAAGTAATCTTGCAGTCTCGAAATAAACTCAGCCAGGTTGTGCTGTACTATCCTGTCCCATAATTTCCTGGATTTAATTATGTTATTAAGAATTTTTGTGTGTATGCTCATAAGAGGGGTTAATTTGTACTTTTCATTTAATTCTCAAGGTCTGGTAGCAAGGTCATGGTGCCCTTATAATAGCAATTGCAGGGTTTCCTCCATTTCTGTTTTCCAGAGAAATGGCTACAAGAATTGCATTATTGTTTTTTCCCTTAGCATTTCGAAGAATTCATTGACAAAACCATCTGGGCCTGGTGACTTATTCGTGGAAAGACTTTTAATCACAGATTCAGTTCCTCTAATAGATACCAGTCTCTTTAGATTGTCAGTATTCCCAAAGAGCTTTGCTCAAAGAAACAATAGTTTTTGGCTCCTGCAAGTCCAGGGAGAAAGGCTGTGAGGTGTTTTTCATTGGTCAGAGTCCACTTTCAAGACTCCTCCCATAGCCCTGGGGTTTCAGCATCTGAACCCCTTGAGCTTGACCCATTCCATTGAGTCTCCAATGAATATATGTGAACCCATGCAGGCCAGCTGTCCTCCTCACCCCCACACCCCAGCAAACTAGTGCCCTAAGATAGAAATAAAACTTTGTACCAAAAATATACCCCTGAAACCTTCTAAAACCCAAAGAGCAGGTTAATTTAATTAGTGAACAACGCCTGCCTTGGGGACTGTACTCATTCAAGAACTCATGCTGAGGACCAGATTGACAGCAATGACTCACAGGAAGGTAAGGTCAGAGGCATAGAGGCCAGTGAGTTGATGATACTGAGGGAAGAACAGCTCAGAAAAGGAGGCTGAGCATGGCTGTCCAGCCTGAAAGAAGCAGTCATTGTCACTGAATTGCCGTGGAGAAGTCATTGAATCAGCATCCTATGTTCCGGTGTGTATATTCTCTACAATTACAAAGCTATCCATTAAAAAAAGAATTCCTACCCTTATAGCAGGGTGGCTTATTTTGAATTGAAAACAATATGATAGCCTTTTGAGACCTTAAATTATGTGTTCATTTTCCATGCTCTAGCCTCCTCAGGCAGAAACAAAAGGGAAGTCCCAATTCCCCACACAAACCCTTGCAGACAGACCACCCAACCTTTGTTTGCAAGGTTTACAATCTCCTTCCCCCAGTTGGGATTTCATAGCCTTTGGGTTGCTTTGTTTCAGGGCCAGAGCAAGACAAGAAAGAGGCTTGTACCTAGAAGCCAATGTTTCAAACAGCTTTGTTCCTCCAAGATCTCTCCCCATCCAGAGAATTAAGCCAGATTGTCTGAGATAGCGCGTCGGTGGTGTGGTAGGGAAGGGGGAGTCCAAGTCCTTGAAGTCTTACTCAGTCGCAGTAATAATGGTGGCAGTTTCCAGCACCTGTTGAGCAGCAAACTGAGTGGCAAAACACTAACATGGAAGGGGCAGCCAGCGCCTGTATAGGCTGTAGGTGACGTCAGTGCCCACAAGAGGGACAGGAAGGATGGAGAGACAAAAACATAAAATAAAAACTCAACCTCACAAGCTCCAGTCTGCAAAATGTTCAAGTCAAATAGGACATTCCCCACCACCACCCCCCTACCCCCCACAAATTTAGGAAGAGTAGGATAGGAACATAATAATATTCACTTCAGATGGTCCACCTGCCTTGATTGGTCACTTTTAGGGCAATTCTCACTTGGTCATTTCTTATGGTTGTCAGCTAGTTGAGTTGAATAGCAACCCTGAGCCCAGCACTGTGTTAGGGACCAGGAAGTCGGGACAGTGAATGCATGGCTGTGACTCTGGGGCACCGGGGGACACGGGGACATAAATAGCTGAGCTGCAGTGAGATACAGGCGAGGAGAGGAGGTAAACAGCCTGCTGTGCACGCACCTAGGAGGGAATAATCAATTATGCTGCAAATGCCCCTGTAGCTCTCCTTTCCTCCACCCCCGCCCCCCTGGGAGAAGCTGCTGGACTCCGGATGTTGGCAGAGGATGCTAGAAGAAGATTATAAACGATCACAGCTGGAAGCCATTAGTCCCGTTGCAATGACAGACCAGGCCAGCAACATGCTGAACACAGAAGGTGAGCCCAGGACCTGAACACCAAGCTCCGATGCCATCTGGAACAGGGAAGCAAATCTGGACAGCTAGGATTCAACCTGAAGCAGAAGCCCTCTCAGTTAGCCTGCCACAGGCATTGCCCAGGGACAGATCGAGAGCCATCGCCAGGTGGCTGGCATCCAGCTACCTTGGAATTGCCTTCAACACCTGCACCCTGGCTTCCCCCCAAAGACAGAAAACCACCAGAACACTGTGCTCTAAAAGCAGGCAAGACTCTGCACCAGGCACAACGACGGGCCTGAGAATGGGAGAAAACCCATTCTGAAAGACGGCTACCTTAGAAAAGGAGGCGATCATAAGCCAAGGGGGAGTATCGATTCATGTTTGAGGAAGCGATGGGATTCGGCAATGAAGAAGGGTGTCTTAGAGGCTGGGCTTTTTGCATTGGGCCTTGGAAGTGGTTAAAATTCAAGGAAGTGGCCAGAGAACTGGAGAAGAGCATTCTAGGAAGAGTTTCCGGGGAACTGCAAATAAACACAGTGGCTGAACTTGATAGGACTGGATGAGGGTGAGAGAGAAGAGGCAGAAGTAAAAGCTGACAGAGATTAAAGGACAGCTTTCATCGCTGTTATGGAGTTTGGTTTCTATCTGGCAGGCAAGGGGGAGTCACCAACAGGTTCTGAGCAGAGTAGGGACTAAATAACAATGAATTCTCGAGGAAATAAATAAATATATATATATATGTGTGTGTGTGTGTGTGTATGTGTGTGTGTGTATATATATATATACATACACACACACACATATATATATATATATCCTCCTCTGACCAATCACTGCTATCCCTTTGGAAGATGTCAAAGCAGAGGCTAATCCTAGGTTATAAATTTGCCTGCCAACCACTCATAGTCATATCACCTTGAGAAGGGCTGGGTGCCCCCAATGTATTTATTTGTCAGTCAAAAATGTACCCCACTAACAGTGGAGAAAGACGCAAGCTGAGCTTGAAGAGGCTCCTAACACACAGGGAGGCCTGAGAGCACTGAAAACACATTCAACTGCAGCAATGAAAGGGTAGCACTAGAATACAGACTCTCTGACAATCCGTTATCCTGGGCTGGTCCAGCGCCTACCACTAGGCCGGCCTCCAGTCCCACTGGCACCTGAATCTGAACCACTACACACTCCGGTGCCTTGTAATTAAAGGTAAAAGTACATGTATGTTCTATGCAAGAGGCCACAAAGTGGGTGAGTGGGGAGAACATTTGGGAGTGTCCCATGACATAGCCAGATGCTCAAAGCAGAGGTATTGGGACATCATGTTGAGAGTGACCGTCAACAAGCTCCCCGGAGATGAGCGAGAGCAGTCTCTCACATGGTCCCAATCCTCTAAGCAGCCACAGGGAATGAGGGATCTTCTGGAACTTGGGGGAGGCTTTCCCAGCCAAGACCCAAGCTTGACTTGTCCACCACGGATTGAAAGAAAACAGGTCCCACACACCATCCCCATTGGATTCCAACCTTAAGCGTGGCTTTGCTTGTGGAGCACCAGTGCTGTAGAGGGGATGCGCGGGACTGCTAATTGCAAAGTCAGTTCAAAACCACTAGCTGCCCCTCAGGAGAAAGACTTTCTCCCTCTGTGAAACATTATAGTCTCAGAAACTCACAGGGACAGTTTTACCCGGCGAGACATGATCAGCTCAATGGCAGAGTTGTTTGTGCCAAGTAAGAAAGAATGGAATCTCCTTTAATCCAAACAAGACTGAAAGTAGTATACAAAGCACACATTCAGGTTCTAGAAGAACTACCTTTCTGAAAAAGACTTCTTAGACGCTAACTCTTCTAAAGAGTTATTCAGTTTCCATGCATTCAAATTAAACCCTATATTTTTCTGGAATATCTTTAATATCTACTGTGAATTCCAATTGCAACTTTGATGTATGAAAACAGGGATGCACTTAGCAAATTTTATCTCGTCTTTTAAGGACTAGACAGAGTGAGCTTTGCCCTCCAGCTTTCTCTAATCATGCGTGATAAAATTAATTGTTCCTTCTTGCATAGTACCAAAGTGCTTGATACATTATAATATTTCTTCTGGGCAGAGACAAAGTCTTCTTCGCCTTTATTAACCCAGTGTGTAGCACTGTGCTGGCCACAGAGTGGAAGTTTTTTTAAAAAAATAAATATTCACAAGCTGGATTGCAAACTGTCTCTGTTGTGCCTGATCCTATGTTCAACTCCATGTTGAATTTGGATTTTTGTTTGCCAAGGAGACACGAGGAGTCTTCAAAAAGTTCATGGGAAAGGCTTTTATGAAAAGTTATTCTTGGGTTTCAATTTTTTTTTGGAACCAAGTAAAATTGTTCTTCTCTCTAACGAGGCCACACCGTCCTGATGCTGGGCATATATTCAGATAATCTAGAAAGCTTTGTGGAATACGAATTCTAGCAGGCATATGCTTTAAAGCTCCTGCAAGAGATCCTGAAGGGAGCCGGAGTTTAGGACAAATCAAATCATCTCTGTACGTCTGAAGGCTACCAGGCATGTTTTCTGGAACTCGGTAGATTGTATGAAGCCATAATCTACAATTTGGAGTCAAGGAAATCAGAGTTCGAAACTCAGGCCACCTGCTTTATCGTGAGGCAAGTTTCTTAACCTCTTCCAGCCTCAGTTTCCACAGAGGAACAACGGAAACAAGCACAGGACCTAGTTGGTAAGTTTCAGATGAATCCCACTGTTGAGGCTTTTGTGTAAGTCCATTTTATTGAGGATTTCCCTCATTTTCGATGACCCCTCTGCTTTACTAAACATGGCGTCCTAATGGCTGAAACTTAGAATATGCAACGTATGCATTTAGCAAAGTTGAAACTGGTCAGAAATGTCCTAGGATGCATGATGATCGATATCTAAGGTATTACTGAGCTGAAATGGACTGGTATTGGCCATTTTGAATCAGAAACTCATATGATTTGCTATCCTGGGAATAACCCAATCAAGAAGAATAAAGGGCGTTTGTTGTCAGAAAGGATCTTGCTAAATCCATCAAGAAGTACATTGTGATCTGTCAGCGGATTGTGTCTACTCGGCTTCAAGGAACTCCAGTCAAAACAACTATCACTCAAATGTATGCACCAACCTCAAAAGCTAGCGATGAAGAAATGGAAGAATTCTACCAAGGTCTTCAGTTGGAAATTGATTGAGTATGCAATCAAGATGCATTGATAGTTATTGGTGATTGGAATGCAAAAATTAGAAGCAAAGAGGAAGGAACAGTAGTTGGAAAATATGGATTGGTGGTAGAAATGAAACGGGAGATAGCATGATAGAATTTTGCAAAACTAATAATGTGTTCATACCAAATACTTCTCTCAACAACACAAAAGGAGACTAAATACATGGAATTCCCCAGATGCAATACCCAGAAATCAAATTGCCTACATCTCTGGTAGACACGATGGAAAAGCTCAATATCAGCAGTTAAGACTAGGCTGGGGCCAACAGTAGAACAGACTATCAATTGCTCATATGTAAGTTTAGGATAAAACTGAAGAAAATTAAAACAAGCCCATAGGGGCCAAATATGACCTTAAGTCTATGCCATTAGGATTTGGATAACATCTCAAGAACAGATTTGACGCATTGAACACGAATGACCGAAGACCTGATGAGCTGTGGGTGACATCAAGAGCATCATTCATGAAGAAAGCAAAAGGTCATTAAAAAAACAGAAAAGAAATCAAAGACCAAGGTGGATGTCAGGAAAGATTCTGAAAACTGCTCTTCATCATAGAGTAGCGAAAGCCAATGGAAGAAAGGATGAAGTCAAGGAGGTGAATAGAAGATTTCAAAGGGCAGTTCTGGAAGACAAAGCCAAACATTATAAAGAAATGTACAAGGACCTAGAATTAGAAAACCAAAAGGGAAGAGCATGCTCAGCAGATCTGCAATGGAAATCATTCAAGAAAAATACACCCCTTGAATTGCAATTTTGAAAGATTCTATAGGCAAAATATTGAATGATACAGGAAGCATCAAGAGAAGATAGCAATAATACAGAGTCCCTGTACCAGAAAGACCACGTTGACAGTTCACCATCTCAGATGGCAGTTTATGAGCAAGAACCAATAGCGCTGAAGATAGAAGTTCAAGCTGTACTGAACGTGTTAGCCAAAATCAAGTCTCTAGAATTGACAGAGTAGTCACTGAAATGTATCAGAAAGCTTAAGAAGCACTGGAAGCACTTACTTATCTATGCCAGAAAATATGGAAGACATCTACCTGGCCAACAGACTGGAAAAGATCCAGGTTTGTGCCCATTCCAAAGAAAGGTGATGGAACAGAATGATCAAACTATGGAATGATATCAACAACATCCCACACAAGTACAATTTTGCTTAAGATCATCCAACAAGGGTTACAGCAGCACATTGACAGGGAACTGCCAGAAGTTCAGACCAGAATCAGAAGAGGCCTGGTCCAAGGGATGGCATGGCTGATGTCAGATGGATCTTGGTTCAAATCAGAGAATATCAGAAAGATGTTTACTTTTTTTCCTTGACTATGCAAAGGCATTCGACTGTGGGGACCATAATAAACTGTGTGTAATCCTGAGAAGAATGGGACTTCCAGAACACTCCACTGTGCTCACGAAAAACTTGTACATGGATCAAGAGGCAGTTGGGCGAACAGAACAGGGAATACTGCATGGTTTAAAATCAGACAAAGTGTGCATCAGGTTTGTATCCTCTCACCACACTTGCTCAAACTATATATTTGAGCAAATCATCAGAGAAGCTGGATTGCATGTAGATTGTGGCATCAGGATTGGAGGAAGGCTTATTGCCCACCTTCAGGATGCAGAGGACACAACCTTGTTCGCTGAAAGTGAGGAGGAATCGAAGCATTTGCTGATAAAGATCAAGGAGTGTAGCCTTCAGTATGGACTACAACTCAATGTAAAGAAGATCAAGATCCTCACAACTGGACCAATAGGTAACATCGGATAAATGGAGAAAAGATGAAGTTGTGAAGGATATTGTCTTGCTTGGATTCACAATCAATGCTTAGGAAAGTAGCAGTCGAGAGATCAAAAGACATATTGCTTTAGCGAAATCTGCTGCACCAGACCTCTTTAGAGTATTGAAAAGGAAGGATGTTACTTTGAGGACTAAGAGGCGCTTGACCCAAGCCATGGTATTCTCTATTGTATCATATACATGTGAAAGTTGGACATTGAATAAGGAAGCCCATAGAAGATGCATTTGAACTCTGGTGCTGGAGAAGAATGTTGAAAGTACCACGGACAAAAGGATCTGCATCAAAAGTAGTATGTCCAGAGTACTCCTTCGAGGCAAGGACAGCAGTGGAGGGGTGGCAGAAAAGAGGAAGGCCTTAGACATGGTGGCGTGGCATGGTGGCTGCAACAATGGACTCAGGCTAGAAACAACTGTGAGGACGGTGCGGCACTGTGCAGGGTTTGTTCTGTTGTGCACAGGGTCGCTATGGGGCAGGGCCAACTCGGTGGCACCTAACAACAACAATGTACTTAAGGGATTCCGAACCAACTCAACAGCAATAAACCATACCTTACAAAGGTTCCAGTTTATTTTTAAGTTTAAACCACAGAATGCATGTAGACTGAGGCCTGTCTCTGGCTCACAGTAAGCGTAAAATGGACTGTGGTATACTAATCCACTGTAACAGCCTCCCCAACCTCCACCCCAGCCCATAACCCCAATGCCCAGAACAAGTCAACATTTGAAGAAGCTGAGAGCAGCTGCATATTTTACTATTCAGTGCGGTCATAAAGAGGGGGTGGGGGCACTGTCAGCGTGGGTGACACAAAAATGACTGACTGTAAAACTTTTATACGGTCTTAATTATAACAGCAAAAACATTTTCGGAAGCCCAGCTTGTGTGGATCAATATACTTTTACAGCTAAAATTCTATACTAATTTACTTTTGAACCTTTGAATGCCCTACTGTCAGAACTACCATCATTACCCAATTACTAGGGCCATGTAAGCCAATGTGGTTTTTGTCTGCAGTCACAATGAGTGGAGGCTAATGTTTTTTTTGTTGCTGCTTGTGTTTTAATAGTTGCTGCTTGTATCAAATGTTCTAGTGTTTTGCGTCTAAGGTGGTCATTGTTATTAGTGAACCTGTACCAGTTAATTTTTTTCCCCACAAAATGAAGTCATAATTAAAGGAAAAGAAAGAGAAACATTTTAAGAGGCTTCCACCCAGGTACTAATAACGTTGTGGCTGAAAATGCTATCATTCAATTTGATTTCATACTTTTGCTATTCAAATTCATATAAAGCAATATCACATGTAAGCAATTTACAACTATATTCACAAGTTCTTTTATGACTGAAGTTGGTACTAAACATTACTAAGGATTCTGTTTGGTCTGGTTCAGGAGGAGGGCCCTGGAGAAGGGGTGACATCACGAGTTGCTGCAATGGGGGATATGAAGCCTGGTGACACCACTGGTCACAGCTCTCTGGAAATCCAAACAGAAGTGCCGTAATTGACTGTCAAGATCATTACTAGTAAATGGAAGCTGTGCAAAAAAGTGGCCTTCCCCAGCCTTGACTGTTCTGAGAGGTAATATTAAGTCAATTTTACTCCATCTGCCCCTGCGATCTTTAAGACAAGCACATCAGACTTCCTCCCTTGGCTCCAACACTGACAGAAGGACGGAAACACTGGGCAGCAGGGCTGGACCAGAGCACAAGTAGAAAGAGCTGTGTGTCTCTTTGGCAAGAAACAACAGAGGAAGAAGACGGCAAACCTCGACAGTTTTCAACCTCTACAGAATAGTAGAGGGGGGTAGATGGGCTAAGTACTCTTACTTGTACATGTAGCACAAGGCCCGAGTTAGTGTGGTATAGATTTATAGATAGGTATGTATGTATGGTGGAACACTGCTGAAGTGCTTGGCTGTTAACGGGCAGCTCTGCTGTTGAAATCCACCAGCAGCATTGTGGGAAAAAGATGGCCATCTGCCTCCGTAAAGACTGGTGTTGTTATCGTCAGGTATCACCAAGGGAGTTCCCACGCAGGGTGACCCTGTGGACAACAGAATGAAATACTGCCCGATCCTGTATCATCCTCGCTCTGACTGCTGGGTTCAATCCCATGGTTGTAGTCATTGCATCAACCTCTCTCATCAAGGACCTTCTTCTTTTTCAATAACCCTCCATTTTGCCAAGCATGGCGTCCTTCTCCAGGGACCGGTCCCTCCGATACCATGTCTAAAAGACGTAAGGCAAAGTCTTGCCGTAGCCAGTTCCAAAGAGCATCCTGGCTGCGCTTCTTCCAGACAGACTTGGCCATGCTTCTGGCAGCCCCTGGCATAGCCAACCACTCTTCCTCATCAACACCATGATTCAAATATATCAATTGTTCTGGGGTATTCCATCTTCCCTGTCAAGCTTTGGCAATATCAGCGCCTTGGAAATCCCATAGGGAAGTTCTTCCCCTCCGATGAGACCAATCGTTCTGAGTCAACTGACTTCAGAACCAGGGCTTTCGTGTGGTTTTAAGTATGTACACGGGTACACGGGTGTTTCAAAAGGTTCGTGGAGACATTCAATTATCCCTTAATTCTTTTAATTTTTTCTCACAACATTTGGAGGGATCTACTAATATGTACAAAAAGGCCAGTGGTTAAATGTTCCAGGAAACTGATGTGGCAGTCTGTTTCTGCAAAGATTTATAGCCTTGGAAGTCATCGGAAACCCTGTCCTCAAGAAGGGCTATGAATGAGAATTGACTCCGTGGCAAATGGGATAAGAAGGGGCTTCAAAAATTCATGGTAAAGAGAATTGAAGACTAAATACACATATTGAACTTTCAATCAGTTTATTTTTTGTGTAATGTTTTAAATATATACACATATGTATACCTTACACAAACACATGTATGTATATGATATATGTGTGTATGTGAGGTATAACACACCTCATCCAAAAATTAATCAAAAGCACTATATTTCTGAAGAATATATACACTCATCTACATATATCTGAAAAGCATGTTGAACAATTCTATACACATATATACCATTCATATCTGTACATATATAGATGCATACAGATCTATATGATATCTATCTATCTGCATCTACATATATCTGATACCCATATGCATATAACCTCACGGCCATCAGGTCATGCCGACTCACAGTGACCCTAGAGGACAGGGTAGAACGGCCCCTGTGAGTGTCCAAGACTCTGTTTTCAGAAGTAGGAAGCGCTATCCTTCTCCCACTGAGCAGCCAGTGGTTTCAGCCAACCTGCTGACCTATGGTTAGCAGCCCAACTCGTCACCACTGCATCCACCAGGGTTCCTCTGTAGACATACGGCTCATGCAAAACCCTCACTGACAACACAATCATTTTTAAAACTACTGAAAGCAGGCATGTGCCCAGGTTGTGTGTTAGATTAACACCCAAGGACACAGACCTATATGAGAGAGTCTCTGATCTCTAGCTGGGAACATGATTTGAAAAGTTATCCACCATCTTTGCAGTGAGGGACAAAGCCCAGATGGTAAGTGTCAGAAATTATTTCCAAACTGGCTATACATCAGAAATACCTAGATCTTGACAATTACATATTCTTTTTGGAGAGTTAAAATCTCCAGGGGTAAGTGAAGCCCAGAATTCAGTATTTCACAAGTTCTCTCAGGTGGCTTTGATACAGTCCACAGACATGCTACAGGGTTTCGGGAATAGTTCTACCTGAGCTGAAATATGGGAGATGAGATACTGAGGTGTCAAAAAAGACGTCATGACTCACTGCATAGGAAGACAAGGTAGGATGATTTCAACTCAACTTTGAAAGGTAAGTAAGGTTTTGGTAAGTGAAGCATGGACATATCAGGGAGCCAAGACATAAAGATGGGGGGTCAGGGGGAAACAGAAGAGGTGAACACTGCTGTGATTTCTGGGGCTTGTGCCATTTGATTATACGAAGACCCCTAAAAGTGAGAGTGGCAGACATTTTCAGTTACCTTTACGACAGACAACATCTATCCCTACCCTTACTTCTTGCTTACTGACAGAACCTGTGTCCTCTAGCCATGCCCTTGTGGGAGGACACATACTTTAGAGAAGGCAGCCTCGCAATAGCTGGCTGCTCTGTCTATATCCAAGTCCTCAGCATTTCCACACAAATGCGATGCACGGTTGGGTCTGTGGGCTTCTGGAAGCAGTTCTCTCCCTCAGCATCAGCGCTGTCTCCTGTCCCTCTGCTGAACAGTATCACGTCTGGATGTGACGCTGGAACCTCTGTAGACATCGTGTCAGCATCACGAGAGAACTGCCCTTAGAACAAAGAAAGGCCAGCACTGCAGACAGAACAGAAGGATGGAAAGGACTGGTCCCGGAGGATATCACAGAAATAAGGAATTCGTAAGCTAACAAACTGACAAATTCCCCAGACCTAAACTGGTGACGACGGGGTTTTCAGTACCTCGTGGAGTCCAAGCACCCCGAATGATACAGGCAGGTATTCTTGAACTCATTTTACAGCTCATAGCCTGAGCTCTGGAGCAATTAGGACTCAGAACTGATCGTGCTGGGCAATACAATGAGACGGGTTCAAAGCCATTTGCTTGGTCAGAAAAACAGGAATGTTTCCTCTGTAGAAACAAAGGAGCTGCAACAATGTTCTGAGTCAGTTTCAACGTGATCAAAGTCGTGATTCCTGAACAGGTACAAAGAACTTGGATTGTATCATATTTTGTTAGAGACCGATGGGGTGGTGGCCTGGCTCCTTGCCACTTCCTCCTCCCCTGCCCCTGCCCCCACCAGCATTTTAAGGTTTGGTGAGCCAGGTCTCAAGTAGCAACCCTGGGGCTTCAGGGTAAACCCAGCGTGCATGGGTTTCCATGCCAGCAGCTGTGAGAGAGAGAGAGAGCAGCCGTCGGGCTCGCTGCTCCAGGGGACAGAGTGACTAACACTGACACGGGGCACTCCCAACCATTTACAAAGGCAGGGCTCCGGCTGAGGTGAAACAGTCTCCAGATGCCCGGTCCAGAAGCTATTCATGCCAAGAAAAGCTCAGCGAACTAACTTTTATAACCCCGTGTCTGTCAGGTTGGTCTCCTTTAGGCTCTCGAACACCAGTGCTCTAAGAACTGAGAGCAAAGCCGGACCGTTGAGGCCGGGAAGCCAGCAATTTGTCCTTCTGAGCCAAGTGTCTAAAACTAACCTGCGCTCTGACTCTCTGCACTGATACCAGCTCGCTCCTCCCAGACAGTCCAGAAGCAGAGTCAGGAAATCTTCCATGCGTAGATCTACTGCAGTTGCCTCCCCCAGGGATGATGGAAGATTTGAGGCTCAGGCCAAAGACCACTTTGGATAATTGCATCCTGTCTCTCTGCTACTCCTCTGTGTCACCGTGCCTCTCATCTAGCCAGGCCTCGCTGCTTTAATCAGTCAAGTGTCTCTTCAGCTACCAGCCCCCTGACAAGCAAAGGGCATCTTCCTATATAGACAGGCCACCAGTCACCTCTCAGTCTCTGTGCTGGGCTTCAGGACTGGCCTGTCTTCCTCTCCTGAGTCACATCTGGTCCCAGTTCTTCCTGGTCACTATTAGGGTATTTTCTTACCCTTGGTGTGTTAGTCTGGGTAGACTAGAGAAACAAATTCATGGACACTCATATGTGTAT
>NW_022103968.1:23871727-23873601 GCF_000313985.2 Echinops telfairi
GTACTCGTTAGCTGGTGAAATCTGACTCAACTCCAGGTAGTTGGCACCTGAAGTCACTGCACAGCTCTATTCCAATATAGATCTTTTCTTACTTTACCAATGCTCAGCCTCTCCTCTGAGTCTTCGGTCTTTGTCTGCCTTGGGTACAGCTTGGCCGTGGGAACTTTCTTCATGGACATGTGTTCTTGTGTTAGTTACCCTCATAAGAAACCCTAGCCTTCCCCTTTCAATCCCAAAACTGTGCACATACCTTGAAACCTCTAGGTTACCTGGACAAAAACAATAAGAACATCTGAATTCCTTGGCAGTATCTTCCCCAGCTACCTGTTTGATCTGCTCTGCCTACACCATGGAAGGCCTTTTGTATAACAGAAAGAACAGTAGGCCAGAATTTGATCTCCAAACCAAAGCTCTGCTACTAAGTGGCTATGTAGCCTTGAAGAAGTGACTATCTCCACTGAGACTCAGTTTCTTCATCACATTGATGAAAAGTTTGACCCAGACAAACTTTGAGACACCTGCTAGCTCCATTCTATTCTAAATAATTCATCTGATACCTGAGGTCGAGCCATCAGTCCCCAGGTGAGTATCCATTCAGAAATGGGCAGTTTCACAGCAGAATCATCCCACGAGTATGGGAACCTGTTCTCCTGAGATTGTGATAGTATAGAGAGCAATAAATAAGACTTACAAACTTGGTACCATAGTTCCACAACTGGGGAAGATGTTGTTATCATTTCTCTTTATTATACTAATTCTATTGGGGGTGCATACAAGTCTTATCACAATCCACACATCCATCCATTGTGTCAAGCATATTTGTACACTGGTTGCCATCATCATTTTCAAAACATTATCTTTCTACTTGAGCCTTTGGTATCAGCTCCTCGTTTGTTTGTTGTTTTTCCCCCTCTCCTCATTTCTCTTTTGACGCCACCGCTAGCCTGCATCATGTGTCAGTGTGCTGTACTATGGCGGCTTGCGTGCTGCTGGAACGCCGGAAGCTATACCATCAGTACTTCAACCACCAGCACGGTGACTCGTGGTGGACAGGTTTCAGTGGAGCTCTCAGAGTAAGATGGACGAAAAAGAGGACTTAGCAATATGGAAAAAAATTACAGTGAAAAATTTATAAATATGAGATGAACATTGTGTCATTGATGAGCCCCATACACAAAACCTGACTCAGCAAACGCGGACTCCTCACAGGCGGACACAAAGAAGGAGGGGCAGCTGGAAGCTGTATCCCTGGCGAGAGAAGCTGCTCTTGAGATGGCATGAGAGAATTGCAAGACCAAGGACTTACTTCTTGTAATACTTTTTTTTTCAACAATAAAAACATCTACTATAGACTTGGAGTTGATCGGATGGGATAAACAGGATTTAAATTGACAAAATTGGGGGCGGGGACCCTGGGAAAGCTCACGATCATCAGTCAGAACACGGCCAGAGGTCAAATACAGAGGAAAGTATTACTTTCAGACACGCAGGTTGAAGTAGACTGAAGAAAGTTCAAACAAGTCCCAGTGAGCTAAAGTATGATTTGCGCATCTCCCACCTGACTTTAGAGGCTGCCTCAAGAACAGATGTGATGTATGGAACACTGATCACCAAAGACCAGAGAAATTGTGAGAAGACATCACAAATATCATCCATGTGAGGAAAGCAAAAAGTCGTGAAAAAGACAAGGAAGAGAGAAAAAACCCCACCAGATATCAAAGGAGACTCGGAAAGTTGCTCTTGAATGTAGAGTAGCTACAATGAATGAAAGGCACGTCGAAGGGAAAAGCCTGGACAGAAGATCTCAAAGAGTGATTCTAGACGGCAAAGTAAACTGTGATGATGAAGTGTGCAAAGACGCAGAAAGCCAATAT
>NW_022103968.1:23874781-23876485 GCF_000313985.2 Echinops telfairi
GAAACTAAAGGACTTCACCTACTGCTGGTTTGAGATGATGGGTAGAAGAGTGAGCAACAAGGAGATGGCAGGCTTGGGGCCTGGGAACCAGGAGGCACCCCTGAGCAGAGAGGAAAGTCAAAATGGCAGCTATTTCAAAGTCAGGTTTGTGGAGCAGTGCTTCCTCCGTGCCAGCCACCCCAGACACACTGTTGCTGTCCGTAGGTAGCATCAGAGTTGGCCCTGACTCCGGGAGACAGAAGGCACAATGGAGCAAAGCACTGTGATGATGACAATACGGTTTTCACTGGTGGGTTTTGGGGGTTGGGTCCTGAGGCCTTTCTTCATAGTCTGGCATGTCTGGAAACTCCACTGAAACCTCTTCAGCATCATAGCAACAGGTAAGCCTCCCAGGCACACAGGGGGCACTTCCTCATTAGCAGGAAACTGAACCCCTGGACTGCATGAAGTCCACCACTGAGCCACTGCTACCGCTCGTCATTAAAAGTGATCATATTGAATTCTTAAAGTTAACTAAAAAAAACAAACACTAAGGGGAACCCCGCTTACAGGTGAGGAAATGAGGGTATAAGTCTGGCCTGCGAAGCTCTTTCGTCTTTGTCAATACGCCCCACTCTGGACTAAGGAGGCACCCAAGGAAGTTCTGCCTGCTGACAAGTCTCATTCACTTCCAGGTGTATTTCTCACAGTCCAGCCTCTCAAGTTCATTGCCTTCCTTTGCTGTCATAAGGCCGTCAAGTCATTTCTCAGTGTCAGACTCGCTAGGTGCATTTATAGACTGGAGGTCTGCTCTTCCCCCGTGGGGCATCCTCCTGGGGCTGCCATCACAGACCCAGGCTCCATTTGTCACCAAAGCCAGTGTCCCCACTCGGCAGTGCCAACTCAGATCCCAGCATGTGGGACAGACATCTCTTTGATCCATAGCCCGAAGCCATTCATCAGAGCAAGGTTCGCAGGACTCTCACCCCTAATCACGCAGATACGCCACCCAGCAGAGTCCTGCTGAGAGTCTTTGTGACCTTGGGCGTATAATGAGGGACAGGCCAGAGGGAGGGAGGCGCACACACCAGTAGCCATAGCTCTGCTTGATTGAGCTCACCGAGCAAGTCATTGTTTTCACTGGGATGGTGGCGGCACTTTCTGACACAGCTTTCTCCATCTCAGGGTCTGTGGAACCCATTTGCTATGGGGCTCTGCAGCAGAACATCAGGGAGAATGCACTTCCCCTACTCCCCAACCTCTGCTGAAGTCGCTCTTCCCTGGGAGGCTCAGAAACCTCATCCAGGTCTGTGTTTCAGAAAGGTGAGGGCAGGCCAGGAGGGAAGCATGATCTTTAGCATGATCTTTCTGATCCCCAGGATTCAAGCTATCAACCACTTGCTCAGAGCCTGGTACCATTCCCTGGTCCCTTCTGCCCTGAATCCGAACTCTCTCCCTGGCCTTTGGGAGTCTGTAGTAGCTGGACCCAGCCTGCCTGTCCCCCAGTTTGCAATTTCTCAGCTCAATATGCCTGTTTAAACTGCTAGACCCGCAAGGCCCACTCAGACTTTCCTTCCTTCTCCAAAGTCCAGACTTCCAAAGTCCACCCAATTTCTGTGATTATGCGGCAGGAAGACATTGTTCTTCAAGCTTGGTGTTCGATGAGCTAGTTCAGACTGGTGAAAGTGAAAGTGAACGATGTCCATGGTCTCCACTGGTCACCCC
>NW_022103968.1:23877988-23878773 GCF_000313985.2 Echinops telfairi
ACACAGCGCTAGCCTCTTGGTAAGTATTAGCTTATGAAGCAAGAAAAACGTGGTGGTTGTGAATTAACCTTGTGGGACCATTCCTCTCCACGAGCAGAGCAATCCATCCCCTGCAGGCAGCAGCAGGTTTTGTTTGAAGAGACAGAAGAGGGAGAAGATGAGAAAGGTCAGGTGGCAGAGGGCCTCCTGGATGGGGCAGGAAGGGAGGCTCACAAAACGCCCAGTGCCTTGGAGCTGTGGCCCCTCCCAGGACCCTGGGAGAAGACAGCCTCTGTGGTCAGCACTAGGGCCCAGCACTAGGGTGGCAGGGAGCCTAGCCCTGGTGTGATAAAGATGCCAGTCCCATCTGGGGAGTTCTCATGACACCCCTGCCTTCTGTACTTATTTCCCCAAGAGAAAGATTTCATTTTACCCTAATTATGTTCCTGAAGGAGTCGCTGGGCAGGGGCTGCTCACAAAAAGGCTACAGGTTTGAGTCTACCCACAAGCACCTTGAAAGAAAGGCCTGGTGATCTATTTTCGAAAACCAACCACTGACAGCTCGATGGAGCACAGTCGTATTCTGACACACACAGGGTCTCAGGAGGCAGACCCAACTGCACCACACGTGGGTAGCGGAGAGAAGAAGCATTGCATCCCATTTTACAGACGGAAAAGCTGGAGCTCGGAAACTCTGAGTGGATTTCCTGGTGTATCACTGCAAGTCAAGAGAAGGGCCTGTACTATACGCCCAATTCATTTCCCAGAGGATTCTCCCTGGTACGGCGAGTGAGCTCAGCACTGTC
>NW_022103968.1:23880162-23881783 GCF_000313985.2 Echinops telfairi
TCTCTGTCTGCTAATGAGATACTTCAGATCCTCTATCCTGGTTGCAGAATAGAGCCAGGCCACCCCTCGGGCTCCTATGCTTCCAGGAGTCTGAGTATGTCGGAAGGAATGGAAGTCGACTGTATGTAAAGTCACACAAGCTCCTCAAATGTCCAAAGGGGATGTTACTGCTCTGAGCTCCACCGGCAGAGTTAGTGAATGACAGGGAACCACATACCTGCTCACCTTCTGAACCGTGTCTTCCGAAAGGCTAGCCTGAATGGACGGGCTAACTAGCCAACATGTGGCCTTAGAACTGAGAAATACCAGGAGTAGAGCTTCTAGGGACTGACTAATCAGCTACTCATTGATCCCCATACAGCCCACTGGAGTACTGTCCAGATAGTGGCCACCCAGACCACCTCAGCTGGAAGGAACTTAGAAAATCACAGGCCTTAAACTTGCCATTCATTATCCAAATGCAAATGTTAATAATGTTCCAAGAAGGGACTGGCTTTTCCAAGGAAGGACACACAATGGCTTTAGAGAAGAAACAAGACCAAAAATTAGATGTCTGTCTCCTACTCCAGTGGCCTGACTCTTAAATTATACAAAAGGTCCCTTACCATTGTCTGACCTATCCTGTGGTCCCTTTTGAGTCAGAAGAGAAAGAGAGGGAGAGAGAGCTCTTTGTAATCTGTTCCAGATTAAAATTTATCTCATGCATTATAATTGCATCACTGCGTATCTCCTCAAGAGAGTCTACCCAAAGACCACTTTCCCAAATACTAACTTTACTTCTGTAGACTGATTGGCTACTCAGGATATGGGCCAGGATGTGAATTGGGCATAAGAGATCAAAAGCAGATTTGGGACCCCATGCTAGCTCCTACACCTGACATTTCACACCCTAGCCTATGTAAGCATTTTTAAAGTGTAGTCTGGTTCCTACATCACATGAGGTTGAGGTCCCAGGTTCATACATGCAGTTATTATTTTCTTGTATGCATCACACCTGACCAGGTAGACTCCATTTTTTAAAAATAGAAAGCTTCCCACCAATGAAGCTTTGTTCAGAGATAGACATCACCAAGGCTCAGAGCTTAAAAATTATGTTTCTCATAATTTTTTTCCTTTCTTTGGTGTAAGAAATTTTGATTTCTGTGAACTTAAAGTTTTCAACCCTACAGATTACTTCCCATGACCCTCCAACATTCTCAGGAGCCACGGGTTTTGGAAAGCAGGAGTCCTACCTTAAATGGATGTGTCTTGTTTAGTTCTGGAAGTTTTCCAGGGTGTTAGCAAGAACACACACACACTCACACATCATGCTTCTTTAACAGCTTGACAGAGGCAGTTTGCTTGTCGGAGAAATCTGACTGGTAATTCCCACTGTATTTCTGCAGGGTAGCCTGGAAGTAATTTTTCTTCTCACTGGTAAATCAATTAGGGATGGAGGATTTTGCACCCCCTTCTCCTCCTCCAAGAAGCTGCTAATCCTCTAACACTAATGAGCAGAAAATCCAGGCAATGGGGATACCATGAAATAAGTGAGGACTTTGTCTCACCTGCTCTTATACCTTTGGGTAATGCAGCCAACCCAGAGTAGGATCAAAGGAATGGTAGGTTCAGAAACATGTGA
>NW_022103968.1:23882534-23904369 GCF_000313985.2 Echinops telfairi
AAACCCCCCGGGGCAGTTCTCATCTGTCCTGGAGAGTCACTATGAGTTGGAATCCACTTAAGGACAACGGAGAGGTGTTAAGACCTTCGGGTTGGGTGTGCATTGGAGGCACAGTGAGTATGCACTCAGCTTGCTAACAGAAAGGTTGATAGTTCAAACTCAAGAGACTTGTTAGTGAGAAAAGGCCTGCCGATCTGTCTAGGAAAGCCAATGAGACAGAGCTACTATCTCATGGAATCAGAATGGGCTCAACCACACCTACTAACAACAACCTTCAACTTCACGGCTTCTTAGCTCTCTGCACGAGGAAATTTGAGGTTGTCAAAAACTCATTTAAAAATATCTGCAATTAGTTCTGGGAGCCACTATATAAATAAAAGCACAATTTACTGTTTTGCTAGGGGCAACAGATCGCATCTGATGTATTCATCGCCTCCCAGGAAAGCAGCAGCCATCTGTTAAATAAATAACTCATTAGGGGAAATGCAAGTGCTTCCTCAACGTTAACTGCAAAATCTGCTGGAGACGACTGCCATTAGCTGACCAGTGGACAGAGGACGCTACAGATTGGCTGGTACCCAAAATCCTTCTTCTCCGTACAACTGGATATCGGGATTCAGATGCCCACAGGTGGAAACTTCAAGACCGATTCAAGAAGCAAACCGAGACCAAATAAAACCACGCATTGCAAAGTCATACAGTAAACCCAACCACTGGACCAGCAAAGACATACATGAGAGAGGACTTTCATTTACACTTAACTTCCATTCTGCCTAAAAAACTGGAGACTAGGGAGTTCTAGGAAATGGGACATTGTGCTTGAGGTTAAGAGAGAGTTACAATGCATGAATCATCAACATCTAGAGGCTCAGAATATAAGCAAATGCACTTATCGATAAAATAAGACAGGATCTAATCTCATCTTTCCTTGGCTGATTCAGAAAGCACTTGAGGACCATAGGAGCCGCTTGGAAACATGAACTCTTCTGGCTGTTTTCACAAATCGAAACCCTAGAAGGTATGAGCCTAGATTAGTCATTTCTCTTTCTCCAATCAGAGCAAAGCACGTGTCTGCCCTTTCAACTTTCTGGCTGGCAGTGCCTCCTTGGTGGGAGTTAACTGTACTTTGATGGTGTGTCTCCACGAAGACAGGGACAATCGGGCTAACTCTTCTCTATGGTGGAAGCTTGATTCCGGTGAGAAATTGCCCCAGACAGAGCCTGGCCCAGGAGTCACCTCTGGGACAGGAAGAACAGCGGTGGCATCTGTATGCTGTGCTCTCCAAACCCCGCCATTATGTTGGGTTTATCCCTCCGACCTCTGCTGGAAGCCACCCTCTGGCTCCCTCACTCCTAAACTGCCCCTTCCAGTTGCTGCTGAAGGAGCCCCTGGTGGCACAGGGCTTAGAAGTTGAGATGCTAACCACAAGCTCAGCAATTCGAAACCACCAGCCGCTCCACAGGAGAGTGACAGTCTTGGAAATGCACAGGGGAGGCTCCGCCCTGTCCTACTATGGGGCTGCTGTGAGTCAGAATGAACTCAATGACTGGGAAGTTGATTTGGATTTTTTAAAGATTTTATTGCACCAGCAATCCTTTCATTCTGGTGCCTGGTTTATCATCATTCAACAAACTTACCAAATAATGATTAAAAAAAGCTATCAAGACTTCCATACTTTTTCTCCATTAAGCTTAGCAAACTCACCTTTAAACCATAGACACAGAAGGCTTTCCAGTATAAAATGGGCACACTTTTATAATAAAGCTTGAGAAGACAGCAAAACAATAAAGTCACTGTTCATCCTCATGGCAACACCAAGTACAATTACACTGGGTTTTGTTTGTTTGGATTTTAAGAGTTTCCACCTGTGGGCATCTGGATCCCGATATCCAGTTTCATGGAGGAGAAGGATTTTTGGTACCAGCCAATCTGTAGCATCCCATGTCCACTGGCCAGCTAATGGTGGTCGTCCTGACTCATAGCAACCAGAGATGTGTCGGAGTAGAAAGTGGTCCTCATGGTCTTTAGTGGTGAATTTTCCTCAAGTAGAATATCAAGACTGTCTTCCAACTATTTGGTCTCAAACTGCCTATAGTCCAACATGTTAACTATTTGTACTGCCCAGGGACAAATTATACTAAGAGGAGAGAAAATCGTTAGGAGGGGAGAAGAAGAGGAAAAGACCACAGAGACATTGTTGTGATAGCGTCCATAAAGAAACACAAGTGACAAATAAATAGCAAGCTAGATGCAAGCAGGTACTACCTTCCATACATCCCTTTGGAAAATCCTAACAAATATTTCTGATCTACCGTCTGCATGGAAATATGTTGAGTTCTGTTGTGGCCCAGAGGTGGTTTAAGATCAAAAGAGGTATGTATCAGGGTTGTGTCCTTTCTTTCCCCATTGTGGTAGTTACATCATCTGGTGTCCATTTGAGAGGATTAGGAGTGAAGGGGTGGAGTCTGGCCTGTCAATCAAGATATAACTAATGAGGCCTCTGTGTGGGCATGGACTTCTCCTGAGAATTCTGGGAACTCTGGAATTTTCCTCCTGGGTGGCAGGAGAAACCTCTCGCTCTCTACTCACTCCCTTGGAGACACTCAACTGACAAGACACATGGAACTACCTAGTGCCCTTAGCTGGAGAAGCCACGTGGAGACCCCTGCCAGCGCTGAGATGCTTACACTGCCACTGGCTCCAGAGACTTTCCAGCCACTGGCCTGTGATCATTCTGCATTTGGCATTATTGCATGTGTTTTGTGAGTCTGAAGAGGACATTATAGATCACTATGGGACATATGGGCTAATAGCAGGCTTATGGGCTTGGAGTGGACTGGGTTGGGATGCTTTCCTAATGTACAATTACCCTTTATATAAAACTCTCTCTTATGCACATATGAGTTTCTATGGATTTGTTTCTCTAGTCTACTCAGACTAACACAACCCTCTTTACTAGATCTGCATGCTGAGCAAATAGCCCAAGAAGCTGGGCTGCATGAAAAAGGGTGCTACAAAAGGGTGAGAGGAAAATTAAACCTGTGATGTGTGAATGGTGCATCCTCATTTGCTCAAAGTGAGGAGGATTTAAAACACTTACTGATGGAGACCAGAGACTAGAGGCCTTAGCATATGGCACAACAGAATTATTTTTAAAAACTTTGATAAACCACAAACACTCACAATTGGACCAATAAGCAACATCCTCATAAACAAAGAAAAAAGATTCAAGTGGTGAAAGATTTCATTTTACTTGGCCCTGCAATAAATGCCCCTGGAATCAGCAGTCAAGAAATCTTTACTTATTGGATTGGGAAAATCTGCTACAGAAGATCTCTTTAAAATCTCAAAAAGCAAAGTCGTCGCTTTGAAACAAAGGTACACCTGACCCACCCAAATCCTGATACATTCAATCCCCTCATATGCATATGAAACCTGGACAAGGAATAAAAAAGACCAAAAAATTAATGTCTTTGAATTGTGGTGTTGGCAAAGAATATTAAATATACCATGGACTACCAAAGAATGAAAAAAAAATCTATCTTGGAAAAAGTATAAGAAAATGTTCCTTGGAAGGGAGGATGGCAACACTTTGCCTTATGTACTTTGTCCAGGTTCTGAGGAGGGACTGATCCATGGAGGACAACCTGGGTCAACACAAAAGAAGAAAATGCTTAATGAGATGGATCCACACCGAAGACGCCACAATGGGCTCAAACATAACACCACTGTCCAGAAGGCCCAAGACCGGGCAGTGCTGTTTCTTGCTACACACGGGGCCACACTGAGTGGCGACACACTTGGTGGTACTCAACATCCTCAGGAACCTTTAGTTCCAGGTCATGAAGCAACTGCTCCGAGTCTCACACTCAAGAGTTAACTGTGCACCTCGAAACCTTGCAGTACAATTGCAGAAGAAGAAAAGAGGCAGAGGCAAAAGACCAGAGATCTGGTCTGAGACTCAAGAGCCCTACATTCTACCTGGCCTCCTTTTTCTAACTCAGGTGTCTCCTTGGTTAAGCCCCTTCACTTTGGGCTTCAGTTTCCTCCTCTGCGGGTACACATGGCACAGTCGATAGGTCCGCCGTGTTCTTACCTGAGAGTCCATGGACAGCTTGGGGTCCATGGATGGGTTGGTTTCAGGGGGCTCACAGATCCCTCAATCTTGTTTTCAATATTTGGTGAGCAGGGGCATGTTTCTAGAGTGGAGGTCTAGGGCTCTCATCACATTTGCACAGGAGTTGCAGTTCAAAATCGATTAATGACTGTCTGACAAATGAAACCGATGATCGCTTCCAGCACTAACATCCAATAATTCAAATAATGATATTGGAAATGTAAAAAATCGCAATTGACCGGGACAAAGAGAAGAGAGACTACTCAGCAAAAGCCAGTGAACAGGCGCCCGAACAGCCTTCCGGATCATCACAGATTTGCCACTTGCCTGGTAGACATGCTCAGGGTTTGAGGACCGCTGGAGCCACTTGGACCGTCTGGCCATCCGCCACCAAGCCGGAAGCAGGAGCCACGGATTCTGCTTCCTGCCTTTGCTGGGGCAGAGGGAGGTCCTGGAGGCATCAGGAGAAGAATGGGCTGGGGCACTACTACTCTAAGCTGCTCCCCTGAGCAGGGCCACTCCTTTTTGCTTTGAGAAGCATAAACAATCATCCTTCTAAGTCACCATTCGGACTCCATCAAGTTGGAATCCAGGGCATCTGCACCCTGGTTTGGAGTATACCCCTTCAAATTTACCTAGCTGAAAGAAAGCTTTGCAAAACCTAGGGTGACTGTAAATCAGATGGCAAGAGGAGGTTTTGGGGAATGCTATTTTCAGACTGCAAGAGGGCCTTTAGCTCCCTAGTGTGTTTATCTGAACCAGGATGGCTCAAATCTCCAGCAGAAAGATCACATCTCCCTAAAGTTAACACCAAACCAAATCACCGCACTCACTGCCATCAGATAGATGCTGACACATAGTGACCCTATAGGACAGGGTAGAACTGTCCCTGTGGGTTCCCAAAACTGACTCTTTAAGGGAACAGAAAGCCCCGTTTTCTCCCCAGCAGCTGGCTAGTGGTTTCAAACTGCTCATTTGTGGTTAGCAGCCCAATTCGTACCCACTATGCCACCAGGGCTCCTCAAGCCAATGTGTTATTAAACGTGTTGTAAAACGCCACATCACGTCCTGGAATCCAGGCCCCAAGCCACAAGAAGGTCACCAGACCAAGGTTTGCCATATGGTTTCCCTCACCTCCTAGCTGTTAAGTCAAGGGGAAAGACAGAGCAGGAGAGGGGCCAGTGGGGGCCTGCACCCTCCTGGTCCTCAATCCTGCTGAGGATTGAGCAGTAGCGTCCAGGGGCCGCCCTTTCTTCTCTCAGCAGAAACAGACTCTATATGAATAAGGTTTTACAAAGAGCATAGGCCTACGAGAGAGGATGTCCGGAGACTCCACTCAAATCCAGATTGGTTACTTACTTAAAGGTAGACAATGGATCTCTTTGAACTTGAGTTTATTCATCTGTAGAGTGAGGACAATACTCTTTGCTACCCCCACAGAGTCATTGTGAGAATAAATGCACATTGTGAGATGTAAGGCACTTAGCAGTTTCTGTCGCAGGGGAAGTCCTTAGATAGTTACCAAGTTCTACTACTGCTGCTGCTATATCACTACTCCAATAAAGGCTGTTATGAAAATTGCAGGCATTGTCTGTGAATGCCAGAGAGCATCTGGCATTAAAACAGGCACTCTGTAAGGGATCCCATGGCTCCTGGGTTTTCTCTGAACTCCTGGGCCTGACCGCCCGCCTCCCCTACAGGGAGTGTTCAGGACTTTCGGACCCTCCTCCTACCTTCCTTTTGTTGGTGGGATTGACGTAGAGGTAACTGAGGACTGTCTTCAAACCCACTTTGTCATTCAGCTTTTCATAGGTGGTGCCGTAATCCGTTGACCTGCAAGTAGAGAGAAAGAGAGAAGGGAAAAAAAGGGGGGAAGATTGTTTTACCAAATGGGGGATTGTGTTTAAAGGGGAGCCAGGTTCCCCCCACCTGCCCTACCTGCACCTTTGTTCCCAAATCACATGAGTGCTTAAAAGTGTTCTTCAGAGATTAAAAAAGGCCCATTAATTTTAGAAGAGCAATTAGACTAATGCATCTGCTTACTACCTGAGCTCAAGCCCCTTGCTCCTGGCCTTTCTCAGAGCCCTACTTTCCTGCCCTTTGTGAAGCTGAGTGGGGAGAGGAGCCGCTTCGGAGGGCCTGCCTCCCCTGTGGCTTGTGCTCTGAGAGGGACTGGGCTCCCTCCCGTGGACCCTCTAGAACGGGGGTGTGTGTGGAAACCTGTGGCAGTTATATCATCTCTTTCAACTTGAGTGAAGGGGTGGAGTCTGGCCTGTCAATCAGGCCATAGCCAATGATGCCTCTGTGTGGGCGTGGCCTTCTCCTGAGGATTCTGGGATCTCCTGTCTTCCTCCCTGGAGGTGGGACACACAGTCTCTCTCTGCTTCACATTCCTGTTGAAGAGTCCCATGGAGCCCCTCTGAAGGCATCCAGAGACCTGGAGATGCCACTGGATCAACAAGACTTTCCACCCACTGGCCTGTGATCTTCCTGTATTTAGCATCATTGCATGTGTTGCGTGAGTCTGAAGAGGAAGCTATAAACTGGTATGGACATATGGGCTAATATCAGACTTATGGACTCAATCTGGACTAGGCTGGGATGTTTTCTTAATATAATATTCCTCTTTAATATAAAGCTGTCTCTCATACACACGAGTGTCCCTGGATTTGTTTCTCTAGTCAACCTGGACTAACACAAAATCACAGGGAGAAAGGCCATTTTCTCAAGGCCATTGAGGTGAAACCAAGTTCATGTTGCCTCCTTGGAATGCAAGGCAAGGTCCCCTGAGAGGAGTAGGAAGTGCTGCTACCACCCAACAGTCCATGGGATCCAATGGCCTGACAACATCCCACTGTAGAGGGAATGGTGCTTTCCACGGAGACAACTGTATATTTAGGGTGAAAGGCCATATTGAACTGCTCCCAAGAGTCCATTATTCCAAGAATCCCAATGGTCACCTGCTCCTCCTTTGGACCTCATTTCCATAGGCCTGACCTGTGCGCAGAGCATCTGAGCAGCAAAAACAGGTGAGACACATGACTACCAATCAGAAGGCCAGACGTTCAAGCGCACCCACTGACAGCTCGAAAGAAAGTGGTGGGGATCTACTCCTGAGCAAAATCAGCCATTAAAAATGGACTGGAGTCTAGCTCTACTGGGATGCATCCAGAATCAGGATCAACTCCACAGGAACATTCTTTCCCCTTTAACCTGTGCACAAACCACCAGAGCTCAGAGACTCATTAGTTCCTTTCTTTCCATCTCAGCGGTGAAGGGAGGGAGAGTGCCAAACAGTGTGGTTCAAGTAGCCAACCTCTGTGCCATAATGTTCATCTAGAGCCCCCAAGGGGGCCCCCCCATGCCTTCCTCCCTTTTAAGACCTGCATTAACCTCTGGTTCTTGGCCCCTCTTTCTGCCATGATCCTCCTGAGCTGGACCCTTTGACTTCTCCCACTCAGGCTTAGCAGGAACAAGAGGTCAGCTTCCTTTCTCTGTGCTCAACTGGCCTCACTCTCCCCCATGCAAGTTCAAGTCTCAGTGCTCAACCCCGCCTCTGAGTCTCCCTTTGTCTTTGGCATCAAGGTGCCCTAGTAGGCACCTGCCCCTGCCTTTTCTTTGAGCTCTTAGCTACATTCTAGCCCTAAGTTGCTCCTGCCTTCGTCCACAGCTTAGCTTTACAAACTGTGAGGCAAAACTGTTTCTCAGAATTATCCCCACTACCCATCGTAAACCAAAAAAAAATGCTTCTGTCCCAGCCCCAGGTTAAATACCCCTTCCATCCCCCTCCTTCCTTCTTCGGAATTGCCTTCACCAGCCCTCCTGTCTCCCACTATTAACCTCTCTTCTCTAATGGAGGAGAGGCTGTCCCAATCCTGTCCCTCAAGGCACACACACCCAAGCATCTTTTTGAATGCTTTTGATATTGTCGTGCTTAATTTCTTGATGTTCTTTCTGTCTTGCCAACCACAATGTAAGCTCCTCAAGGAGAAGGAACTTCAAAGACCACTATAGTGAGCAGAATTTGAACAAGCAAGATCTCCATTTGATTCCTAGATCTGTAGCTCCCTTCAGCATGACTATGCATATTAAGTAAGCCATTCCTTAAATGAACAATGGGAATCATTTCATCTCACCAGGGGTTTATGGGTCTGCAAATACATAACAGATGCCAAACCTCCTAAAAAGAAGCCAGGTATACTGAAAAGTAAATAAATAACATTAAACTAAAAGGGGCCCACTTTGTTCCCCACGAGTGCAAACCGAGGCATTGCATGTAACTTTATACAGTGTGTTCACCGATTGGACAAACATCAGTAGTTCACATCCTGCTCGAGCTACGGGTGCCACTTGGTCATCGCTTGCGGAAACTTATTTAATCAGTCCTTCCAATCTGACTTCTCTTGTCTCCAATCTACTTTAGCTAGGAAAGCCAGAAGCACACTCTCTTTGCCTTTATCTCTAGATCTAGTCCCATAGCCAAGTCTTAACAATTCTATCTTCAATTATTTAGATTCTTGGTCTCTCTCCCACACCCACTCCAAGATTTAGCTCAAGCTCCATCAGTTTTATACCAGCTGGATGCGCTTCCTCTAATCTTTCCCAAATCCTCTGTGTTTCCTCCAACCCTCATCATTGCAGCTTTTAGGTTAGATTTCTACCACCCAAGTCGATCTACATCACTCCATGGTTGTCCTTATCCAATACCTACACCTTCCAAGCTTCATCTGATAAAAATCTAGCTTCATCCTCCTTATTGGACTGCTTTTCAGCTACTTCCTTCCTTGCCTCTTTCTCTCTAGCCACCCTATATTTTCTGAACCTGCTCAGCATTTTCCCTGCCCTGCACAGCTGCACAAAACATTTCCTTTGCCTCAGTTCTCCTTGCTCTGTTTCCTCCACTTGGGAAGCTCCTCTCCAGCTCCCATAGCATTACGTTCCTTCCACCTTCCCAGGAGGAAATTAATCACAAGGCCCTTTGGATGTTCACAGCATTTTATACGAGTTTCTATCTTAGCTCTTATCCTATTGTTTTAGCCACTCTATTATTCAGGGGTTGCGTCCTGGATTGTAACTTTCTAAGGGGAAGAACCACTTTTTATAACAGCCTCAAGTATCTTGCATGATATCTCAGACAAAGCAAGTGCTGAATCCACAGATGTTTGTATTGTTCTGCTTCTCTGGTGTCTGTGAGAATGAATGATGAGCATGCTCAGATCAACGGACAATTCTTGACTAACTGTGAACCTCTAGTGGCAACTGAAGACAACTCAACCCAACGTTGTTGTTGTTGTAGTTGTTAGGTGCCATTGAAATGGTTCTGACTTGGAGACCCTATGTACAAGAGAGGGTAACACTGCCTTGTCCTGTTCCATCATAATTGCTCCCAACTCTAGAAAACATATTGAATCCTTTGGCTACTGCCACAACTGGTGCAGATTCTAGACTGGTAAGGTTTAGCAATATCGGTTCCATAGGGGCTCTGCGTTGGGCTGCTAACCACAGGGTCTACAGTTCAAACTCAACAGCCGCTCCACGAGAGAAAGACGAGGCTTTTTACTCTCATAAAGAGTTTCAGTCTTGGAAATCCACAGGGGTAGTTCTCCTCTGTCGTATAGAGGCTCTATGAGGCAGAATTGACTCTGGCAGTGAGCTTTGGTTTGGGGTTTGGTCCCAGGGACAGCTATCTAAAGTTACTTGTCCAAAAAGTAAAGCTTAAGTGGTCAAACATCCCAGCCTCTCTCCTACTCAGGAAGTGTCGGCGATAGGCTGTGATCTCTAAAGACTGTTAGTTGCCTATTGTTAGCAATCTCATTAAAGCATGCTACAGAATAAATCTCCCGTTGGCTCTACACTCCTGAAGGTACACAGGCGGCACAGAGTGAGAAAAGCCCACTGAACTCAGACTCTAGCAATCTAGATGCCAGAACTGATTCTGAAACAGCCGCAAACTGGTTCTTGGGAAAGCTCCTTCGCTACAACCCGTTCCACCATTAGCACAAGAAGCTTAATTCAGAAAATCCGTAAGACACCGCCTGGACCTTAAAGGTTATTATCCCACCAACACAGTGTTCGGTTGTTTTTCCAACTAGCACCATTCCTCACACTATATATAGCAAATCTCCTACTTGTAAGAGCTAAACTCTCTGGGCTCCCAGTGTGACTGATGGCATAGCAAACTTCCTTCCAGAATCTAAATCGTCCTCATCAAAGGCAGTACACTTAAGCTCATGCGCAGTCTCTCGTTCTCCAGGCTGCCAGAAAGCAGCACACTGACTTTGTTATTTGGCAAATTGACTGCTGAGCACAGGGACTTCCCAGGAAAGGGGACCTCTCCAAGTCCAGCCTCCCCTATGCCTCAGGCAGTCTCTGCTCATTCAGGTGGACAGAAACCAGCCAAGCTCACTGAAGACATCTCGTGGAAGCTTTGAGCCTTTAGAACCAAAGGTGCCCTTGTGCTTGTCCTCACCAGCACGGACCCTGTACAAGGGCCAGGCCACTGTTCGGAGGCCCCCTTTTGCCTGAGGAGAGGGTCAGATGGCAGGGAGTTCTCGGCCCCATTGCCAGAGGCAGCTGTGCCTGTAGAACTCATTTTAGGAAGAATGCTAGCCATATCCCTACCTAGCAACTCCAGACAGCTTGGAGTCACTTGGAGGTGATTTGTGGCATTTGAAATTGCTCGGTCCATACAGTTAAACATTAAGGCAACAAGAGAGCCAGGTATGCCTCCGGGGCATCCAACTTCTGGGCCTTGGCTCCAGCCACCCTCGCTCTATGTGTGTGTGTGTGTGTGTGTGTGTCCTGCTTTTCTCTCATTCTTTCTTTATGAATTATTTCCAACACTCAGAAATCAGAATGACATACCACTCAGCTCCACTATTAGATTCAAAAAGTGTTTGTGTACAGAAATAGCATGTAAGAGATCTTTTTCATGTCATTCACATTTACAGGTCGCTATACAGTTGGAAACTACTTGGTGGCAGTGAGTAGATTGGTTTGTTTGTTTGCTTGTTTGCTTCCTTGATTAAATGCTGTCATGAAGGCTCTGTCTTCCGCATTCTGCAACTTGCTTGCTTGACCCAGCCTGCAGCTTTTTAGATTAATTCATATTGAATGACCTAACGCCATATAGCATTTTGGCCTGGGAATGAAACATTATTTATGTTTTCAACCACTGGTATTTTTTAGTGGTTACATGCTGGGCTGCTTCTGGCAAGGTCAGCAGTTCAAAACTACCAGCCTCTCTGAGGGAGAAAGAAGAGACTTTCTACTCCCGTAAAGAGTTCCAATCTCAGAAATGCACAGGGGCAGCTCTACCCAGTCCTTTAGGGTCACTATGAGACTGATCAACTCAATGGTAATGCATTTAAGTCTGTGGACTATAAACAACACTCCGATGAACAAGAAATTCTTGTAAAGAAAATACTGTTATGTGATATCTTTTTGTTCAATTTTTATTGTGATTTGGGTGACAATTCATAGGAGCAGATTGGTTTTCTGTTCAACAATGCATCCACATTGACATTCAAGACAGTGATTACCAGCCCACAATGGAGCCGCATTCATCACTTCCTCTCCTGGTGATCATTCATCCTTCTTCCCTGTCCCTGCTGCCTGTTCCTGGGCAAATGATGCCCATTGGTCTCCTGTGGATGGCTGTCCTAAGGAGTGCACAGCTCCCTGATGTCATGACTCTTCCACAGGTCTGTCTACTGTTTGCAGAAAGGTGAACCACAGGAGTGGCTGGCCCGAAGGGTGACTAAGTGATACAGGGCTTCCACTGGTCTCTACGAGACCAGTAAGCTTGGTCTTTAAAAAATTATTATTTTGATACATTCCCATATTTTTCTCCTACTATTTCCAGGACTCTGATTTCTTCAGAGCGGCCAGCAGTGGTAGCAGGGCACCTTCTAGTTCCTCCAGTCTCAGGGTCAGAGAGGATGAGGCGCATGTGGTCCATTAGTCCTTTAGATGAATAGTTTCCACATGTCTTTGATTTTCTTCTCTCTTCTTTGCCCCAGTCAAGGAACACCTTAGATGGTCCTTCACACCTTTAAGACGCTAGCTGCTACTCACCAATGTAGCATGGGAAACACTGCCTTTGTGAATCCTTTGACCTTGATCATCCCTGAGACTATGGTCTGAGCCCCCAGGCCAGTGGCTCTTTCAGTCACGAAATTTGATTATGGCTAAGAAGTTTCCATCACCTTGACCCTGTATGCTGTACTTTAACATGGATACAAGTGCAGCACATAGGAGTACACACATAGAAATAGCCTCTGTAGTATTTCATACATGAGTAGGTATAGCCCCATTCACCTACCCCCTTCTATACAGCTTGCTTGTCTGTAAGTATCCACCTATAAATTGTTTTTAGTATCAGTACAGGATTGTGTATGTAGAGACATTTACTGTTCCTTTCATTCTTGTGCTCTTCTCACCGTCTTTCTTGGCTGTGATTGCTTTGAGCTGACCGCCCAGTGTTGTTCGCTGCTTTTCCCTTTACCCATGTTATATGTGTCTATCTTCACGTTATTGATTGACGCTTCTCTTCCTACCCCTGGCAAATGTCAAGCGATTCTTCTTTCGGTGAGGAGTTTTCTGCGGTTTTGCTGTTCTCCTACCTGACTGATCCTCTTGTGATTGGCTAGTTTGACTCGGCCGAATGTACTACTCTGGGATCATCCACGCGATGGCATTCTTCTGCACAGGCATCGCATCCCTTCATGTTTGGGAGTGCACAGAACTCCAGTGTCTGTCTGAACTCTGGCTTGTTTATAAGTGCCATCGTGGTCATTGTCTCATGTGGTGTAGACACAGATGAGGCCCTGGAAAAGGCCGCCATGCTTGGTAATGCGGAGGGTCAGCAAAAAAGGGGAAGACCCTCAACAAGATGGAATGACATGGTGGTGGCAACAATGGGCTCACATAAGACCACAACGATGAGGGAGGCGCAGCCCTGGGCAGTGTTTCCTTTGGTTGCTTTGAATGGGAACTGACTCGAGAGCACCCAGCAGCAACAGCAGGCTGCTTCCTACATTTTACTACCGTGAGAAATGCTGCTAAAACATGGTCTACATGCATGCCCATCCTTGTCAGGGCCCTGATTTCTTCAGGGTATAGACTAGTAAGAAGATGGCTGGATCAGATGGTATCTCTATTTCCAACTTTTGAAGGAAGCAGCACACCATTTTCCAGAGTGGCTGCATCATTTTAACTCCCACCAGCAGTCGATAAAGATCCTAGCATCTCCCTACCCTTACTAACATTTGTGGTTTTCTGTTTTGTTGAATGTTACTAATGCTGGGGTGAGATGATATCTCAATGTTGCTTTGATCTGCATCATTCTAAAGGCAACTGCAGAGACCTAGCAGTGCAATGAGTTAAGCATTGGACAGCTAATGGAAAGGCCAGCTGTTCAAACCCCCCCTCCCCCACAAGTCACTCCCTGGGAGAAAGATGAGGCTGTCTGCCCCGTGTAGCTATTAATAATCTCGGAAGCCCTTTTGAGCAGACTGACTGCTATAGAGTCGCGATGAGCTGAAACCGACTGAACGGCATTGGGAATGACTAATGATCAGGAACACTTCTTCATGTGTTAGGGAATGGCGAGGTCATAGCCCTAGTGCTTCAATGGTTAAGGACTCAGTTGAAAACCAAAAAGTTGGACGTTCAACCCACTCAGCAGCCCCATACGAGAAAGACCTAGTGACTTGCTTCTGTAATGATTACAGCCAAGAAAACCCTCTGGGGCAGTTCTACTCTGCCAATAAGAGACCACTATGCATCCAAATCCGCTCCACCAAATGTACACGCTTCTACTCTGCTGATTATTGCCCAACATGGACTCTAAGGAGACTGCAATTCCAAAGACCTTCCCTCAGTCTCTACGTTTAGTAACTGGGCTTGCTTAACACGTAGGGCCCTGGTCCTTAGCTTCTTGCCCTTCTGCTCTCAGCCATCTCTGTCTCCAGAGTCCTGAATTGCAGCCCGTTTGAAGCCACGTCAGCATTTGTTTCTACATTGCAATTACTGTAAGTCACTGCAGGTCACCTGTTCCCTGGCTCTACGGCTAGCTCCAGGGCCTATGCACCCATGGCTGGACACCCAGTCACCCTGTATTCACACTTGTGATAGGTAGGTTTATTGTGTCAACCTGGTCAATAGAAACATGTGGGATTAATAAGGTCACAGTTTGATTGGAGGGCAAAGAGATAAATGGCTCGGCAAGCCCTGCTCCTCTCTCCCTTGCTCTCTGGTGATTGGACCAGTATGTGGCTCCTTTAGCTCATTCTCTGCCTCAACTTGTGAGCTACACTACCTGCGGGACAGGCCAACTGGTGGACCATGTAGCTAGAGCTTGAGGTCCCTTCAAGACCTGCTTGGCCATGCTGCTGGTGTCTACATCGCTTGAGCTTGAGGCTGTGGGATCCTGTCAGCTTGCAGTGCTTGAGTTCGATATCCCAACTGGGCCTGCTTCACTAAGCTCCTGAACTACTGACTGTTGGTGACCTGCCCTGCTGTTTACTGGCTGTTGCCAGACTGCCTGCATTATCCTAGGGAAGATTCAGCTGTCAGCTTCCTTGACCTTGGACCCAGCAGTCCTTGTGAGTTGAAGGACTTCCAGTAATATTAACATTTCGATGGAAGTGAGTTGAACTGAGCCCTCTTTACTGCTGTGTGGAATAACTAGCTGTTATATTCCTTCATGCTGTATCTATCTATCTATCTATCTATCATCTATCTATCTATCTATCTATCTATCTATCTATCTATCTATCATCATAAGTGTCCTAGTTTTGTTTCTCTAGAGACCCTAACACATACTATTCTCCAGGCATTGGACTGTGAACAGCACACTGAGCTTCCTTCCGCTTCAACCTCCCAGAAGAGGATGGGTGTATGCCACGATCCAGATCCCTAATCAGAATCATCTACATGTTCATTTAGCTCTTGTCTCATCCCAACAGACCTTTTAAAGAGCTCAGTAGGAGCTAATACATTCTGGAAAAGCCCCATCGCCCCAGCCCAACCTACTATACGCCTGCCTATTTTCCCAGGGCCACTCTTACACTGACAATTTCAGAAGGAGAGGCGTGGGTGGAGTTTATATTTTGTCCAGCCATCAAGCTTTCTCTCCTCTAGTAAGCTCCAGAGGGAGAAGCTGGTGGCAACAAGCATATGGACTGCTATTTTAAAAGTAAAAGAACAGAAGAGAAAAATTCCAGCTAATGCAGTCAAGTTAGGCTCCTGGCAAAGCTGAGCTGTAGCCCCACATTCCTGCTCCAAAATCTCGTTCCAACCAGAGGTGAGAGTACTCAGAAGGCCCCCTGCCCCTTCTCACTGGAGTCACCAGATGCTCTGAACTGGACAGGCACTCCACTCTCCTTATCCAGCCAGTGCCTCGTCCTCATTCACCACCATCTCTGGTTTCCCTCTCCTCTTCTTTCACCCGTGTTCTGCAGAAATGTGTTTCTGTTGTTGGTAGGTACCTTTGAGTTGGTTTCAATTCATAGCAACTCTGTCTACAATAGAAGGAAACATTGCTCAGCCCGGTGCCCTCCACGCAATCTTATGTTTGAGCCCATCAATACAACCACAGTGTCGGTCCATCTTGTCACAGGTCTTCCCCATTTTCACTGCCCTGTTACTTCACCAAACACCATGCCTTCTCTATGGACTGGTCTCTCCTGGCAACATGTCCAAAGTCCACAAAATGAGGTCTCACCATTCTTGCCTCTACGGATTATTCTGGAAATACTTTTCTCAAGACAGATTTGTTGATTCTTTTGACAGTTAGTGGTACTTTCAATATTCCTTGCCAGTACTGTAATTCAAATACATTGATTCTACATCAGTCTTCCTTATTCAATATCCAACTTTCAAATACGTATGAGGCCATTGAAAATACCATGGCTTGGATCAGGAACACCTTAGTCTTCAAAGTAACATCCTTGCTTTTCAACACTTTCAAGAGCAGATTTTCCCAAAGCAATGTGGCCTCTGATTGCTTGACTGTTGCTTCCATGAGAATTGGGTATGAATCAAAGCAAGATAAAATCCTTGACAACTTCAATGTCTTCTCCCTTTAACATGATGTTACCTCTTGGCCCAAATGTGAGGATTGTGGTTTTCTTTACATTGAGTTGTATTCCATACTGTAGGGTACAATTGCTTGGTCTTCATCAGCAAATGTTTCAAGTCCTCCTCACTATCAGCAAACTAAGTGGTGTCTTCTGTATACAGCAGGCTGTTAAGTCTTCCTCCAAGTCTTCATATAGTCCAGCTTCTCTGATGATTTCCTAAGCATACAGATTGAATCAGTGTGGTAAGAGGAGAATACCATCCTGCAGAATTTAGGGAAAGGGAGCCACAGAGCCTTCACTTCTTGATTGTCATGCCATTCTCTTATCTACTTCTCAGTAGACTCCTTTCATTGTGATATAGCCTAAAATTAGCAAGCAACTAGTGAGACAGTGCCTGTTCCCAGCTATAATTTTTGGTTTTGTTTTACTCATTTCTTAAACAAACCTTCCACGGCACATAGTAGAAAACTATTTGTTAAGAAGGGAGTAAAGCATGAATAAAAAAATTGCAAATAGGAAAATGCACAAATGAGAGTGGTCATTTGCTAATTTCCATTTGATTCATTTCTTAGCAAATAGAAGGAGGCTTCAAGGAAGTTCATGGGAAAATGGAATCAATTGAGACCATAATTACCGAGGGGCATGACAGGGGAGGTCAGGGGAAATGTGGAGCTGACAACAAAGAGTTCAAGAAAGAAGAAACTGTTCTGAAATATTTGGGGTGATGATTGCCCAATTCTTCTTAATATTAAATTGTATGATATGTGAATTTTATGCCAATAAAACTATTTTAAAAAGATAAAGGGATTGCGCCATGAACTTTCGGAAACCCCCTTTTATCTATCTAAGGAGTTTTTGTAGCATAGTGGTTATGTCCTTGCTACTAAGAGCAAGGTCAACAGTTCGAAACCACAAGGCACTCCTTGGGGACAAGATGAGGCTTTCTATTCCTGTGAAGAATTACAGTCTCTGAGACTCGCAGTTCTACGCTGTCTTGAAGGGTCTCTTTGAGTCCGAATCCACGCAATGTCAGAGAGAGAGAAGGCGAGACTCTGTGTTAGGGTTGTAAAGGTAGCACAGGCAGTGTTGTGTCCTGTTGTTTACAGGCGGATGTAGTCTATATGAGTTGGAACCCAGAACAACGTATGTTGAGTCTCCGGAGTGCCTGGGTGACAAAAGTAGTTAAGTGTGTAATGACCTTAACCTAGAGGTTGGTATTTCGAACCCACCCAGAGGCACCTGGAAGGAATGGGCTGATGATTTGCTTCTCAAAGTCCTGGTATTGAAAAGCACCGGGAGCATGTCTCCTCTGTGCTCATGAACCAGCCCATGACCTCCTCCAGGATGGGATCAGTCCGGGATCCCTGGTTCACTGGTTGGTATTGTTTTCACACGCCAGCAGGCTTTTCTCAGGGTTTCCCCTTTCTAACAATCATGAGTCCCTCTAGCTCAGGGGTCCGCAAACATTCCTATACTGGGCCGGACCACGGATATTTTAGGTTTTATAGAGCGTTGGTAAAACTAATCAATTCGGCCATGATAGCTCAAAAATAAGCATATGCAATATACAGATGAATGGAAGGGACTGTGTAACAATAAGCCTTTTTGTTGTTGTTTAACCTAAACAGGGGAACATTATTGTCTACCGTTTCTCTAGTTCAGTGCAAAGCTCTCCCCGCCCTTGTGCCCATTCTCCTTCGTTGACCTCTAAAACAACTTCCCATGGGGACTGCCAGGGTCCCTTATCTCCTAACTCATCCTTCCCTTCCTTGCGGCATATCAGGTCAAAACACCCTCCTAAGCCACTAGTCAAGGTTATCATACTCGGCCTGTTTTTAGCTCCAATTTCCAAATGTAGTGAGTTTGTGGCTTGGCAGTTGTCCCGGTGGTTGCTTTTTGATTTCTGGCTCTAATCATGGAGCCTTTTCCCACAACTCCATCTCAGACCCTCCTACACACTGACATCGACACCATCTAGATGCTCCCTATTTACCCTCTCAATAGAGCTGTGTTTTTCCTCTTTTCAAGAATTGCTAACTTCTTGTTTTAACATCGCATTTTAAACATCTCTTGCTTCTCTGTAAGTGAAGAATATAGCTCTAAGTAGGAAGATTTAAAAATCAAACCAAATCTGTTATGGTTAAGTGGATTCCAATTCATGTGATACGGGATAGACCTGTACTCCATAGCTTTGTTAGCTGTAATTGTTTACAGAAGGGGATTTCTAGGACTTTCTCCTAAAGCAATGGGGGATAGGGTCAAACTGCCAACCTTTAGGTTAGTCATCAAGCATATCAAGTCCTATTTGTGTTATCCATGAACCTCCAGAAAAAAACAAACAAACATGGAATTAGTGCAAAAACAATTAGACCAAGATCTAGATGAATGAGCTGTGTGAACACTTGCCTTCTTCCGGCCTCAGCTCAGTTAGCATGGTTGTTGTTTTGAGGGTTCAATGAATAGTAGGAAATGCCAAGCCCAGCGTCTGAGAAAAGCCCTTGTTGCATAAATGCCCATGGCTACCACTGATCTGAATATTCTAGATTGCATTTTCCTCAAGGGCAAGCATCCTATTTGCATTTCCTTGATTTTCACTCCTTACACTTAATTGGGTATGAGGCACATGAATACCTAATAAATCATTCAAGGATCTTTGGGACCTGTCTCTGGTTTTCCTCCATGAGAGTACAATATGGCCCAGCCGCTGCGTCATCAAAAGACAGCACCATGCTTCAAAGTGCCAGGTCTTGGAAAGCACCCATCGGCCATTCCCTGTGAGTGCACCTCCCTGAGCTTCCTGAGGAGAGTCAGCACTCAAAGTCCACAGGCAATTAACTGCTTCGAAGTGTGGTGAACCACAACCCATTCCAAGGTCAGGGTCAGCATCTTCCACAGAGCAGCTCCAGACCAATGGCTGCCCAGGGGGGGCTTCCTAATAGAAAAGGGAAACCCATTGACACTCCCCTCTGGTCTGCATTGCCCCTCAAGTTAAAGCTGGTGCCAAAGCCATATTCATTTGTGTCTTTGCGATGGCAAAGGCCCAGCTTGACCACAAACGACCAGACAGATAATTAATTGAAGAAGTCTGGCCAAAGCGAGGGTTTTTAATAGCTTCATTTTTCCAAGTGGGTATTAATCTGACCCTCTGCTTGAGGAAAACCACACACAGGCTGATCGGGCATTTCTCTGAAGCCCTCAAAGCTCCTGGTGCCTCTTCTCGTGTTCTGATGCCTCACTCTTACAAAGAGAAGCCCAAGGGGCAGAGAACTTAGTGCATCTCTGTGTCTTCTGGAAGACCCCTGCTGGTGTCGTGGATTTTGTGGGGGGCTGTTAACCGCCAGATCAGCAGGTCATACCACTAGCCATGCTGAGGGAGAAACATGAGACTTTCTACTACCACAAAGAGTTTCAGTCTTAAAATCCTACAGAAGTTCTGTTGTGTCCTACAGGGTGCCCAAGAGTAGGAATCAAGTGGATGACAGTGAGTCTGGGTTTGTTTGTTTGCTTTTTAATGTCTTCTTGCCCCAGCTATTTGAAGAAAAATCATCCCTGGTTTCCAAATGCAGAGCATTGAGGTTAGCGAACAATAAAGACCAGAATCACGCCAGGAGATACAATGCCAGTCTGATACCAGCTCCATCCCAGTAGGCACCTTCTCTAGCAAAGCCAATGGGAGTGTGGGGGGTGGCTAAAGATCCTGGGTCTTTCTAGAGGGGTAGGCACTTCACTTCACTAAACCACAGTTCAGACACTGGAGCTTTGACATTATTAGAATTCAGAGGACCAAAGGATCTCAGCGCTCCCAGCCAAGAAGGCTTTTGCGCCACACAAATTGGAGGAGCAAAGAGGCTCTCTAAAGCATCAGTTCTCAACCTGTGGGTTGCGACCCCTTTGGGGGTCTAACGACCCTTTCACAGGGGATTCCCGATTCATAACAGTAGCAAAATTACAGTTATGAAGTAGCAATGATAATAATATGATTGTGGGGTCACCACAACATGAGGAACTGTGTGAAAGGGTCACGGCATTAAGAAGGTTGAGAACCACTGCTCTAAAGGAAAACAGGCTGACCTTGATCAAGAGCCAGACCCTAAGATGGCATGACTTCCCATGATTCATAGCAACCTTGTTCATATGAACATAAAGGAATGACAATAATTTGAAGAAATAAATGTGGTGTACACACAGACATATAATATACAGAAGAATAAATATGTCTCAGTACTGATGGCAGAAGCACTGATTCATTCAAAACTGTTTGGTGATGAAGAATACTGACTAAACCTTCGGCTTCTAGAAGGATGAACAAATTGGTCTTAGAACAAGTAATAAAAGCAGAATGCTCCTTAGAAATAAGCCTGGCAAGATGGCCACTCGCTTTGGACAGGCGGTCAGGAAAGCATCATGTTTACTAGAATCAGCCAACCCCAAACCCTCCATGAGATGGAATGATACAGGGGTTGCCACAGTCATCCAGGTGGCACAGCAACGATGCTTTATTCTACACAGAGTCGCCATGAGCCACAGCCGATGCCAAGGGAACTGACAGCAACAAGTGAGTATTGATCTGAAAATTTCCCAAGACATTTTACCACATGGAAGAGGATAGTTGAGTAATAATGTGTTCATTATACAAACTACACATTTCATATAGAGACAAAATATACAAAGATTATAGTAAATATATAACCTGTGTATACATAGCAAGACAATGCATTTCTAATAGTCCATTGATGTAAAAAGAAATAAGCCGAAACAAAAAACTCACTGCCATCAACTCGATTCTGAATCATAATAAGCCTACAGTTGGAGGAGAACTTCGGTTTCCAAGTCTGGAATCATCTTTCTCCTTCCAAGTGGCTGGTGGTTTCAAACCTTGTGGTTAGCACCCTCACTTGCAACCCACTACACTACCAACACGTATGCAACAACAGCAACAAATGTCTGGAGGCAACCCCCAAAACTGATCACAGACATTAGTTCTGGGGAAGCATCTGGCAAGGAATGGGCGCGGACTGTCATGTATCTGCTATGGCGTGTTTTAGAGCACCACCACCCATGTATCATTCATGAAGTCAGAGATAAGAACAAGAACATGAACTCTGGCTGAATGGGCAGCTACCACACAGATTCGATCAGGACACACCTGTCGAAGAAACAGACTCTCAGAGAGCCTTCCTATAGCAAGAGGTTATGTTTCAAAGGCCTGTTGATTTGAGCTCCCACCCAGGCTAAGGAGCCTCACGCTAACTGCCTACATCTCAGCTTTTCAATCAGGCCATTGGGAATATAAACATCTCCTTCACAGGATCATTGGGAAACTCCAGTAGCCCTAGTATCAGTCCATGTCACTGTCAGATGCTGGGGGACTCTGGGATAGACAAATAATATCATAGTCTGAGGGAAAACTGCTCCCACACAATTCCAGGCAAACAACAGCTGAGCTACACTCCAATAACCACCTGTGGACAAGTTAACGCATCTCATTCCCACAGTGTCAGCGACAAGCTATCAAAAGGCGCCCAGGAAGATGGAGGGGTTGCCACAGATATTCAAAGGAAGCCTCCAGCAGGTGGCCGGCCCTTGCAAATGAACGTCTAGGGACAACAGACTCACCTTTTTTTTTTACACT
>NW_022103968.1:23904887-23908714 GCF_000313985.2 Echinops telfairi
CCAGCCCCTGCACCCCCAGTGGTTGCTGTTTTCCTGCACCACTCTACTGGGGCCTGCACGGAGTGGCCGTGAAGCTGTGCTGGCTTAATAGCAACCAGTGTACCGCCCCCAGGAGCAGTCAACAGCGTGGAAGAAAGGGGGTCGCCTTTTGCTGCTACCATCTGCTGAGAAGCCTCGCTGGCAGTCTCTCACCGGTGTCACTCTGCAGGAGCATGGACCTGCTCTCTGGGGCCATCCATCTCTTCTTTGTCACTGTTGTCTCATCCAGTGCTCTCTTTCCTTCTTCAGACAGACTAAAGTTCTCTGAGGTCCAGGGACTACTTGGCATGTCTCCTTTAACACTAAGGCACTTTGAATAAAGCCAGGCAGGGCACTGAGCAAACGTCTTCCAGGGAAGGAAATAGTTGCTTTCAGAGACCCGGCTGTGGTGAAAATGTTGTGCGGTGAAAACAGAGACAAACAAGAAAGGCAGACTTGCCTTCCCTGGCGTCAGTTCTACCTGCTAACCTAATTGCCATCCAGGAAGGAAAGGAAGAATAAAGAAGCTTTCCAAGCCCCTGGCATCTCCCAAACCAGGAGCGAAGAAGAGGACCTCCCTTTCGCGGCTTTGATGCTGTAGTCACCCCCTGCAATGCCCTGGCGCATCCGAAATCTGAAGTCTCCCTCTTGTCTGGAAAGAATCCTTGCGTCATGGCTAAGCTCGCTGCATTGTGCCAAGTGCACAATCGTGTTTTAAAAAATTGAATTACGGGACTCTACATTCCGATACTCTGAGGTCTTTCGATACTACATTGGGCCGTGAAAAAAGGTCTTAGGGTTTAAAGCTTTCCTTTGTAAGTCTAATCAAGAGAAAGCAATTAGCTAGAATTGGGTTTATTCTCAATCACAGAGTATTCCTTAAATCATCAGCATGGCCCTTTCCAGAATCTCAGGCAAAACTCACCTGAACACCAGGTCCCAAAGCCTGGTAGATTTGTCATCATAGCTTGAAAATGAAAGAATGTCACTCTCTAGGGTCTTTTAAATCTTCCACATGGTAAAATATATTTAGATGTCAGCAAGAATGATGTGTGACAGGCATCAATCACAGTTACATAGAGAAAACCGTGGCTAACATTTGTCTTTGTGTGTTTCTTCCCTGTAGCTTTATGACTCAGGACTTGTGGTAGTTACACAATTTCATGTCAACTTGATAAAAGAAGGAAGGGGTGGAGTTTAGTCTGTCATCATCAGTCACAGCCTGATGATCCCTCCTTGTGGGTGTGGCCTTCTCATGAGGATTCTGGGAACTTCCTCTCTTCCTCCCTGGACATAGATAGGCCACTCTCTCTCTGTGTTATATATTCCAGTTGACAAACTACATAGAGCCATGCTGATGGCAACCAGAGCCCCCTCTGAGACCTGTCCACTGCCATTGGATCCATAAGAGCTTCCACCCACCAGTCTGATCTTCCTGCATTCAGCAACATTACCTGTGCAGCATGAGTCTGAAGAGGAATTCATAGGCTAACATCAGACTTATGGGCTAATATCAAACTTATGGACTTGATGTGGACTGGGCTGGGATGTTTTATTGATGCATAGTTACTTCTTGATATAAAGCTCTCTTGGTACACACATATGTGTGTTCCTGGATTTGTTTCTCTAGTCAACCCAACCTAACATAGGGCCTCTTCTTATGCTGAGGATGCCCAACAGTATTAACGCACAGGGTTATACACATGGGTGCATCATGAGTCAGGATCTAACTCAACAGGAGGGCTGCAAGCAGCATGGAGGGGAAGGGGGGCATATCTGACCTCCTCGAGCTTCCCTATAACCAAGAGGTAGGGATTAGAGATACCCCTATAGTCAATCCTTCTTTACCTACTTGGACACCAATGGTTCTTCCCATGGTCCTTTACTTCCATGCTGTGTTTAATAATCCATTGCAAAGTGCACAAAGGACTCACAGACAATACTCAAAATTAGAGAGGTTTATCAGGGAAGTTAATAGATTACCACAAGTCAAAATCAGTGAACAGACAGGATTCACTCATTAGTCCACAGCAGCACTTCTCTTCAGCCAGAAATCAAGACTCCCTCTGTTCTTAAGCCTCTCAGCCATGTGGTCCCTTGGCATCTGGCTTTCTGAACTAAGAATTCTGCCTGTTCCTGGGTCTCACAGTCCCATAGACTCAGCACTCCCCATCTTGCTCCTTCTGATAGTCTCCACACCAGTCTCTGGTTCCTGTGGTCTTGGCCTGAGCCACTCCTGGGAAATCTAGACCATGCTCTTCCAACGGTCCTGGGACTTGTATCTGTGTGTTGCTGATTCAAAAATGGTTCATCCTATTGTCAAGTAGGTGATAAGGAAAACTGGCCAGTCCTCTTATTAGTATTACACATGCTCTTTTTGCATAGCCCCACCCAATCATTTGGTGAGAGGTAGAGATTTGGGCAGAAGAGCCATATGAAGTAATTCTGCTCTACAAGAGCTACAGACAAGAACACAACTATCGATAAACTCTACTAGAAATGAACTTTGATAATTTTCCATTTACTTATTCACTCATCAATAAGAACAACAAACCCATTAAAAGTTAACATAAACAGCACGATTTGATGAAAGCAACTATAATTTCCCAAGCAAAAACAAATGGGTGGGGAGAGAGGCACTGTTTCATGTCTTATTTGCAAAGCTCCTTAATGCCTTAATTGAAGACAGCTGGGTTCTCTCTCATCTTCTGCATTCAATCTACGATATTATCAATCACACCGTGACGCCTGCGGGAAACGCCACTCACCGTACAATGACGGGAGAACGAGCACTGAAATCCATGGTGTTTTGTTATTATTAGAAAATAAGGGAGTTTCTAATCGATCTGGAAAGGGATCAATTTGGGGACCGTCCTTGTTGCTCCATCCAAACAACTATTGGAGGACAGACAGCAGGATTGCAATGGACAAAGAGCCTTTGTTTTGAATGCCTATGGGCTTTGTGTAACTTTCTCTTCCTCCAAACATCAGACTCGTTAAAATTGCGGCTGCGGCTTCCGGCTACTGCTAGCCTTCTTCTCCTCTTCCCTGCCCGGGAGTGATCTTTTCCCGTCAGTTAAAAAAAATGAAGCTATTGCTTTTACATCTCTGTAGCACCATCTGGCCCATCCCCTCTGATTTTCAGTCTCTTGTCCCCACCCAAACTCTAAGCTCCCTGAGGTCAGGGATGAGGCCTTTGACGCATGCTTGGACTCAGTAATTGATTTCTCGGAAGATCATCAACCGAAATCACTATAGCATTTAAGTAACTAACATTTGCATATTGCTTTAGACAAAACACTTTCTCTGGAAACATTTCATTTAGTTCTCACAGTGCCCTCTTGACGCAGGCATTTTATCTTTGCCATCAAAGAAACAAGGAAACAGAGACTCAGAGAGGTTAAGTGACCAAGCAAATGAAAAAGTTGGTACTTGAACCCAGGTCATTAGATTCCAAATCACATGCACTCCATTCCACGGCCTGGACCTCTAGTTAAGCAGTAGTAATTGAGCATTTTGCTTCAGAAAATTTCACATGGTAGGGGGTTCACGGACTCATCCATCCAGGGACTCAAAAGGCTTTTCCTAGTAGGACGCACTATGGTATTAAAAAAGCAGAGTTTGGAGTTAAAACCCCTGTGCTTCCACTTATTGCCAAAGACCACTGCCCTTGTGGCTCAGAGGTCAAGCGCTGACAGCTACATGAAAGGTCAGGGGTTGGAGCCCAGCCGGAGCTCTGCAGGAGAAAGATGTAGTAGTCTGCTTCCATAAAGATGTACAATTTTGGAAGCCCCTGTGGGACAATTCTA
>NW_022103968.1:23908921-23960689 GCF_000313985.2 Echinops telfairi
CACATCAAGCATCAGGCAGAGACCAGCATGGGCCCTCCCAGGTGTTCGTCTTGCCTGAGAACCCCTTTACGGATGCTGTTTCTCTTCCCCAATGGGAGAGAAGAATGGTTGCAGACAGGAAGACGTCTGACTAATGAGAAAAAAATAAATGAATGCTTCATTCCAGGCACCTGGATCCAGAGTCTTTAGAACATAGAGATTGCAGAAGGCCAGGCCAAAACTCTCCCTGCCAGGGGGAGACAGCTGTTGTCCCCAGAAGACATTCGAGACCAATCCATGCAAGAGCTTGCGTGGGCCTTGGCTCTGAAAGCCCTCCCTGCCCTCAGCCCACTTGCCTCCTCATACACAGACAGCCCCATGCCATGCTGGAGTCCCCAGATTCCTCCTGAGATAATTGCTTCCAAAGAGGGAAGGTGGAGCTTCATGGAGCTAGTCAAGAGGCTGAGAGGAGCCAAAGCCCCTGTAGGGGACTGAGTGTCTCTCAGTCAGCCTACAAGCACCAGGTCTGGCAGCAACAAGGTGCTTCCAACTGTCTCCAGCAGTTCAAACTCGAGCATTTGATAAGCCCCATGAATTCTGGTCTGTTGGGCTTGCAGAGTCTTCTGGGTAGAAATATTCCTTGTTTCCAACCCCAAACAATGCCTCACAGTTTGATTATTCTGCTCTGTAAAATGTCAGTTGAAATCAATGGCCTGGAATGTTCCTGCCATCTCCAACATTCTGTGCATCTGATCACGTTCCAAATAGCTCTTGGATGTTTCCAAATATTTTCATCTATCCTCGCAGGATGTAAATCTCTGCTGTGAATGAGGTCCTCTGCGAACTGTATGAGCTGAGGCCCTGTCTCTGTACTAAGCATGCAGCCTCCAATGGCCTGCCAGCTTTGGGATCATCTAAGCCAGGGACTTAAGGGAACACACCAGAAAGGATCATGTGGCCTTGGAAAACAACATTATTACTCATGAAAATGCCAGAAAGCAGGACATGAGTGACTAATGAGAGCCAAAGGGTAAAGCATGGACATTTAAACCTATCACCTAGCCCAATGGTTCTCAACCTTCCTCATGCTGTGACCCTTTCATACAGTTCCTCATGTGGTGGTAACCCCCAACCATAAAATTATTTTCGTTACTACTCATAACTGTAATTTTTCTACTCTTATGAATCGGGTGACCCCTGTGAAAAGGTTATTTGGCACCCCACCCCCACCCCCAAAGGGATCATGACCCACAGGCTGAGAACCACTGACCTAGACCATCAGGAAATAGTCCAAGAGCCAAAAGGACAGAGCACCTGGGTGGGATGGTTCTATATAGCCTCTTCTGGGGAAGAAGTTTGAAAGGAGGACAGAGACTTAAACAAGGAACTCTAAAAAGGTTTTAGATGTGGTGGTTCTGTGAGCACCAGAACCACACTAAGTCCCTAGTATCCACTGCCAGGTACATTGTAGGAACCCAATCACCACTGTCAATGAGTGGATGAGGAAGAAAATCAATGAGTAGGAAGAAATCAGACCAAATAGAATGGAATATCAGAATGGATAAGGGCACAGACCGGCTCCAAGGGCTGGCTCCACTCCTTACTAGCTGCATAATCCTGGGCAGGTCAGCCCTGTGAACATTTGGTTTCTCATCTGTGAAATAGGCCAACCCATCTACACTAAGGAGCTCACGTGTCTGTTTGAGAACTGAAAGACAATGCACATGAGCATGCATCACAATGCCTGGCCAATTAGAGGCTCTTAAGAAATCCTCGTCAGTATGTGCTGCTTATGATAATAGTACCGGGGATGATGACATTGAGGATCGGCATTGGAGGAGCTGAGGGAAGACTCCATGGGAGCGGTGGGCTTTAAAATAAATGCTGGGTATCGGGAAGCCAAAGGAAGCCAAAAAGCATGTGCATAGTCTTGGAAGTTGAAGAAACAAATTTCTTGTAAAGATAATGATAGACAGTCATGGAACATTTTTACAGGAACCTAAGTGGGGGTCAGATTAGGTAAGCAGAGTATGACTAACAAGGAGGGTCTTAAACATCTTCCAAGAAGCTTAAACTTTATCAGACACGCAGTTGAATCGGGCAGGACCACGATAGAAGCCTGGTCTAGAAAGATGAAGCTGCTGGTGATGCATTATGTGATGGATTGGCGAGGCCCCTTCTCTCGGAGGTAAAGAGACTTGTTAGGGATCCATCTCACCAGCTTGGATGACAGTCGGTTGTAAGAGATGAAAGGAGGCAAAGAGAAGCATAATCTATAACTGGACATGGAGCAGAGATGAAGAAATAGCTGTAAAAGACGACTTACAGGCGCCAGCCTGGGCCTTTCTTGACAGTGGGGTTGTCATTCACAGCACGGTGGATGACGCCAACATCTCAGTAGGGAACTGTCAGTTCACTTTGAGCAATAAGCCATCCTAGGCTCCGTTCCACAGACGCAGGGCCGGGGTGGACAACTGAGAAGCTTGTAACTTACTGGCGATGGGTTCTCGGGAAGGAGGTAATTGGGAGAGGGGAGGGGCAGAAGCCAAGCCTGGATGTGGTTCCAGGTTAATACTGGTGCACAGGTGGGGCTCTGATGCATAAACTGATCCTGCTGGTCCTGCATAACCTCTATCCAGGAGTATAATCCCTCCCCCTTCAGGCCCTGGCCTACTTTTTGGAAGTCACAGACACTAAAGAGTTGTCATTTTCTAGGTTATCAACATGGGCCAATCAGTTCAACAGAGGTGCAAAGAGAAGTGATGAAAGTTCGGCGAGGCTTTCTAAAAACCGGGGAAAGGTAGGCTGTGTGTGAATTAAGCTCTTCAACAGAACATGGGAAGTGTGATCTGGCTGCTCGACCTCACTGAGACCAGACCTTAGCTGCTAGCCCATCTCCCCGTGGTCTGGAACCCTCTTTTTGGCTGAGGCCCATCGGCAAAGCCACTCTAATACCTCTGGACACTAAAATAATGGAATTAAAAATAAAGACAAGTCGATCCCGACTCACAGTCACACTGTATGTCAGAGCACAATGACGGTCCATAGAATTTTCAACAGCTGATTTTTTTTTCAAAGTAGGTTGCCTTTAGGCCTTTAGGCCAAGAACATCAACTGTGTGTACCATGCAGGAGTCCTCTAGAACTCGATATGGCTGGATTCCCTGGCCCCCGCCCCCCGACCACCCTACATAGCAGGGATCTCCCTGAAATGGTGTGTGCAGAGCTAAGCTTCCTATTTAAGGATGGTATACTACGTCCCAGAGTGGAAAAGCACACGCAAGTGCAGATTTCCTCTGAAATACCGGGACTAGCTACTGTAAAGCCTGCCTGCGTTTTATAGGCTGCTGTTCTGTCATTCTTTCCATTAGAAATTGATCAACAGATGTTCACTGAGTGAACGCCTATGGTGCGAGGGGGATGAAGCAGGATGATGCTGGAAAAATACAGACGACCTGGGGAGTAATAAAACCGCTGTGGTGGCCAGAGAAGAGAGTGACTGCAGGAGGAGGGCCAGTGGACACTCCCGGGGTTGTGAGCGTGGAGGTAGCCAACCGCAAGGGCACGCACAACAAGGATGTCATGGCATTTCCGTCTGATTGTCGATTTCTCCCACATCAGCACCCAGGACGGTCTGACAGGGAGGGGGCGCAGGGAGAGGGCCTGCCCTCGGCAGCAGTTCAGACACCCGGGCGCCCTTCATCTTCCTCTGGGTCTTGCTGAAGGAACCTCACCCAAGTCAGGAACGTCCACAGCCCAGACTTCAGAGCCCCGTGTTAAGCCCCTCGCCTCGTCCAACTTGTAACTCCACAATTCCCGTGTGTCTGAGACGAGCAGACAGAAGACACTTCTCTTTTTTTGTAAAGGGCCAGCTCACCACTATCTTAGGTTTCGTGAGCCATCTGGTATCTGGAACAACGGCTTCCACCAGCCATGGGGATATGAAAATAACATTGGACAATACGTGAGCAGAGGAGCCTGGCTGAATGCCAATTCAACTTTGCTGATGGACACGAAACCTGCAATGTCTTCTAATGTTCAGATGTCATAGTACAGCATGCTTCTTCGAATTTCTCTCCCACCATTTAAAAATGGGAATGTCAGCCTTTGTTTGCAGGTGGTAGAAACAGGTGGCAGGTTGGACTTGCCCAGGCCGCTGGTCCCTGCTCTCAATCCTGCCCGCTTGTGGCACTGTTTCCAGGGCCTCTGATTATCCCTTGGATGGCACGTCTATCACTGTCCCAGCACCAATACTCGGCATTCCTCATAGACCAGAATCTGCAATTACATTTTGTTCTATGCCTTTTATAAGCTGCCCCATGCCTTATTCACTCCAGAGCCAGGCCCCTACCCTGCCATTTGTCTTTGGTGGCTGGCAAGCTCACCAGACTCACTGTAGCTTTAGGAGCAGAAAATCCAACAAGAGAGGGCTGCCAAAGATTGCAATGTCTCTTGCCTTTAAAGGCCCATGCATGAAGGTTGGCCAAGCTGCAGCTTCTCCATGGACTAAGTCCTCCAGCCTATACACAGGGTGCTCAAGGCGGGCTCTTTCCAGAGAGGAGGGAGGCATCACTTTACCTCCTTTGTCACAAGATAGGTGAAGAAGCATGTGTCATGCAAAGAGGGGGCCTGTCATCTCCAGCCTGGGAAAAGAGGCACCCAGCCCAGCGATCAATGTCACATGGGCCAGCCCCATTTGACTCTGCACATGTTGCCTAGAGCAACTGTTTACCTGCAGGTTGGAAAATGGCAGCCATAAAAGACAAGTGGATCCCAGACAGAGAGATGATTCTCAGTACAAAGAGTCCGCATAGGAGAATCGGGGAAGAAATATTTACACACATGCACACACACACAAACATTAGCTCCTTCTCCGACATGCTTTTCCCGAAGTTACAAATCGGTGGTTTCTATGTATTCCCATTGGACGGAAAAACAAACACCCCGAGATTTATGAGCAGTGTTGTTTATTTATAATCCAAGAACTCTCCTCATACCATATGGTTGGGAAATTTATAGAGAGGTAAAGTGAGAGGAAATTGCCTGCTTAATTCAATGGCCCTGGCAAAGCTAGCAGGCAGAGCGAGCCTCCCATACTGAACCTCCCCCCCTCCCCACTCCTGCCAACCACCAAACTCCACGTGTAAGCATGCACAGGCGCACAGGCAGGCCGGCCGAGCAGAGGGACCCTACTGCTCACCAGCAAGCCATAGCTGAGTGTGGCAGGAATGAGAACGACCGACGAGACCCGCTGGAGTAGCTGGGCTCATTTCTAGGTTTTCACCCACTAGTGAGAGACAGACACACTGAAACAGGAGACGAGGGCTGAGGGAGGCTGTGGCTGATAGGTGCTATGCAGTTGGTTCCGACCCATAGCGACCTTGTGCACAACAGAACAAAACCCTGTGCAGTCCTGCGCCATCACCCTTGTTCCCCTGCTTGAGCTCATAGCTGCAGCCGCTGGATCCATCCATCCATCGTGGTGAGGCCTTCCTCTTTTCCATCGCCCCTCTAATTTACCAAGGACGACATCCTTCGCCAGGGACTGGTCTCTCCCGACAACACATCAAAATTACATGACATGAAGTCTCACCATCCTTGCCTCTAAGGAGCACTCCGGCCATACTTCTACCAAGGCAGATGGATTTGTCCATGGAGCAGTCCTTGGTACTTTCTATATGCTTCTCCGGCATCACAACTCCAACACATTGATGGTGCTTTGGTACTCTTCATTCAATGGCCTACCTTCTCATGCTTCTGAAGCAATGGGAAATACCATGGCTTGAGTCAGGAGCACCTGCATCCTCAAAGCTGCCCTTCAACATTCTCCGGTGGTTTCCATCTCATATTTACTCAAAGCAATGCCTGAGAGAGACTAGAGCAGCCAGTTCTGGGGACAAGCAGCGAGATTACCCAGTACATGACAGCGCTGAGTAAGGCAGAGTGCACGGAGTTCTCTACAATATTTTTGTTTAGTCTTCTACCCCTTGATTTTGTGAGTGTGTGTGTGCTGGAAATATGTAGGAATTCTGATACTATCTTTGCTTCCCAGCATGCTTTGCAAAGAGAGGAAGTTCTGTCAACAGACTGAACTCTAGACTAGACTATGCTAGATGATTTCTTCCCTCTGGTCACTTACCGACTCTTTCAACAGAATGAAAAACACCCACACACACTGTCATCGAGTGGACTCCAAGCCATATTGTCCCTGTACAGGGTGTACATGACTACGGATCTTTGGGGGAGCAGTTAACTTCATCTTTCATCCTTGTAGCAGCTGGTGGGTTTGAACCATCAACCTAACAGTCAACAGCTCAATGCCTAACTTAACATGGAATTACCAAGGCTCCTCTGATGACAAATGAAAGAAAGAAAGAAGTTAAAGACTGTAAGTGCAAATGAAAATAGTGCCCAGATTTCCATGGGGATTGAGAATAGATTTTTTTTTTTTTAATGTGATGGGTGAGGGTAGAAGAACGTTGCAGAAGCAGCCCCAGGAGTCCCCGTGACAGCTCCTATACATGGTGTCCCACTGCCCTAGTGAGCATCCACAGCCCCCTGAGCTTGAACTGACCATCCTGGGGTCCCACACCTACTCCCTGCAGTGTCATATGCACATGGCCAGCCATGCTCCTGTTTCACCCCCCACTTCAATTTGATGCCTCCCAACAGCCAGCTCCCACCTCTGCGGTGAGCTCCGCATTCACATTTCCAAATGCCGAACAAGGAACTGTTCCCATTTCATTCTCAGAATACGAAAACCAAGCCCATCACGTCCCCCACGAACTTCTCCTGCACCAGTGTTTGCCTCCCCTTCTTCTTTCTGCCTTTTCCTCCTCCTTCCCTTGCTTCTGTAATGAGACCACATTGTGCTACTCTCCCTGGTTCCAAACATTAGACTCCTCATAACTCTTCTATCCCTCCCTCTGATCCGCCTTCAAGCTTCAAGTCTTGTTAGCTATGTCTCAGACCTATCTTTTTCATTGGTCTGTCTCTCTCTCTTCTCTCTTTCTTCCTCTCCCTCATTCCCCCCTCTGACTTAGAGCTTGGCAAAAACATCCTTCTTTCTCTGGATCTTACAGGTTTTCCACCATTGACAGGCGCAGCTTGACCATTTTTCTATCGCCCTTAGTTAATGGAAAATCATTGCATTTTCCTTCTCTGACAGGTTTCCACCTTACACAAGTTCTAGCTTTCACAGGTCTTATGATATATTGCCCCACCTCACCTCCTTTTTTTTAATCTGAAAATGTCTGTCATAAGAAAGTAAGGTAAGGAAAAATATTTCAACTACAGAAAGAAGTAGGATAGAAAACAAATACTGATTTCCAATTTGAACAGGCACACAAGTGTCTATTATATTTAAAACTCAAGTGGGAAGAGTGCTATTACATTGTGAGGATTGCAATAAATGTCATAAAAATATATATGTGCTATTGAATGGAAAACAAATCTGCTCTCTATACTTTAACCAAATCATGATAAGATATATATATCTTTTAATATTGTCAATGTTAAAAGCTCATTGAAGAAGAGTTAGGTAATGAACCTGGGCCAACAAAAATTCGTGGGTTTAAATACTGTTTGTTTTGTTTTGTTTTAATACTGGGAAGAAGTATTATTTCTTTTCTAGGGTTCTTGTAGTAAGAGTTTGGAGTATACTTATTGCTCTGGAGACTTGATGCATGTTGAAACTGTTTCTCGGCTTTTAGACATGAACAGAGCCTTCAGTTCCAATGAACATGAAGTTAACCAAACAAAACAGGGCTTGGCTGGTTCTCATATCTGTCTAGCGTGATGCCCACCTGTGGGCATCCTCCCCTCAATTCAAGTTTCAGAGTGACATCTAAACCTCCTTCCTCATGCCAAGTTCCTAATGCAAAGTCATTTCTCCAGGTGTAGGCCCTTCGTGGTTTCTACTGTAAAATATAATTCCGGCATTCAGCACCCTGTCTGCACTTCCATCAGCACTGCTCAGGCCCAACCTCTGCACACAGCTGAATCTCGGTCCCTGACTTGATGGAGAAATGGACGGTGGATGAGGAATACTGAGCAGAATACTACTTCCCTTTTCTTTCTTTCCCTCCCCCCTGCCCCCCGTCTTTGCCTCTATGTTTATTTGGGAGAAACAATGCAGTTGAATGGACCTGGGGGTCTATAAAACTGAACGGATTTGACATTAAAACTGTGCAGAGCAATGATAAGAAAGTACAAGGTGGTCAGAAAAAGAAGATTACACCAGAGTTCATGACCAACAGCATGGAGGAAGCCTAGTTAGGGAGTGGCCAAAATAATTACTAACAAGCCCCCACAAAAGGTCCAGGAATAAAATATCAGGGTCTGAAAGCTGGGTAGAGGTAATCCGTTGCTGGAAAGTAGAAGTAGCTAAACACTGAAATGAATTTGTTGGTTAGGAATGTCTCAGAAAGGGAGGAGGGAACAGGTGCTGGAGGGAAGCATAAATTTGCCACAGGAGAAAACCTGAGGTCCTTATCAGAATGGGTGGAGAGTCTCAGAAGAGCAGAAGGCTGGCAAGACTACTCAGTGTGACAAGACTTGCCTGCGAAGGAAATAATTAGAAAAGCACGAAAGCGTTCCTGCTGCCATTTAGACCACCCGCTTCTTTTCAACATGCACGGCAGGTCCATAAGGTGTTCTGGGTGCAAGGAAGGAAATGAGCCCTGATTCACAGGAACAGATTTCCCGGAAGCTCCAGCGAAAGGTCCTGCACGAAGGGACTAGGTAACCAAAGCCAAACAAGGCATGCAGGAGGCCAAGAGGGACACAAGGCCCATCCTCTGTCACAGGGATTGAAACAGCCAGCACATACCACTGATGGAATTCCAAAGTCACAAAATCACACAAGTGCCATCAAACCGGGACGAGCTGCACCCTTGCTTGTTTTGTTCATGCAAACTGACAATGCAGCTAGTGTGAAGATTAGATGGACGAAGTCACTGTCTCCATTTCTCCCAGACCCAGCATGGGGTTATGCTTTTTGTACATGAGGATACTCAGGGGACATATCACTGTCCTTGGAGAGTCACTCAACAAGTGCCTGCCAAGTTTCTGTACCAGCTTCTCATTACAGTACTATTTTATAGGCACAAACCCAAACAAGTGGAATTCCCTCATTCTTTTTGAGGCCCAAGTCAAATCAAGTCAAGAGGGATCCAAATCAGCCAGCACCCAAATGATAAACCAAGACTATTCACTTCCATGGACTTGGTTCCAACTCCAAGACAATCAGTATTTACAGGGACAAATGGCCTCGTCTTTCCCCACACAGTGATTGGAAGGTTTGACCCATCATCCTGTGGTTGGCAGCTGAACACCTAGCCCATATCACGGAGTGCAAACAAAGTCCCGGTTCTCATGAAGGCCACAACCCAGAGCAGGGGACACCCAATGATCAAGCATACTAACAAGTGATTTTAATAACGGGAAGTATAAAGCATAATACAGGAAGTAAACATGGAACTATGACCGAAACAGACGAGGGCAACCACTTCCTGCAGAAAATGGCATCTAGGCTGTGCCTGGATGATGAAGTCATCCAAATGCAGACAGATGCAAATGGCAGAGGGAACGGCATATTTAGGGGTCTAGAGTATTATGCATTCAGCTAATGGAAAAGTCAACAGTTTGAACCCAGCAGCTACTCCCAGGGAGAAACAGGAAGCTTTCTGCTTCCATAAAGATTCACAATGTTGGAAACCCTAGCGAACAATTCTCTTCTGTCCCTTAGGTCACTGTGAGTCTGAATCAACTCAAAGGCAGTGGACAGAAGGCCAGAGAGAGATTGATTGATTGAAGACAGAAGCAGTCAGGCTGGAACATAGTGAGTTAGGGAGAGACAGAGAGCAAAATATGTGAAAACAATGACAACGTATTTTGAGATTGAGCCTTGTGGTTCGCGTGGAAGATCCCAAAGTGGGAAGAAGGGAACTAGCATGTCTCAAGTGCTGACTGTGTCTCAAACATTGGAAGAGACACTTTGTCATCGTGGCCTCTGTCTTTCTCAGTCCAAGTTTACAGACAGAACTAACACACATGATACACAATGGTCAAAGTTGAGATTTATTTCACGGATCTTGGTTTAGTAAGAATGTCAGGCAAGTTGCAAGGTCACTTGGCACCCTCAGCCAAAATCATCACAACGTGCCTGAAGTATCTCCTTCACCACAGCACAAAAAGCCCTGACGAACAAGTTTCAGTATACTGAACGTCGAACTTTCCTAGCAGTGGAGACAAACTGGACCCCGAGTGGACAGTTGGGCTTCACACTGGATTGCGTTTTAAGGGATACAACTATAACCTACAGGCTTTGGAAACTTCAAACAATCTAAAGTTGTGAAAATTAAGATGAGAATCTTCCTAAAATAGTCATGCTGACCACGGTCTATATTTTCTTCCCAGGAGTCAGAAAACTGTCTATGGAAAATCGATTTGAAAAATCAAGATCCAAAAAAGGAGGGAAGGGTCCAGTGGGTTAATGCTTATTATTATCGTTTGGAATGTTATCTTTGAAGGCCCAGAACACAAATCATTGAATCATGCAGTGGTTGTGTGGGTAGCATGTGAAATGGATGAAGGAACACCAACAGAGAAGAAAGAAATCTGGGTATCTGCCATTAAACTGGGTAGTAAACCTTAGGCAAGTGTTTACCCGTCCCGGCCTTGCATGAAATGAGGCATAGAGGCTTCTGATTGTGGCCCAGACAAGGTGATAGGACTAAATTTACCCTCCCACAGGCAACCAACAAGTTAATTTTTTTTTATACAAAGGGGTTTCAAAAAGTTTGTGGATAAACTCTATTATCTCTTCATTCTATGTTTTTAGATTAATTTTTCAAAGCCCCCTAATGTGCATTTGTGCCTGCCTGTGTCTATGTGCCTGCTTGTGTGTATCCATGTGTATGTTGTTTTATTGTTACAGGTGGTTGAATTGGTTCTGACTCTTAAGGACCCTAAGTGCAACAGAACAAACCACTGTGTGGTCCTGCACCATCATCAAAAGCATTGTTATATTTGAGAGGATTAAAGAAATCTGCCAGATATTAAGGGGACATTTTTATAAGAACATAACAAAAGGGAAGATTAGGTAAGAAGAAGAATATGGAAGATCTGGAATATGTCGTCTAGAGAGCTTAAACTTTATTTTGCAACCAATAGGGGCCCCAAAGCTTCGTGAATAGGACAAGAACATGACAGAAGCTTGGTCTAGGAAGATTAAGTTCTTGGTGGTGCACGTGATGGATTGGTGAGGGAGAAACGCTTGTTAGGGATCCATCTCACTCACCTGGATGACAGTCGGTTGTTCGAGATGAAAGAGGGCAGAGAAGAGAAGCACAATCTATAACTGGACATGGAGCAGAGATGAAGAGATAGCAGTAAAAGACGACTTACAGACGCCAGTTGGAGTCGCTAAGAGAATGGTGTTGTCATTGACAGAAACAAGAATGGAGCCAACATCTCAGTAGCAAACTGGAAATTGACTTTGAGAAATAATCCACCTGAGGCTGGATTCCACAGCAGCAGGGCCTGAGTCCACAACTAAGAAGCATGAGTATTGTTGAAGGTGTGTTCTCAGGGGGAAAAAAACGTAAAGAGTGAGAAAGAGTTGCAAGAAGCAGCAGCATCCTCCCCACCGCTGTTGTATTTGAGCCCATTGCTGAAGTCACTGTGTCCGTCTAGCTCCTTGGCAGTCTTATTTCTTGCTGGCCCTCTACTTCACTGAGCATGCTGTCCTTTTCCAGGGACTAGTCTCTCCTGACTACATATCCATAGTCCAGGAGACAAAGTCTCACCACCCTCCCTCTAGGCACATGCTAGCTGTACTTTTTCCAGGACAGATTAGTTTTTAATACTGGCAGTTCGTGGTACGTTCAATATTCTTTACCAACAGCATAATTCAATGCATCGATTCTTCTTTAGTCTTCCTCATTCAATATCCAATTTTCACACGCATACTAGGTGATTGAAAATACAACCGCTTGGGTGAGGCATACCTTAGTCCTCTTGCTCCTCAACTCCTTAAAAAGGACTTGTGAAGTGGATTTGCCCAAGGCAAAATATCATTTGATTTTTTGACTGTTGCTTTCATGAGTGCTAACTGTGGATCCAAGCAAAATGAAATCCTTGACAATTCCGATCTTTTCTCTGTTTATCATGATGCTGTCTATTGGTTCATGTGGGAATTTTGGATTTCCTTACACTGATTTGTAATCCATACCGAAGGCTGCAGAACTTGATTTTCATCAGCAAGTGCTTTGAGCCCTCTTCATTTGCAACAAGGAAGGTTGAGTCACCTGCATGTCCAAGGTTGCTAATAGGCCTTCTTCTAACGGGATGTTGCATTCATTTTCATATAGTCCAATCCAGCTTCTCTGATTATTTGCTCAGCGTATAGATTGAATAAACATGGTGAGTGTGTGTGTACATATGTATATATATATATATAATGGATATGTGTACACATATAGGGAAGCTCTACTCTGTGCTACCAGGTCACTATGAGTTGATTTCAATTCATAGGGACCTGGCAACGCAGCATAGAGCTTACCCATATGGTTTCCAATAGCTGACTGGAACAGAGTGTCCGTTTGGTTCTCCCATGGACCTAGTAGGTAGGTTTGAATGCTGACGTTTCCATTAACGACCCGGCACTTTATCGTCATACTGTGCGTATGTGCCAAATTATTCAATATCAGGCAACAAAAACAGTGAAAACGAAGACATGGAAAGCACATTTAGTGTGCTTGACAATTACCGGAATAATTTCATGGAAAGTTTCCAGGCCATGCACCGGGAAAGAAAACTTAGGTTGGGCCCATTGATCTCCCTGAGTTAGGCAAATGAAACTGGGAAATTGGGCAGGTAAAATTGACTAGAGTTCCCAAGAAACAGTACTGGAAATGAAGCAGGTACACACAGAGAATCCAGGATCTCTGCACAGAATATAGCTTGACTCCTTATTTGAGTATTAATCCGTGCACACCTATAAAGAAAGTATATACAGCTGGGAACATAATCGCCTGAAAGGGATAGAGGAAATGATTCCAGAAGTTCATGAAGGATAAGTAAGTTACTGTACCTATGAAAGGAATAGCAATTCTCAAAAATCATGGGCATCAGGTTGAGCACCTTAGGAAAGTTTACCTCCATTGTTGTTAGTGACTGAGTCACCTCTAACTCATGGTGACTTTATGCAAAACAGGATAAAATGTTGCTAAGCTAGAATCCCTCTGAACCAAACGCTGCCCTGGTCTCCACCTTATAGAGCTTAAAAGCAACATCCCCAAATAATGAACTGTTTCCAAGTAAGTTAACTGTATCCTAATATAAAGCTAGATACTACTTATAGAAATGCAAAATCATACACCACCAAAATCATAAATATATTCTTAGAAATGCAAAGGATCAGAGGGAAAATCTACTAATAAAGAAATTTATCAATCTAATCCAGAGGTTTTTAACTGAGGGCTATTTGGGACTCCTGACCCAGTGATATTAAACATTACTTGAAGAAATGTTTAATTTTCACAGACTGAAGATGTTCTTGGCACCTAGTGGGTGGAGCACAGAGAGGCTGCTAACCACATACATAAAATCCTCCACATCAAAGAAGAAGCAAATCCAAAATGTCAATCATGCCACTTTTGAGAAACATGGTCTTAATCAACCCAGAAATAAAAACAGGTGATTAAAAAGTAAACTAAAATATTACAACAGTTATTATAACTCTGTCCTGTAGGCCCCAAAAGCTAAACAAAAGGGGATACATGTTAAGGAGAGACATTGAAGGCATCAAACCAGACAAAAATCAAGCTTCCAGATGAAAAGTATACTAGATGGTATTGATAACAAATTAGACATGGCAGAAGAAAAGTCAACTGTAAAGTATAGCAATGTAAACTATCCAACATGAAATTAAGAAGATTGCGGGGGGGGAAATGTGCAGAACATCGGTTTGTTGTAGGGCAACACCCAGTACCCCAATACATACGTAATAAGAAACCACAAAGGGAAAGTTACTATGTATATTGCAATAATTGTGCAATATTTCAAATTTTGATAAAAGCCATTAATAGACATCCAAAAACAAAAGGAATCTTAAGCACAAGAATCAAAATTGAAACAACAGCAAAGCATATGCGAATAAAGCCATTAAAAGTAGTAATAAGGATACAGGGGCACATTTTAAAAAGAGATACTACATAGAGAGGGAAAAAAATCTAAGAAAAATATCAAATTTCTTGTCAGACCCAATGCAAATGATAAAAAAGTGAAACATCTTTAAAGTGTTGTGGAAAAGTTTGGCAGTCAGAATTCTATACTTAGCAAAACTATCTTTCACAAACACACACACACACACACACACATTTTTTCCCAGATTAAAACTGCAATAATAACCATGTATATAGCTATACCTCAAGGAATTTTATAATAAATCCATTAGGCAGAATTTAAGTGATATCAGATAGAAATGTCAACCTGTCAGAAGAAATGAAGAGCACCAGAAATGGTACCACCTGGATGCTTTTAGATGCTGTACAGTTGGTTCTGACTCACTGTGACCCTTGGTACTACCACAGAACAAAATGCCACCCGGTCCTGTGCCAGCCTCACAATTGTTGTTTGAGCCCATTGTTGCAGACGACACTGAGTCCATCTATCTCTGAAGGTCTTCCTCTTTGTCACTGCCCGTCTACTTTACCAAGCATAAGGCCCTTCCCCATGGACTGGTCTTGTCCAACAAATTTAAATAGTCTAAAGACTCTTATAATTAAGTAGAAATCATTAGATTAGATGTTTTAAAAGGATTCATCTACATGCTGTCTTTAAAGAACCGCACGTGAAATATAAAGACAGATATAAGTTAAAAGCAAAAGGATAGAAATAATTTTACTAATAAAGAGAGAGAGTAGATTTCTGAGCAACGAGTCTTACTCTGAGAAAAGAGGAACATTTCATCCAGAAGGCAAAGCAATCCTAAAGTTAACGCATCAAATTAACTTCAAAATACATGACGTGAAAATGGGGCACAGCCTGGGCCATATTCAGCCATAACTTTTTAAAAATAATTTTATTGGGGACTCGTACAACTCTTTCATCACAATCCATATATCTATCCATTGTGTCAAGCACATTTGTACATTTGTTGCCATCATCATTCTCAAACATTTGCTTTCTACTTGAGCCCTTGGTATCAGCTCCTCATTTTTCCCCTCCCTCCCCACTACCCCTCCCTTATAAAACTTTGATAATTTATAAATTATTATTATTTTGTCATGTATTACACTGTCTGATGTCTCCCTTCACCGACTTTTCTGTTGGCTGTCCCCCAGGGATGTATAACCTCAGGGGGTTATATGTAGATCTTTGTAATCAGTTCCCCGTTTCTACCCCAAAGTAGCTATTGCTGCACCACCTCAAAATGCCCCACAGCCATTGTGGCCACTCCCCCAAAGAATTTTCATACCACTTAGAATTTAAATGTCAACACTTATACATCCTGGAGCCTTCTGACCCTGCTTTACCTCATCTTCCCTTTTATCTACTCTGCTTGAATGGTGTCCTCTCGTACTTCTTGTTCAGTATTCTAAATATCACTTTTGGGTTTAGAGGAGATAATCTCTAACCACTCTGACAGTTTTCAGATCTTATCATTACATTTATCCATGCTGATCCAACATTGTTGGACACATGGGCAAGATCAGAGAAACAAAGAGGATTAACGTCCTTGTTAATTGCGGTTGATGCCTGATTTATGTTGACCCCATGTGTTATGAAGTAAAACTGGTCCACGGAGTGTACTTGGCTCTAATCTTTACTGAAACAAGCTCACCAGGCCTTTCTTCAAGGAACTGCTGGGTGGGTTTGATTTATCAACCTTTGGCTTAACAAATAGGCACTTTGTGATACCTTGTGCAGTAAAACCAAACTCACCATCTTCAAGTCAATCCACATCATAGTGACCCTGTGCAAGTTTCTGAGGCTGTAAATATTTATGGAAGCCGAGAGCCTCATCTTTCTCCCATGGAGCAGCTGGTGGGTTTGAATCACCACCTTGGAGGTTAGCGGCCCGATGCTTACCAGACAGAACCACCAGGGATCCTTGTATGTAGCACTGGTGAAATGCATATTAGTAAAACAGTGGAAACCAAGGCTTCTTCCACTGGACTATTTTGCATTTCTCTCTGAACGTCACGTGATCTGGCATGCAACAGGAAAACAGAATTAAGCCCACTTCTCAGGATGAACCAGCCTGTGCATCTCTTGGCCCAACCACTTTCGGCCAGTCACTTTGCTCTGGTGGTAGCTAGGGATTTATAGATTTGATTTCCACGTTTAATTTTCAGTTTTATTCTCAGTAGCAGGGGAATAAAAGTCACAGTAAAATCGTTTAAAAGAGGTTAACGGTTACAATTGTATGAGACTCTAAAAAGTGAAAGTAAGGGGAACTGTTTTTATAATCCTCACTAAAAGAAATCTATGATGTCTCAACGCAGCAAGCAAGAGGAGAAAAAGGTCCTACGGGAGAGCACAACTTCTCAACCACTTTCAAAACAGCAGAGCATAAAGCCGAACTCTAAGAAGCAGTTTATTGGCCTCATACTGTCTGTAAGGGTCCATCCCTCCCTACGCTGCCAGGAAAGTACTGGCATTGAAAGGTGGCCTCCTGCACATGCAAGAACCCGTACCTGGACTTACAAGGAAGTCTAGCCACCCATGACTAATACAGTAGAGCCCCAACCATTTTTAGAGTGAAATCACAATGTAGTAAATATGAGGAAGAGGTAAACACAACCCTCAAAGGGGGTGCCAGTTGAAAACAATTCTGTTTGCAGGGAGTGTGGAAAATCCTGGAAGAACACACACGTGACCACCAGCACCACTTGAAATTTTTAAGTAGACAGGATCCTAGGACAGCCATCCAACAGTCTAGTTTAGAATGGCTACCAATCAATTCCTATAATTGGACTGTTGTCCAGGGGTTGTTTCATCTAACAAGCCTACTGGGGAAAGCCTAAACTCCTCACTGGAGCATCTAAAGTCCTCCAACATTTCCATCTTAACACCACCACTGGCACGCCATTGTTGGTGGTGTTACAATTGAACCTATTCCAATTCATAATAACTCCTACCAAAACTGAACCCACTGTCACCGAATCTATTCTGACTCGTGGTGACCCTATAAAACAGAGTAGAACAGCTCCAGAGGCTTTCTGAGTCTGCAGACAGTCTGATTTTTCTCCCAAGGTGTGTGCAGGTGGGCTTGAACTGTTGACCTTGTGGCTAGCAGCTGAATTTACAACCCACTATAACACCAGGGCTCCTTCAGAACGAGGCTAAATACTTCCCTGGAGTTTCATACTCTGTAATCTGTATGGGAGCAGATCTCCCGGTATTTGCTCTTGCTGAGGTCCTGATGGGTTAAAAGTGCTGATATTTTGGTTAGATGTCAAGCACTTAACCACTGTCTCACTTGGGCTCCTTTTCTGTACCCGTATCTATGGTTATTTCCCTACACTTCCCTCCCTTCACCAGCAAGACGGAATGATCTGGCATCTCCTGTAAAGCCAAGCTCATTTCTGAACCACAAGTTTTTGCTCATGCCATACATCTATCTAGAGAACGCCCCCTCTGTGCCTCCTCACTACCCATCGGGTTTCTCACTGGCCTGTCAGCCCTCCTACAGGCGCCCTCTCCAAAGATCCTTCCCCAACCACCGTAGTCCATAATGGTCTTTTTTTATTCTGAAGTCCTTTGACATTTACAGGTCATAAAGAGTCTATGCCATTTGTTCACACAGGGTTTAACTTTTTCATATAATTGCAGCTTGTAAGAATCTTTTGTCTCCCTAACTAAATCATCATTTCCTATAAAACAGGCACCCTAAAATGAATTATTCCCCCTGTTATGCTTAGGGAGATAATCATTAAATCATTTGCTGAATGAAGAAATTCAAATTAGGATTTGAATTTAGGATTTGAATCTAGGATGACCAGCTACTCCTACTTAAATATTCCTTTTGAAAACGTTCCTGTCAACCTGTGCTGAAGCTGAGCTCACAAGCAGAAAAGTGAATAGCTTGCATCAATTTCAATCATTTGATTCCACACAAAACAAAGAGAGAAACCATGACGATGGTGGGCCAACGATGTAAGAACATGAGCTTCAAACCCATCCTGAACATTGTCGCCCTGTATCAAAGAAATAGCATCCTATTTAGGATGCTTCTAGACATAATCCTTGTAGAATGCATCACGTATGTGGTATGAGAGTATGTTCTATTTGTCTGCCTAATATGAACATATTACATAACTGGGATAAATTCACATGTCCCTGTAACAATATAGGATATTCAAATATCATTTCCAAAAATGTTGGGGGGGGGGAATAGAAATAGCACTTGAACAAAAGAATTGTAGAATGCTGCTGAATGAAGGTCTCTGCAGCAATAACCAATCATTCCTGGTCATAATCCCCCAAACAAAAGCCTCCACCCCGACTGCATCATATAAACCCATGGGTCAACATAACCTTACTAGAAAAATAGATATACTGGCATTCACAGACTATGGAACAGAATGCTATAAGATGCAAATTCTCTCCATGAAGACACTGTCTAGCTGGCCCGTCACGCGATATTGCCGGTGCCTCCCCCTCCCACTTGTTAAAGAGATACCATAGCTAAGAGTCCCCTTCTACCCATGATGCTCTTGCTTTAATCTGAGCATGACCAAACCACCAGGCATACATGTCTGGAACCAATGTAACAGTTGTTCTCTTCTAACTACTTTATTTTGATATTGCTTTCTTTGTATTTCAGCTTCAGTGCATGTAAGCCACAGGAAAACCTTAGAATCCTGAAGAAATAGTCAAATCCTAAAAGTTAAGAATTACTAAGAGATACCCAAGACTTTTGAGGATAACAGGATGCTCATTGTCCGTATGTTCTGGTTAGAGTTATAGAGCCATTTGCTTTACATCTCATGGCTCATATGATGCAAGAGAAGCAGAGAAAACCAAAAAGATTCTATAGTTGAAGGAGGCCCTGCTTTCTCCTAAGCCTTAATACCACAATAATCCTAAAAGATGGCAGCTATTAGCACGTCTCTAATCAGAACAAAGATAAAGTACAGAAAAATTCGATGTAAATGTCCTGCTGAGTATTCTATTGCCACGAGGACCATCTACACAGCAGAGACTCAAGGATGGAAAGGAATATGTTGAGAATCTTTTCAATGTTGCTTGCCTACTGGAAACACAAGTGTGTGCTCTTAGCGTTCTATTATGTCTCGCGGAGAGTAAAATCCCAAACCCGAAGCCTCTGAGAACTGTGTTGCCTGGGACCTGATACAGGTCTACACGGCTTGTGATTCGAGGATTTCCAGTAAAGAGACACTGAACAGAGAAGACAGGGACAATGAACAGCCACGAGATGAGGCCTCCTGCTTTGATGGGCAGCAGTTCATCTCCCATCAGCCTGGTTTGGGGACAGAGGGCAAATATTTACAGCAGTCCCAGCCCTTGGCATGCTACCTAATACCTAGTACCGTATTTACTCGAGTATAAGCCAACCCGAATATCTGTGAGGCACCTAATTTTACCATAAAACTGCATTAAAAACATGCTGAAAAACTCGGCTTATACTCGAGTATATATGGTAGATTTTAGAGAATTCCTTGCTAAAATACTGAGTGGAGAATTTACTACCAGTCCACCCACATGTTTGTAACCTCTTGCCAGCTTCAACGAAGCAGATGAAATGGTTTGAGAGGCAATCGAGAAGCAAGAAAGTCGAAGAATACTCTGGGAGAAGTTACTACACCAGTTCTCCTATGGCTGATAGTCAGCTCCCCTGACGAGCCAGGGAAGAAAAGACAGTAAGAGAGGCACTGGGGGGCAGGTTATAGAGAACATTTCTATGGGCACTGGCTAATTTACCCCAATAGTTTACCCATGGGGTTTCAAACTTCATTTTGGAAATGTCTTCTTTTCCTTATACGCAAAATTCCCCATTAAGTGTGAGAAACTGTGTGTCCATATTACCTCTTGACAGGGCCATCTCCTCTCCTTACCCAGTGCAGTCTGGTCCATCCTACGCTAAGACTCACTTCTCAAATCTGCACCATAAACCACAAGCTGGCCACTCTTCCTAACTTCATTTCTAGGCCCCGGCCCCCCTGCTCACAATATTCAACAACCCTCCAAAGTCTTCTGACTACTTTCTTTACCGGAATCCAAGCTCATTAGCCTAGCCTCTCTCTGAACTTTAGAGTACTATGTTTAAAGGTCTCTTTATAAAACATCATGATTTTTATATCACAGGACCTAGATGTTATGCAGTTTTATATCACTGGTTAGATCTTATTTATCATTCTGTCCCCTCCCAAGGAAACCAGCAAGTGGTAGGCCTCCTAGGCTTGAGCAGTGAGTGAATGGAGGATCAAAGGTATATGGATGCCAAATCTCTCTTCTCTCTGGCTCACTTCTTTATAAGATCTCTCTGGCTAACTTTTGCTGGGTGGGAAAAACACCGTCTACCACTTCTCCCCCAAAAAGGTGTGATTTCACAAGCCAAGATATTTTTAACCTCTTTCATTAGGATGACTTCAGCAAGGATATAAATACTCCACTTGGCCATGGACCATACCCTTCTCTACTACTACTCTACTTCGTTCATTTACTTTCTTATTTTAAATACTGTGCATTTAGTGTTGCAATATTCATCTTCAAGTATATGAACGTGTTTTTATCAGAAATCTGTTTTCCTCCATCTAACACATCTATGTAAATAACCTACCCACACAAATAACGCATAGAGTGATGAAATTAAGCAAAACCATTCTGATATAACATGTTCATCTATGTACTGTGTATGTGTTTTACCTTTAAAGAAGTAAATTTTGGCTTCATTCAGTCCACCTCCTGTATTACCAAGCCAAAACCAAGCTCACTGCCATCAAGTCAATGCTGACTGACAGCAACCCCCCTGTGGGTTTCTGAGATGGTAGCCGCTTAAGGGAGTAGAAAGCCCACGGTTCTCCCATGGAGCTGCTGGTGGTGTTAAGCTGCCGGCCATGTGGAGCACCACTAAGGTGTCCACGCTACACCACGGGGGATCCTTTCCTACGTAACAGGTAAATATATTCTCCCGTTTCTTTTCTTTAATTCTGCTCAGTTTCTCTAATCTCCTGCAGTTGTTATAAGAATAGTCCCCCAAATGTTATTTTGGTTAATATTGTACAGTAAAGGTAGAAGTCCAAGTCAAGAAGTCATGGATCAAGTTCAATAGTGCCCCAAAAATTAAAGGAAAAAGAATCAAAACTCTGTTTCTATGACTTTAAATTGATTATATTTACCTTCAGTAACTTGACCTGTCATCGGAAACAGAAATAGAAGTACTGTGAAATCAGGAACATAGTTTAAAATTTGGCATAGTGCACTTGTAAAAATAATGCAAGTCAATGGAGGAAAGGGAATTATGTGGTTTGGAAAAAACAATCCAATATCGCTCACTTTCATAGACATATTATAATAATTACATTTTACTGATTCTTTATGCCCAAACATACTCTTGGTATTTCACATGCACCACCACACTTCAGTGCTGGTGAAGAAGACTGGCAGCACCGTGGCATGGCAAAAGACAAAACAAATTTGTCATGAAAGAAGTACACCCAGGGTACTCCTGAGACGCAAGCATGGTGAGTCTCCATCTCATGTACTTTGGATGTTATCAGGAGAGATCAGCACCGAGAGCAGGGCACCACGCTTAGTAAAGTTATGGGGCTGTGAAAAAGAGAAAGACTTCCAACAAGAGGGATTAGATGCAGTGGTGACATCGATGGGCTCAAACATAAGAACAATTGTAACGATGGCTCGGGGACAGACAGGGTTTTATTCTGTTGTACACAGGGTCACTAGGAGTCAAAACAAACTTAATGGCACCTGACGGCCATATGTCACACAACCCAATACGCCATAATAAGGACCTAGTATTATTTCTTTTTCTTCCACCGACTATTTCAATGGTGTGAGCCCTAATCCCCAACTAGGCACTATTGTTTATCAGTTGACATGCGGTCGATCCTAACTCCTAGTGACAGTATGTATTTGTGCCATCCTCACAATACCCTACTTCTCCGAGTGCCTTGTGGTGGCGATTGGGCCGATCTAGCCCTCTGAACGCTGCCCACACCCTCAATGGCCCTCCGCGTAACCAAACGGGATCTCCTTCTGCAGTGATTCATTCTCCCTGAAGACGTAGCCAAAGAAAGCACATCTGTTGGGATCCAGACGTTTTCATTGCCTAATTTTCAGCAATAGACTTCCTGACTGTTCTTTCTGGTCTGTCTTAGTCTGAAACCTCCACCGGACATTTGTCACCAGGGGTGACTCTGCTGGTTTTCGAAAGACCAGTGCCAGAGCTTCCAGCACCAGAATAACCTGCAAGTCATCACAGTACCGCATGCTGACAAGCAGGTGCTGGAAAGTAGACAACAGACTCCAAATAAGGAGAGAGCCCAGTCTTCCCTATGGTTCCCACGGGGAACACGGAATGTCTAGATACTGGTTACCTGAAGGGAAAGCGTCATAACTCCTCTGGGGAGTCCCAGAAAGCCTGTGAAAGAGGGATGGATCAGCTGTCTGAGGAACCTCTCTACCAACCCTAACATCCAGATTCCTGAGAGGAAAAGAAATTGAGTTTCCCCGAGTCTGGCTTCTAATATCTAGAAGATCCCAGTGAAAATGACCTTGAAATCCTCAGGGAGACCAAAAATACTGAGCACAGGCACAAAGTGGGACCACAGATAAGAAATACGACATACCGCATCGCCAGCAGCTCCAGTTGGCTGCTTTGTGCAACATCCCTGAAATACTTTACCCAAAGGAAGCTTTTTTCCCCTTAGCTCTGAGTCTCTGAGACGCTTTTTATGGTGCTTATAAATGAGGTAAAGTCTGAGGTTTTGCCTTTAAAAATACATATTTCAGAGTTTTCTTTATCTTCCTTTCATTTCGGGTGACTCACTCACAGCCTTCTCATAGCCTTTGCACAAAGGCACTTAATCTTCTCATCGAATGACACCATCTACAAAGAGAAGCCACAGTGTCTCCATCCACCAATAGCCAGACCAATCATGTGTCTCTAAGAAAATGAAGTCAGACCAGGCTGGTTTTTAACATTACTGAGGGGTGTCGTTAAGACCTTAGATATTGTTCCTGCCTACAGGCTCTGATAGCTTGTGATTAATTAGGTAGCTCTTTCCAGTGGACTCCCTTCCCGCCTCTTCTATCAAACCTGCTCGCCCCAGTGCAGAAGCCCCAGGGCCCCCAGACCTGTGACAATGAACGGACAGAGGCTCAGGAGCCTTCCCTGTACCCCCTACTGCTCTCTGAAAAAGAAAAATGAAGCACCTGCCCATCGAGAGAGAGCTGACCAAACTAAGTAGCCTTGCCACGTCTGCCCTTCCTCCTTGTACATCTTTGGTGCTGGTCTCCAAGGAGCAGGATGCTTTCTTCTCTCCCTCATTGTAAATCAGCAACATATTCTTCGAGTGGATGAGAAGGGTCAAGAGGAGAGACATTATACGACAAGGAAATGGTGGCTTGGCATTCACTTCTAGTCCAAATGCTCATTCTGGTGGTGCTTCATACACTGTCTAGTTGATTCCAGCTCAAATATGATCAAACTGACCTGTAGGGTTGCTGCCAGGAGCAGATCAGCATGTCTTTGCTCCTGTAGAGCAGCGGATGGTCTCAAACTGGCAACCTTTCCATCATCAGCCAAGCAGTGCGGAACCATCCCACCAACAAGACTCCTAAGCCGTCACTAGATTTCTTATATCTGAAAAGATGTTTCTCATTTCAAGCTCGGGTGTAAAGGGAATGCATGATGAGGAGATTTGAATATACTGGAAGGCTCATCAAAGAAATAAAAACTAGGAAGGGCAAGGGAGTGACCACCTGAGCGTGTCTTCCCGAAGCAAGAGGATTGGCTCACACTCATGAACATTGACTCCTGATGCTCTCACTCTTTGGGCCTCAGTTTCTTCCTTTGTCAAATCTGTCTGGAAATGCAGACAGGTCTAAAAGGTCATGTCCTTCCCCACTCCAAATAACCAGACCACATTCAAGAACCTCAAGCATCTGGAAAGGCACACTTCCGTCCAGAGCTGGGGCTCGGACAGACATGATTCTTTGCCCACGCCGAGCACCAAGCTAGTGCTGAAATCCAGAAGGTTTCCCTTGACTAAGAAAGACAGAGTCACACTTTTGACCAAACCTCAGAGTCAAAATGTTTAAAGGGCAGTTGCTTGATAATCACATTTATAACACATCTGAGCATGTTATAAGTAGACTAATATTTTACTCCAAGATGGATTTTTAAAAACCACAAAACCAACTCAGGTTTCAGGTGGATCAGATGGATGTTTACCCAAAATCAGTTGCCAAGAGAAAGCTCAGATATCTAATTTTGAAAACAGAGTGAATGCTGATCTAGCCAAACCTTTTGTGTATCCATTCATCTGTTGATGGGCATGTAGGGTGTCTCCACCTTTTGGCTTTTGTGGACAGTGTTGCAATGGACATTCATCTATTTGAGTCTCTGCTTTCTTGGAGTAGAATTGTGGGATAATAGGCTAATTCAATTTGCAGGGGGTTTGTATTGTTTGGTCTGGTTTAGTCTTTATGAAGAACTACCGCATGTTTTCCAAAGTGTCTATGCCACTTTACAGTCTCATCAGCAATGGGTAAGTGCCCCAATTTCCGTACACCCTAGCGAACATAGCTTCCTTTTACATTTGCTTGTGTATGTATATATATATATATAGGCTTCTTTCGTTTTAATACACCTCAGTGGGGGTGAAGTGGTATCATAGTGTGTCTTTGATTAGCATCTCACTCATGGCTGAGGATGCTGAGAATCTTTTCATGTTTTGGTGGTCATTTCAATGTCTACTTTGGTGAAATATATATTCAACTCGTTTTGTTTGCCCATTTTGTGATTGTGACATTTGCCTCCTCAGCCAGCAGGAGAAATTAAGTCTTGATAATGACTACAGTATGGAAGGATCTGGAAGGAATTATGCTTATGGAAATAAATCAATCACAGAATGACAAAAATTGTATGATCAGTGTATCTAAAAAGACAAGGACACACACATGTCTAGAGAACGAAGTTTGTTTGTGCTTACCGAATAGACAGGGGTGGTTAACAGTGATGGAAATATGTCATTGATTAAGTGTAAGTCTTGCAAGGTTGATATTATAGTTTCTGGCAATAAATTGTACACATGTAAATAGTTGAACTGGCAACAGTTGTGTGATATATTTATTCACCTCGATGACCCAAAAAAGTCATTGTTCTGGATGATTATGCATAACCAATAACCTAATGAGATTTGGTTGCTTTTTGGGAAGCTTAGGGTTTAGTTTCATAGGATAACCCCATTTATTTGGCCTAATAATCTGTTCAATGCCTCTGTTCTACTTTCTCGTTTAATGCATAGTGCTTAGCGTCTTAAAATTTTGCATGTGGTCATGTAAGGCACCACAATCCATCTCTCCTTGCCTGTGATACCACAGGAAGAGGGAGCCCCCATATACAAGGAGTACATAGAACATATGGTTAATTGCCTCCATGAACAACGGCTTCCTCTGTCATGAGATCACCCATTACTAAACATTTTGAATGAAGATTCCATAGAGGAATTCATAAAAAGGGAGAAAACGCAGAATAGAATTTCAAATTATCTTGAACTTTCAGTAGCCTTGGGCTCTGGATAAACACCTGAAACTATTATCCTAAGATAAACTATTAAGCAAAAATATTCCCTTAAGTCCTCTTAAAATCAAACAGCAGTTTAGTTAACATTTAAAACAAAGTCTACCTTAAGCGTGATGATCCCTTCAGAACTATCTATGTGGGATCAAATTGCCACAGCAACTGGAAAGACTAGATAAGAGCCTTAGGGGGCATGGAATTCGTGCTAACAAGAGAACAACTTGGAAAAGCAGTGGCAAAATACCTCAAAGAATGTAATGAATATGACTGAAGGGTAATACACCATTGAACTGGAATATATTTTATTATATATATTCTTGTATACATATATTCTTTTAGTTAAAAAAAGAGAATACCCCTTCTAAATCTATCTGCTGAGCAAACAACAGCTTAGTTAACAGCATCTCTGGTTTCAGATAGCACTCAAAGCGTTCCTTTTGTTTCCTTTGGGATGAGTCATGCCTATCATCTGCTAAAGATTCTCGAGAGCTTTATCCACTTCATCCACACTAAAACAACCCCAAGCCATCAGTGCACATATATCGGCCCCCCTTTTGAATAGTGGGTCAAAGTGAGCCCAGACAGGCTGGTGGACTTAGCAAGGGCACATGGTGAGTTCTGGTGCTGGGGCAGCCACCCAAGTAGCTAGCTATCAGCAGCCCATCCCATGGTCTCTGTGTTATGCTTCTCCGCGTGCCTAGAGACAGGAAACTGAACACACTTCTTCAGTCATCAGGGGGTTCAAGCCTCTGCCTCGATGGATGCCCATGTGTGCACTTATATATGTTTAAATAAAGACAGTGGAAGAATGAATACACCCTGCCCTTCTAGTCTCACTCTGGGTTCTTTAGTCAGGTCACTTGTTTCTCTATGAAAAGTATTATCTTTAATCAAGAGAAAAAGGCCAGATGCTGCCAGCCTGCACATTGTGGGTTCCCTCCCAAGCTTCATTTTGCAGTTGAATATTTTCATTCAAATGCTGCATCTATTCAATCAAAATGTTAATATTCTGATGACAAAGCATGGCTCCATGTGTTATAAACACTTTTCTTTCCCACCTCTGTGCCCCAGCAAAGCACTGAGCTGGAGTTCAGAAATAGGCAGGCCGTTTTGATTTAAAGGGGGCACTTGTACACTGTGATGCTCCCATAATTGATCAGTCGAAATAATTCAGATGATTAAACTACAATCTATATGCACTCACCCATATTTTGTATCTCTTATTGTGCTCTGCACATTGCTATCACACAGCTGCTAAGCCTCTGTGCATTTGTAATGATCAGGGGGACTAGGAAATGAGCAGCTGTCCTTTTAAATCTGCATTAAATGTGCGCTTAGTGATGTTATCAAGGAGTGTAACTCTTCTTTCATACTTTGCTGCATAAATAATGCTGCAGTTGGAGCAAATAAATAATCAGGTTTCAACTTCAAGGCATTATCTCTCGGACTAGAGAGATTATGTATTGTAACAAGTCAGATGCACAGAATCATCTCAGGAATTTTGAAATATTAATCTCTTTCTCCCCTAGATGCAGTGTGCCAAACATGCAGCTTTCACATCCCATCATGGCTCACACTGTGCTATTCCCACTGCAAAATGGATAGATAGCTTGTGAAGCAGCATCAGCTAGCAATGACCCCATCAATGCATGCTTCCTCTGTGCTGATCGGCATCGTATGATTACAGAGCAAAGCAGGGAAGCCAGAGGAGAGCATAGCGGGACTGTAGGCGAGTGTGCTGGGCTCTCGTAATTCCTATCACATGCTAGTTCAGCCACTGGCTCATTTGTGCCCCATCTGTCATTAACTCTCTAATAATGAGAATGAGCTATAAGGGACACAAGCACGAAGCTACTGTGGGCCTTCGAACCCCAGGAAGAGATAGCCTGGTTGGAGAGGTGACATATCATGATTTGAAATATAGATAGAATATGAGGAAATGGATCCAGAGTGATTTGGGTTTGGGGAAGAGATTTGGGGTGTCAAATTCCAATCTGTTCCAAAAGATCACCCAGAATTGTCATCCCCATTCTGAGAATTCCTATAAAAGGAACTGGCTGGTCAATAGTCACTAGACGTGCACCTCTTGACTTCACCCTGGGTGAAACCAGCCTGTGCTTTGGGGCATAAGCTCAGGGCCCCACTAAAGGATGTATCTATCTAGAGACAGGTATGTGCGCACATGCGTGTATTTTAATTCCAGCAAAGTTTCCATTTGCTCATAAAGCGGCTGCATCCAACCAGAGGGGGTACCTTTATCTAACTGACATGGAGGAACTGACATAGCTGAACAGTGGCGTAACCCCAGCCATCTATTTTAAGTGTATGTGAGAGATCGAATAACACCTCCAAAGACATCCATGTCCTAAAACTAAGAACCACAGGGTGACATATTCATATTATTATTTATGGAAATGGCATTACAATGATTGTGGTAAATGGTGGCACACACCTTGACAAAGGGGATTATGCTAGATGACCCAGTGAGCCCCAATCTAATCATCCATGTGCCCCAAAGATGAGGCCTTTTTCCAGCTACGGTAGGTCAGACACATGAGCCTGGAGAAGGGATTCGTCACCCAGTGTTAGCTTTGGAGGTAGAGGGAGAGGAACAGGCACCCAATTATGGTACAAAACCCCCAAACCCGAACAAGTGAAGATCATAGCTTCCTGTCTAGAGCCTCCAGGAAGGGACCCCACCCTGCTGTCACGTGGACCGCAGCCCAGTGAAATCTATGCGGTCCTTCCAACCCCTAGAATCAGCGTAGTAACTGTGTGTTACTTTTAAGCTGTTAAAATTGTAGTAGCTTGTACGGAGGCAACAGAAAACTAACATATGCACCATCCATCATAGCTTCTCTACCCTGAAATGCCAAGAACTTGAGTCTTAACTTGAAGCAGAGCAGAAACACATATTGCACATAGTCTTTTGTAACAAGAAGTTGTCCCTGAGAGCCATTCACTGTGTTGAGGCAGCAAATGGAATAGGTTGGCATGGCCAGAGTTCTTAGAGAGTCGCCATGGCTTCAAGGTCGTCACCCAAAACAACACTAAACAACCCACTGCCATTGAGTCAAGTCTGACTCACAGCAACCCTTTACAGGGTTGCCCAGACTAGAACTCCTCTCTTCCTCAGAGCAGCTGGTGAATTGGAACAGCCAACCGTGCAGTCGGCAGCACAACACTAACCCACTCTGCCGCCAACCCTTTAAAAGCCAACCAACCCTTCTTTAGCCTGGAATCAATGGCAGCATCGCAGTTTTCCCAACAGATTATGGAGTTTCCATAAATCCCGGTGTGGCGTTCCTCCATACTTAGACTACATAGAGTGTCTTTTATGAAGACTGAGATGTAACTGATACAAGACAGCTCTATGTTGACATCCTAACGCACATAATCTATTACTGTTTTCTCGCGTAAGTATTTTGTCATGCGGCTTAAAAATCTTCATAAGACTATTTAAATGGCCACCCAGTATTTCATTACATAAAGTACTGAGCCATTATTTTAATTGAATTATTAGCCTATTTACATTAACATATTTTCATTAACGTACATATAAAATTAAGAACAAGAATTAAAAGAAAGCAATACATCAAATTCTTTGCAGGTTTTGAGTAAGTCTAGGTGAAATCTAGTTGCACATCAAGTAGCTTCAAGATGAAAAACAGCCTGTTGCTCAGACTGTTTATACGAGGGAATTGTCTACCTCCTCTCGCTTAGTCCCCTCCGTTCCATAGCCAGGCACCTGTTTTCTTCCCTGAACTTATTAGGAGCTGTAATGATTTTTGCATACCATTTTATCCAATGGCATGTAACCTGCCACCCCAGGCACATCTTAGCATGTCAAGGGCCAGAACCATGAATGTCTTGCCCACACTTGACCCCGAAATATAACACAGTTCCTGGAATGGAGTATGGGTTTTACAAATAATTATAAGGGAAATGAATGAAAGTAGTTCTCCATGAAATTCTCTATGATTTATGCTCAAAGAAAGACAATAGAAACTCACAAATAAGTCAAAGAAGCAGCATATATCCTAAAAGGTGAATTAAACCTATACACTAGGATGATAGTTAAGATATTTTTAATAGGCCTACCTGAAATCCCCTCTGGGAAATAGTAAGACATGTATATATAAATAAGAAAATATTACCAAAGAGATCTTGTAAGAGAACTAATTTATAATGCATAGACTTCAGCATACTTTCAAATTCAGAATGTTAAAGATACAATATTCAGTGTTTTGAAACTTTTATCATCTTTAGATAATGGCATAGAAAGCAAACCATATGGGCTATGTGATACCTTCCCCAAAACCTCTTTTTTAATCACTCTATATAATTAACCTTCCTCTCCTGTCTTAGACTGCTTTCTGCCCTTCACAGTGCATTTTCATAAGATTGTACATTACAACTATTTGTATATGCCACTCCTTATTTGACTCTATGCCTCTTGAGGGCATGGTCAATGTCTAATTTATAGTAACCCTTCCAAGTCCCCATATACAAGTCTTAAAGGAATGAAGGACAGTAAGCTATATTAATTCACACTTGTGCCCATTTCAAAAAAGATGATCCAATGTTACAAGGAAATTGGCAAACCATATCATGAATATCACATGCAAGTAAATGTCTTCTGTAGATAAATTTAAAATGGATGCAGCAGTATATCCACAGGGCACTGCCAGAAGCTCAAGCTGGATTGAACATGTCGATTTAGAGATACCATTACTGATTTCAAATGGATTTTGGCGGAAAGCAGAGAATACTAGAAATATGTTTACTTGTGTTCCAGCAACCAAACAGAGGCATTCAACTGTTTGGACCATAATAAGCTATGGATAACCACGCAAAGACTGGGAATTCCAGAACACTTCATTGTGCACATATGGAAACTGCACATACACTAAGAGGCAGTCATTCAAACAGAGTAAGATGCTAGTGCCTATTTTAAAACCAGAAATCAATGTGCATAAAAAGGTGTCCATCACCATCCATATTGAATCTGCATACTGGGCAAATAAGCTGAAAAGTTGGACCACACGAAGAACATGGCATCGGGATTGGACAAAGGCTCATTAACAACTTGTTGCAGGTAATACAACCTTGCTTGTTGAAAGCCAAGAAGATGTGAAGTCTCTACTGATAAAGATCCAAGACTGGTGCGGGGGTGGGGGTTGGTGGGGGGGGGAGGAGCTGATACCAAGGGCTCAAGTAAAAAGTAAATGCTTTGAAAATGATGATGGCAACATACGCACAAATGTGATTGATACCACTGATGTATGGATTGTTATAAGAGCTTTAAGAGGCCTCAATAAAAGGATTTAAAAAAACAGGGGGATGAACAACAAAATTTGTGAATGAAGGGAGACAGCAGTCTGTGTCAGATATGAAAAAAACAGTAATGTACAATTTATCAAGGGGTCACTAGGTGGGGAGGGAGGGAGGGAAGCTGATACCAAGGGCTCAAATAGAAAGTAAATGTTTAGATAACGATGATGGCAACATATGTACACATATGCTTGATATAATTGACGTATGGAATGTTATAAGAGCTGTAAGAGCCCCCAACAAAATGATTTTAAAAAATCCAAGACTGTAGCCTTCAGTATGTACTACAACTCAATAGAGGAACAAAAATGAATATAACTCACCAATAGACAGCATCATGATAAATGGAGAAAAGATTAACGTCCTCCAGATTTCCCTTTACTTAGATCCAATGCTTATGCAAGCAGCAGTCAAGAAATCAATGAGGAACTGCACTGGGTAAATCAGGTGCAAAGAGTAAAGATGTCACGTTGAAGACTAAGATGTGATTGACCCCAAGCCACAGTATGTTCAACTGCCTTACATACATGTGGAAACAAGACAAAGAGGAAGACTGCAGAAGAGATGCACTTGAGTTGTGGGGTTGACAAGGAATATTGAAAGGACTATGAACTTCCAAAAGAACAACACAGCTGTCATGGAGGAAGTTCAGCCAGAATTTTCCTTCGAAGTGAAGATGGTGAGACTTGGGGTCACGTGTTCTGCACATGTGAACAGGAGAACCAGCTCCTGGAAAGCAACAGCATGTTCAGTAAACTGGAGGGTCAGCAAAGAAGAGAAAAACCTTCACCGAGATGGGTTGACGCTGTGGGTGAAACAAAGGGTGCAATCGTAATTGTGAGAATGGTGTAGGGCTGAGCCATATGTTTCCTGCTGTAAATAGGGTTGCTATGAGTCGATGCTGACCCAAGGGCACCCAACATCACACACAACTCTCATGGTAATCATGATGAGCTACATCCATAGTAGTGGGTAAGATATTTAGTGGGCACTCTTTTAAGGGTACCAAGCCATTTTCAAGTACCTCGTATACATGTGAAAGTTGGACACTGAATAAGGAAGACCAAAAAAATCGATACATTTGATTTGTGACATTGGCTAAAAATAGTGACTGTCCCATTGACTGTCGAAAGAACAAACAGACCTGTCTTGGAAGAAGTATGATGTTCTTTAGAGGCAAGAATGGTGAGACTTTGTCTCCTATACTTTGGACGTGTTATCAGGAGAGACCAGTCCTTGGAGAAGGACATCATGGTTGGTGGGTAAAGAGGAGAGGCAGCGAAAAGAGGAAGGCTCTCAGTCAGATGACTGAATCTTGGGGATACAACGAGTTCAAACATGAGAACGATTGTAAGGATGGCACAGAATGGTGTGGCATTTCCTTCTGTTGGACACAGGGTGGCAGTGAATTGGAGCACACGCAACAGCACCTAGCAACAACAACACTCTAAAGGAGGCAGGTGACATCAAAGACCCAGAACAAAAACATCACATCAATGTGAATGAGGGGGAGTGCAGAATAGAGAGCCAAAGCCCATCGGCAGACAACTGGACACCCCCTTATAGAAGGCTCACAAAGAAGAGACGAGCTAGTCAGGGTGCAGTATTGCACCGATGAGAAATACAACTTTCCTCTAGTTCTTTCATGCTTCCTCCCCGCCACCTTCCACTATCATGATCCCAATTCTATCTTACAAATCTCTGGCTAGACCAGAGCATGTACACGGGTACAGATAAGAGCTGGAAACACAGGGAATCCAGGACAGGTAAACCCCTCAGGACCAATAAAGAGAGTAGCGATACCAGGAGGGGAAGGGGAAAGTGGGGGGAGAAAGGGGGAACTGATCACAATGACCTACATATAAGCCCCTTCCCTGGGGGATAGACAATAGAAAAGTGGGTGAAGGGAGACATCGGTCAGTTTAAGACATGAAAAATTAATAATAATTTCTAAATTATCAAGGGTTCGTGAGGGAGGGAAGGTAGAGAAAGGAGGGGGGAAATGAGGAGCTGATACCAAGGGTTCAAGTAGAAAGAAAATGTTTTGAAAATAATAATGACAACAAATGTGCTTGACACAATGAATGGACAGATGTATTTTGAAAGTACGAGCCCCTAATAAAATGATTTTTTTTAAAAAGACTTTCAAGGGGCTCAAGTAGAAAACGTTTTGGAAATGATGATGGCAACATATGTACAAATATACTTGAAACAATTGATCTATGTATAAGAGCCCCCAATAAAATGATTTAAAAATAAAAATTTTTAAATAAATAAAGGAGGCTGGCTTATTTAATCCTTTCAGCGATATTCTTATTATACCTATTGGACAGATTAGGAAAGGGGTTCTGAGGGGTAATGACTTTTGTCCAATGTCACATAGACCACTTTTTGTTTAAAGGAACCAGGACTAGACTAGAAAGACAAAGCAAGAGAAAAGGCAAAGAAAAGTAGGGGCAAGAGACATTCTAAGCATTTCAGGGCAAACCTGTCATCAGGGAAGCTTCCTTCTTGTGGAAATAACGATTGAGGAAGACTAGGTGTTCTGATTAGAACAGGGAGACCTGGAGATGCCCCCTGTGAAGAGCTACGGGGGTCCCTGGATGAGGGCACGGCCTCCATTGTACCTTCCAGGAGCGTAAAGGCCGCGAGCAACTCTGCGAACCTTCGAACTTCCAGTTCTTTTATATCGTAAGCCTTTTGCCAGGGAGTTGATTCTAATTTACGCCGGCCCTAAGTGCTTGGGAGTAGTTTTGCTCCATAGAGTTTTGTGGGCTAAATTCTCTAGGAAGGCAAATCAGCCGTTTTTCCATCCCATGTGTTCCAGAGTGGGTCCAGAACTGCCAATCTTCTGGCTACATCAGGAGAGTAAATCAGTGGTTGCACTGAGAGACATTGTAAGGAAGATATTTTAGGGTCTCTGGTATTTTGTCCATGGAAACAAATAAGCACAATACCATCTCTATTCTTCTACGGGTTAATTTAAAGGGTACATAACTATGACACATCTTGGACTCTGATTAAGTTAGCTAAGTAGCTGAAAGAAAAGGCACCCCCCACCCCCCGCCCCAAATCAGATTAGCAGTATGTAAATAAGCATCCCCCTCTAGCAGCCAGGAAAAAATCACGGCAAATCATTAGCAGTTGATGATGCATTTAACCCACACAAAGTGGTCACAATAAGAGACAATCACTGGCCTTAGAATGGACCGGTATTTCACTTTCAGGGAAGTCTATCATCCCTGTTGATGGAAGGTGCCCACTCATAGGGCCCCATGCGCAACAAAACCAAACCCTGACCAGCCCCGTGCCAGCCTCACAATTAGTCTTATGTTTGAGCCCATCCTTGCGGCTGCTCTGTCAATCCAGCCTGTAGAGGGGTTTCCTGGTTTTCGTGGCCCCTCCACTTTACCAAGCATTTCTGTCCTTGGTGACCTGGGATGTGCACAGCCATCCTTCTCATGCTCGTGTGCTTTAGGGTTTTCCCCACAGTCGGAAGACCCAACAGTCATGCCAAGTGAGAGATATTATTTGCTACTCAGTAGCATTTTCAATTTATGGAACCCTGGTGATGCTGTGGGTAAAGCACCTGGTTATTTATCGAAAGGCGGAGGGTTGGATCCCAGCAACTGCTCCCAGGGGTAGAAAGATAAGACAGTCGACTTCCATGAAGATCTTTAGCCTCAGAAATCACATCGGGTCAGGTCGCTAGGAGGCAGAATCTACTCAACGGCACGGGGTTTGGGGTACGGTGTAAGAGTGACTGAAGAGAGATGATGTGGTTCATAAACCTCCAAAGAAACGCTGGAAAGCCATGGGCTGATGTTTGGCAGTGTGATATGAAGCACAGCCACTTCCCTTCATTTCTGTGAATCTAGTTAGCCATTCTAAGGCTTCCCCACCAATGTTACAGTGTCCAGAGTTTAAAAAACACAAATAATCATATCCATTTTAAAGCTTTGCATTGACCATCAGCCTAGCACTTATTCACTCAGACAAGCGTGCAGGTTTGACAATTTGGAAACATTTATAATATGCACCGTTGAGCCGGTGCAACCATCTATTTTTCCATAGACATGGGCAGGCCAGCAGCAATAACTAACTAGGAATTTCATTAGAGCAGCTGGGCTTCCACCACAATTTATAGACTCAACTGTTTTCAGCGCTGTGGAACTGCATCTAAAATGTCAGAAGTTCATTTGAAACCAACACTAGTTTGAGACTTTAGCAGGTTGCCTAAGCAATCATCATAACTGACAGCTTTTTAAAGAGTTGAGGTTCTTAAATTCCAACCACTGTGCTGACCACGGCACAAACATGAGTTATCACAGTTACTTCATAAGGAGGACCCTATTACTACGATTCCCCATTTGGTAGACGGAGGAACAGAAGCTAGGAGGAGGGGCAACTTACCCAAGTCCACACAGATATGGAATGGCAGCACCAGAGCTTCAACTCAAGGTGAACTGTTCATGTAATACATAATGATGAAAGTCAGGAGCAAGGTGGAATCCTGGATCCAGTTAACAGCCCAAGATAAAAGTCAGGTTTATTGACGAAGTCCTGGAAGTACTTAGCTGTGAGTCAAAAGGTTGGCTGGTGGTTCAAACCCACCACGCAACTCAATGGAACAAAGACCTGCCACTCTACAGCCATAAACAGTAAAGCCTGGAATCAGCTCTGATCTGTCCCCTGGGGCAGCTACAAGTCTAAAACGGAATCAACAGCACGCAGCAACAACAATACTTTCTTAAATAACCAAACAGTATTGACTTGGAAAGGTCTAACTTTTGACAAAAATCCATTGATCATCTGTTCAAAGTAAAGCATTGTATATACAGAAGGTATCGTTCCTGTCTCTGGAGAACCAACCATCTTCTTTCCTTATTTGTCTGTTTCTTTTCCTCCCCCGCCTCCCTTCCTCCCTTTCATTTTTGGTTTCAAGAAACTGTGTTTGTGTGTTTAGTGCACATAAAACAAAACATCTGCCTGTCAACATGTTGCACAGGGTCTTATCAAGAAGACTGTAGGGTAGGGAGAAGTGGAAAAACTGGAAGTTATCATGCGGTACAACAAACAAAAGCACACATTCAGGCGATACAGGGGGATGAGACAAAATGGAGCAAGAAAAGGTGGTTCCGGGTTAAAGTTATAGGTAAAGCAGTTCCAAATGACCCGGAGAACCAAGATTTGATGACCCTGACTGGTGGCGATAGAAGAGAGCTGCAGACTGTGAGCCCAGCATCTTCACAGGTGCTTTCTGTTACGGACGGAGAAGTCGTCAAGGAGACTCTCGAAGGGCATGATGGTGGCGAGAGCTATCAGCCAGGGACATGACAAGGTCTACTCGAGTTTAGTTAGACTTCAGAAGATCACAGGAAGCAGAGTAGTCGTTGCCCTCCAAAGCCACACCTTCGAGGAGCTAGAACACATGATAGGCCTTCAAAACGTTAATGGACAAGTATAATGAAAAGATAATAGAATTTCCACAAACTTTTGAAGCCCCCTCACTGTAGCCATTCTTAAGGTTACCCCTCTCAAAATATAAAATTAGGTTGGCTTCACTTATAAGAAAGACTATCTTTTAGGAACCTTCAGAGGGGCCATCATTTTAACAGGCTGAGATTCAAGCGAAGAGTCACTAACGTCATGAATTCTAGATGATGAATTCTGGAAAGGTACCAGGTTTGTTAAAATGCTTAAGAAGCGCTCTCGGCAGCAGATAGTCCTTGTGCTGCTGACAAGATAGCGAAGGGAAAACGCCCAACTGGATGTGTGTGCCTCTTGCCTGCAGATCTGAGCCGCAGATATTAAAAGCCAAGCCCAGGAAGCTCCGAGGATGCCCAGTTCCTTGCCGTGTATCACAGCTTGTCAGCATGACCAAGTCCTCTCACTCAAACAAAGAAGGGGGCGGGTGTGAAGGGAGCAAACAAGATAAGCACACTCCATTTTCACCCCTATTAATGTGATTTCTTTGCTTGGCCATGTTCAGGATCAGCTTCCTTCTCTGTGTTCGCCCTGAAGATAGCAGTGAATTTTTAATGCAAATCAACTGTCTAACGGTATTTGTATTACAATAATAACCTGGAAGAACTTGTTTAATATCAGAAGACTTAGTGGAGCAGATGAATAGTTCCAACACGATATCCATGGGATAGAAATTCAATTAAAAATGGCAAGTGCTGCTGGAGAGAGGTAGTTATTGTTCAACACGTACCACAGGGCCCTTTGTTGAAACACAGCTATTAGCTGAACTGGTTGAGAAATTCTGTTTTCCTTTATGGCAATCTGTTAGCTTATATAATGTTAAATTAATAAAAAAAAAAACAAGCTGCCTTTGTGGTGGGAGAGCAGAATGAGGCCAAGGGCTAGCTGCATATTTTATAATTATGGATTAAGTGCATTATGCCAGGCAAATTAAAGCTATGCCACGATTATAATAAAAATGAGGGAGTGTGCATCTTCACAAGGTGATTGCCTGACGGTTGCATCCAAAAGAGAATGTTGGGACTCTACCCCCCCAAAGGCCATTGCAGCCTGCTGGAAACAAGGAGGAGGAAATTACCTTCTCGCACACTTTCCTTCTGAGTAGGTGGAACAGTACTTTTGAAGAAAGTCTGCTGAAAGCCAAAGGGCTGTCGACTGTCTCTGCGATGCTTCTCTAACTGGGTCCCACTTCCCAAGAAGCCAGCACGTTCCAAGGGTTAGAGAGCGGCCAAGTCCGCTGAGGAGCGAATGAACCCCCAGAAAGGAGGGATCTGGTCAACAGGTAAGGACCAGCAAAGACCCAGGAGGGCTGAGCCCACTGAGGCTAAGTGGGTGCAGGATCGTGAAAGCCAGCCCTCTGCACCCTTCTGGGCCTTCTGCAGGGCATCAGAAGTCCTTGCCGACGTTCTATCTTCTGCTAGTTAGGAAAGCAAAAGCCCTTCTTGTGAAAACAACGGACACGTTTGTGTTCCCTGATCTCTGTTGCAAAGAGGGCAGGAAATCTTCCCATCTTTCTTGGCTCTTTTCCTTAATACATTTGCTGTGTGGGAGCATACTCAAGAACGTGTGTGTGCGCGTGATGACAAATCATGCTCGGCAAATGGAATATCAGTCCTGCTGGCCATACGCTTTCACGCCTGGCAAATGATGAGGCTCGCAGTGCGTAACACAATTTTCCTTCTGCCAAGACTCCGGCATATTGTGCTTTTCAGAAAACAAACTTTTCAACCCATATTGTTTGTAATGGTGCATGGGAGCAGAAGAGTGTGGGTACTTTTGGCCAAGTGCATGCAGCACACATGAGGAGACAGAGCTAAGGACTAGAAGCTCATCAGCAATCCAGACATCCATCCCCAGAAGAGGTGACATTGTAGGGACAACTCCTTCACTCCCCTCTTATTCATACCCTACTGTGGGAGTGTCACATTATGGAGTGGGGATCATCTACATTAGGATCTCTTGAGAGCCCCCCTCAAAAAAAAAATGAGTCCGAGGTCCAGTTCCCTTGTCAGAATCTCCAAAGGAGCTGGCATTCTACCAGGATTGGCTCAGGCCATCTGCAACTTGAGAATGAGCCTTCTAGTTTCCTCTTGGGTCAAAGACACCAATGTCTACACAGATTCTCAGAAATACTTCATCAGATTACCATCACACTCCTCTTTAATTTTCCTGACAAAGGAATCCAAGTTCAGGAAGGAAAATCAGCCTGTCAAGGGTCACTCGGGAGTTGGTGCCAGAGTTCAGTCCAGGTTGGCGAAGATGCCTGCCACTTATACATTAACATGATTTAAAAGCACCCTCCCAATCGTCATGACACACAGTTCGCATAGTAATTTATAACCTTTGTGCGTCAAGCGGGACTATATGTAGATTGCCAAGTTGTGCCTAGAGGCTTAGAGATTTGGTTGACTAGGATGCCAACTCTGTGTGCTTTGTTCAACCAAGTGGGGAGCATCGGGCTGCTCTGGGAATGGTGGGGGTGAGAGTGTGGGATGGGGTGCAAGTCACTCCCTGGCTCAGAGTACAGGTGTGCTCCCACAGGGAAAGCCTCCAATCGGAAATGGCGTGCCAAGGGGTACAACAAGGCTTCTCAGCAGGGTTTGAGATACTAGGCAGGCAGACCCCACAGTCCAAGCTCTGCGCACCCCTCAAGGAGCTCCCTGCCCTCAACTCAGCACAGTTCCAGGAAGGTCAGCAGCAAGGTCACCTTTAAGCTCCGCCTCAGGGACAGGCACAGCCCAGACTCCATGCGCAAACATTGATAGAAAGGATTACAGCAAGGCGGCTCAAATAAAAATGGATCGAGGATTCAAAACCAATTACCAAAGCATAATCTCACTCAGATGGGCACGCTAAGAATAATTACTCTCCGTAAGAAAAATGTCTGTGGTAGACACGTTGCAGAAGGCTGCATAATTAAGTACAGCTGCCAATCCTCATTTATCTTGCTGGCAATTTGCATTGGAGGGTCCACCTGGATTGCCAAAGGCGCAGTGCTGGTGCTCACAGAGGGCCTGAGAGCCAGGGGCTTAAGATTTCTAAAGCAGTGGGACTCTGGGCAGAACCCCGCCCTGCTCTCACAACCAGTTCGCATCTCTAGTTTCCTCAACCAGGCACCACTGATGCGCCATGTCTCCCCTCTCTTTCCTGAAAAGGCCCATCCTTCCTCTTTGCATAATCAAATCCTAGCCATCCCTCAAGGCTTAATTTATAGTGAGACTCTCTGTGAAGCCTTCTCTTTGCCTCAATTTCCTCGCCTGTGAAAATGGGGAAAGTAACCATCGCCACCTCATTGGTTGGACTGTTGTGAGACTTTACTTACTACATGTGCAATGTTCTTTTTTTTTTCTTCTTGTGGAGCATATTTCCTTAAAAAACAAACCTCACGTGGGAGCACCCTGGACCGTTATTTCTTTTGAAAATAATGATTCATTCTCTAAGGAGAGGCTGGTAGGGAACTCAGACGTGTGTGTCTGCATGTGTGTGTACACACAGATACCAGAACACCTCTCTCAAACAAGGAGGCTCCACGTTAACATTTCCAGCAATATTTGGTGTCTGTTTACGAAAACGGAAGCACATGCTTTCTATACAAAGGAGGGTGTCACTTCTGTAGAGGCAGACATTTCTGGTTGCCCACACCCACCCCTCTTGTCCCTGCTGCCTTTCTCCACCTGGGAGTGGTGGACATGGGAGAGGAGCCTTCGCCCAGGCCCAGGGCAGCACTGGGTCCCCCTTGCTTGCTCTGGGCCTCCGTGGAGGGGATGTGACCAGACGAAAGGAGGTGCAGGTTCCTGCAGGGCTTCTCCTGGCTTACCGCTAGGCAGTTGGCCAAAGAAGTAGGGTTTCTAGAAGGTGTGTGTTTGTTTAAAACAAAGCAACCATGTTTTTGTTTTTCAACTGACCACCTCTGTGTCATGGAGCGTAAGGGGCGGTTTCTCCCCCGGGAGGAAGAAGGTTGGTGTATAGAGTGGTGGGGCATTGGGAGGACGCCTGGAGGTGGAGCTGGCCCGAGACGGAGGCTGCGTGTCGTCAGAGAGAGAGAGGTCAGTGGAAGACAAGACTGGGAAGTTGCCGGAGGGCTGAAGAGGCAAAGGGTAGGGCGAGCAGGTGGGCACGGAGGCTGGCGATGGGCAGAAGCCTGTGTAGGCCAGGATCTGCTGAGCGGGATTGTAGAGGATCTGAGGCAGCGAGGAGGAGCCATAGGCCAATGAGGACAGAGGGACCATGTCCTTGAAGGCCCCCAGGACTGCAGCCGTGACAATGCCCAGGTACAGGCCGATGATGTTCAGCACCGTCGACGTCCACAGCAGCCGGTAGAGGTGGACCACATCCTGGCAGCCGCTCACACCAACGAACTCGTAGTAGCTCGTGGAGTGCTCGGTGTTTTCGCAGTTGTCCAGGTCACAGCAGTAGCAGGTGTTGCTCTTCACCTTCAGCTGGCAGGGGCCATTCAAGGAGTGGCAGGTGACCTCTGTCAGACAGATGTCATATAAATATCCTATGCCGCTGGAGTAAAATTGGCATCTTCTGGTGGTGAGTGGCCTCGGTTCCATCGACTATGGCACAACAGAATACGGCCACCACTCCAAAGCTGATGAACACGATGGCTGCCACCAACGGAACCAGGGCACAGGACCAATCCCAAAGCAGGCTTCCCTGGGGATGCCTTCAAGGCAACACAAAGAATCGGACTCAAGAAGAAGCGATGTGCAATGTTTAGAAGAGTGTGAGGCACACAGTAGTCAATCAATAAATATATGGTGCTACAGCATAAGCACTACCCCTTGGTGATGTAGTGAGCTGTTAACCTCAGGGTCAGTGGTTCAAAACCACCAGCTGCTCTATGGGAGAAAGATGAGGCTCTATGCTCCTTGAAAGATTTGCAGTCTTGGAAATCCTGTGTAGGGTTTCTATGGGTCTGAATTCACTCATAGGCAATGGCCTTAGAGTTTTTCGTTTATTGGTTGGTTTGATATCTTCTTACTGTTATCTGCTGACCAGGACTGACCTATTTCTCTGATTAGTCATAGCCTTAAGCACTCACTGGAGAAAAAATAACGCTGTCTAGTCCCATATAGATTTTAAGTCTCAGAAACCCCAGAGGGCAATTCTGACCTTCCCTCTAGGGTCTCCGTGAGTCAGAGCCAGCTCGGTGGCAGTGAGTTCGGGGTTTGGCCTTCAGCACTTGAGGACCCTTCTGCACCCACCATCCTCATGAGCATGCCAGGTGGTGGTCCTGGCTCTAAACAAGCTGTGTTCTCCAGTCTGTACGCTCCTCCAGAGCCTGCAGCCCGAACCCCTCAGAGTCCCCTTATAAAGAGCGTGCCATGGACACACTGGCTGATAACAGAACCAGAGGGCTTCCCAAGTGGCAGGCTCATCAGGACATTTCATCCAACAAGTGAGAAGAAAGAAGACAAAGAAGCATGGGATCGGCCAATCCCATCCACCTCCGGCCAGGAATAAGGCCCCCGAAACAAAGGAGCCGCCCTCAAGTCTGCAGCGACGACGCATGGCGATCCGCGTGGACCACACAGTGGAACTGCTGCACAAAGGGCCCCCAGCTATTGGCTTTAATGACGCAAATAGCCAGGTATTTCTTTGGCAGCACTGTTGGATGAATCTGCACCACCAGCTTTCAGGTCAGCAGCTGAGAGCCAACTGTTTCTACCACTCACGGACTTTCAGGATAAGATCCAGGAGGCCACTTTCAACACACAAGGAATGTGCTACCTTCACCATGGCCAGCCTGTCCCTCCCCATGGTGAACCCTACTCACCCAGTCACCCAGGCCTCTGCCCTTCCAGTTACTTGCTCTATGCCCTGTGCTGACCGCAGGCTCAAGGCCACCTGACCCAATCCCCAGAGCTTCCTCCAAAGTCTCTCTCAAAACCTTCCTTCTCACTGGGGTGCTAGTCGCTGAGGGCTGTGTGAGGGGCCCCCTTTCTTGGAAGTATTGACAGTAGTTTTGCTTTTTTCTTGTGGCAAATGTCTATAACCAAATATCTGATAGATACTTCAACAATCTTCACATGTACCATTCAATGGCATGAATTATACTCAACCACCACCCTGACCCATCCTCAAATCATACCATCACTTTCAACGGAAGCTCGGTAACTACAATAATTTTTTTTTTGACAAGAACAAAAACCTCTGTTAATCCTAACAATGATCTATCACATTGTTGTCCTTTGTTATTTACTGTCGAGTCAACTCAGGGTGACGACAGAATTTCATCAAGGGTGGCACCTGGTGAGGTCCAATTAATATCCATTGAATAAAAGCTTGGATAAATGAATGAATCCTTTCATTTGCCACTTATTAAAGGTGACTCAGTGTTTCTCTACCCTGAGCATTGAAAGAAGTCAGGTCGGACCACAGTATTGGAAACAATGGTGTTTTATGGAAAAACACATATAATTGATAGAAACAAATGCTTTTGGACACCAAAGTCTTCGCTGCATGATAAATAGAATGCATAATGGACACAGTAGTCATCAGTTTGAGAGTAGAAATATGATTACTACTCATCATAAGAGCTTACATTTCTAAGCTCCTATGAGCCCTCAGACATTGTCCCACAAATTCCAAGACACCAGTTCATTACTTTTTACCCCAACCCCATGGGGTAGGCCCCAGATGCATGCTTCTTTTGCAGATGAAGAAAACAGACGTGGAGCCATGGCAAACAGCTTGCCGCAGCTACTAAGGGCCGAGGCGAGGTAGCCTGAAGTGGCAGGTCATGGCTCTGCAGTGCATGCAGCGACGGTGCACCCGAATCATCCGGACGTGAAAGATACCAGTGCTCTCCCTTGACAAAGCCCACGGCGCTCAGGGGGTGGACAACCCAAGGGCAACCCAGTTTGTTGTCATGCAAGACTCTGGGGAGAACTCTCCCTAAAAAAATTACCTGACAAACAATGCGATGCTCAGAAGTTAGAACTTTGCTTGGAATTTTGGAACCCAGCAATGTGGGATTTCTCATGGAAATATGTGCGTACCAATGATGTGCTTTGAATGAATAGTCCATTGCCGCACACGCTATTTATAGAGCAGCATTTCCCAGAGAAGGCGGCTGAGAAAGTCCCTCTCAGCCAGAGACCAGCCCCCTGAAGTTGGAGTAAAATACGAACAGGGCAACCCAAACAGAGCCCTCAAGCTCTTTTGAATTAAATCCAATCCTGTGGGAAAGTATAAAGCCAGGGAGGGGGCCATGTTTTTAAGAACCACGCAGTCAGATTCCAGCACGCTAATGAATCCCGAAAAGCTCGTGGTTGTAAAACAAGATGAATACCACCCTTCATTAGTGCTGCATTTGATGGCTGTGTAAAAGGGAGAAAATGATCCACTTAAAAGGGGTCTTTAACATTGATGGGTCAATTTCATCAATTCCAGGATTTACCCAGGTGTCTTTGCACCACATCACAATGAGCCCCTGGATCCACACATGCCATCTTCTTTGCTGTCTTGTGTTGATGATGAAGAGTCTCTTTGAAGGCTTGTCTCTTCATTATCTTTTAGGTCCCAACTCAAATGTCACCCCCCAAGCACGGTGGGGACGAGATGAGACAAGCCAAGGCACAAAATTAAGGGAGGCCCTTGAAAGACTCTGGGAGTGAGTGTCTCCCTAAACCTTGGGCCCGGTGCCCCATCAGCCTCCCCTTAAGCCTGGTCCAGACTTTTGGTAAGAACACTCCTGGTCACTCTCCCCATAGCCACTTTGTGTGGATCACATCAGCCTGTGCATTTACACATTCTCTTCTTAACCTGTTTCTTTTCTTTAGCTACTTCCTCTGACTACAATGTCCACTCCATGATGTCAGGGACATGGTCTGTCTAGCCCGTCCCCGCCTCTCCTCAGTGCTCCTCATGCCCCATTGCCACGGAGACCACACTGACTCAGCGTGACAACCGCCATGGGTTTCTGAGACGGTAACTGTTTACGGGAGTAGAAACCCCAATCCTTCTCTCTCAGCGCTGCTGGTGGTTTCGAACTGCTGACCATGTGAGCACCGTCCAGCGCATATCCACGACCCCTCCACCTAGGTGGTGTTCGTTTTATCTCTCAAGCTTTGGAAAAGGTGGCCCATGTGCTTATGTTCTGATTTTTTTCTTGACCAACTCAGAAGTCTGTGTCCCAAAGCTCTTCTGCAGCATCCAAGTTCTGAGCTTGGACCTATGGCACTGGTTCCGTCTGGATACACTGGGTCAGAACCAACTCCGTGAGCCCTAACAACCTAACGGGCACTTGAACATAGTTTCAGTTAAATCCTCTGAAATACACGTGGCTCCAATTTCAGAGAGGAGGAAATCAACATGAAGGTGAAAGACACGATATACTGGGTCATGATTTTACCACTACAATTCAGGCATCCCAGATTCAACCTCTAGTTTCTCCAAGCTCCGACATTCTTCCTGCTCATGCCTATGTCCCAACAAATTCTTTACATCTTCTTTCGTTTTCAGTACTCCAAGTACAAACACAGGTTATTGGCAGTCCTGACTCATCATTCCCAGATCCGGCCACTTTAAGGAGTTCCTGGATGAATGGTTCCAGTCATTCTAGTCTTTTGAGAGTATTCAACATGATTAGAAAATTATTATTATTTTTTAGGAATAGAGTTATCTATCTTTTTCAAATTGCCCATACTACCACTTCTCTATTCTAGTATTCCATGTGTTCCAGGAAGCCCTATCTCCCTGGCCTCAGTCTGTGTGGATGGCTGCTTACTCGCAGCTGTGCCGTCCAAACACCTCCATGAGAAAGGTCAGTCAAACTTCAGTTCACTCTTCCAGATGGAACTGCCCAGATTACATCACTTTTCCCTCTTCAGTTTCCCCCCCAACAGTTTGGTGCATTTCTTAAACCGTAGCAAGTGTGTGTCCTTTCTCTTTCCTGTTTCAAATTTCAGGGCTAACACATCGGACATGCCAACCACAGGCTGATGAATGTGGGCCATGAGTAGGACGCTGCTCTAATCCAGCCACGCAGCTCCCACGCCCAAAGAAGTGGAAGCCAAGGGCAGAGGCTCCACAAACAGTCAGCCTCTGTGCCTGAAGCCTGACCTTGCCAAAGAGGCAAAAAAAAAAGAAGGCCTGCACTCTCCACCCCATCTTACACATGACCCTGTAGTTTGTTTGAAGCAAACCTGACTGTCTTTGCCCAGTACGTTGTACTCAGCTTGTACCAGCAATTTAAAGAAAAGAAAAAGCCACGTTCCTTCAAGGTCCCTCTTGGAAGAAAGGCTTTCTTCCTTCACAAACTCCTGACCTGGATGGAAGTCCAGCATTTGATTGCCTTCGTGGTTTTGAATTCCATACTTCCTCTAGTCTTCCTCCAAATGAAAAGGTGTAGTAGCCACAAGTCTGTCAGTGTTAGACTCTCAAGACCTTCTCGTGGTGGACATTTATGTATTTCTAAGTGTGCTGACAGTGGCGCTGGGTGGATGGACTCCTCTCCCTAATCATGTGGCACTCAGCAACCCATGTTTTCTCCTCTGAGCATCAATGTTGCCATCCCTAAAATCGGTAGGACGGGCACAATGGCACATATCCACCAGTGCTGTGAGAGGGTTTACATTCACTTCAAGATTTGTCACGCAGTGCCTTGGGAATCTCACACCGGCAGGCCGCCCTGTCTTCTGTGTGGCTTCTTGCTTCCCTGCCTCCTTTTCTTTCCTCCCTCTTTCCTTTCTACCTCCCAGCACACGGTGCCTGGTGTGTGCCAAGTATTCGCCAATCAGCAGTCTGTTCTTAATGGGTTCATGTTACCAGGGAAGGTGGAACAGCAGCAGGAAGGATAAGTGAGTAAGTGGGTACATGTAAGTTGGTAAGTAAATAAAATAAGCCCTATATAGAAGATACAATAAAAGGACTGTCAGTTATACCACACGTGCTCAACAAGGGAATCAGAGATGCCAGCATGGGAAGGTCATTTAGTGAGTACTTAGATAAAGAAGTTAAAGATAAGTGGGAAGATACAATGGCATGGGATGATAGGGAGAAGGAGAAGAATATTCCAGATAAGTGTGAAGTCCCAAGGCAGCAAAATGCCTGGTTTGTTTTAGAGAGACTGAAAGAATGCCAGTTGACTTTGGTGACTGGGTCACAAGCATCATTCCCCCACTGTTTGGATTAATTTGTCCTTGTGGGTCTATATAAACTTGGCCTATTCGCCCAAATCACTGAGGCTCTGGCACTGGGCACTGACAACCACCATAATAAGAGCCCTCGTGACACCCCTGATGTGTCAGCACTGGGAGCACGCGCATCTCACACCCACTGTCTGACACTGCCCATCATAGCCCAAGAAGGTCCCAGCAGGAAAGACAGCATCACCCAGCGAGACCCCCTGGCCAGCCTGCCTGGAGCCTGAAGACAGGTCCCACTGTCACAGCGGGTGTGAATTGCTCTGGAAGGCGTGGGCAGAGTCATGAAGGGATTGAGAACAGAGAGGGGTTTGATCCAAAGAAAGAGTTGTCAATGCCAAATGGAAGCGATGCCAATGAACAGGCCCACCTCAGAGTCCATCCTGACTCGGCGCACTGCTGCTCAATGCTCTGTAGGCTCTCTGGGGCTATAAATTGTGACAGGAGAAGTCAGCCTCATCTTCCTCCCTCCGAGTGGATGGTGGGTGGGAACTTCCAGCCTGGTGGTTAGCAGCCAGCGAGGACACAAAGCTCAGTAAGGCTTCCTGAGACAGATCCTTTAGGTGCCCTGACCCACCCAGGAACCCCAGGGGTGATCTCCTCTTTGGAGTGGTGAGGGCACGGTGGCTGTAATAGGAGAGTGAGTGGGAGCCCAACTGAATTCTTTCATCGTCTCCATCTCTCTTAACACATGTGCTGCCTCCCTTCCGTGGCCCTCTGCCCAGCAACCTCGCATCAACAGCTTCTGAAGAGCGGCCTCTGAGGATGCTCCAAGCTCTCCCTACTCCCCTGAGTTCCCAGTGGAGAGCAACCTTTTATGAGTTTCATATATATTGTTTGTTCATTTTGGTTTGCATCTCAACTCTCGTGTAAACATCTAGCAATGAGGACAACCTCAGCATGATACCAAAGCTACCCAGCACCCCTCTACGAAGGCTGCATCCTGGGCTGCTCCTCCCAGGCTACGTCCTCCTCTAAATATCGCACCGTTAGGAAGTTAGGTTAGAGAGAATACATGAAAGCGCCCTTTCTGGGCACACAGTCGCCATGGGATACGAGGTCGCAATGATCATTACTGCCCCAAAGCACATATTGCCCCCACTTATACCCTGATCTCTGGGAACTGTCCCTTTGTCAACCCGATAAGCAATCTGGCAACTGCTTCCAAACAGTCAGGGAATGTTGATAGCTGTGGCATTCTGCGTGTGCCATTCTCAGCTATCAACTGGCTGGCTTCCCACACACACTGTCACTCCAGACTCCCCATTTATAGCGTCCTATGCAATCAAGCAGTGACAGAGGACATGCCAACAAGACGGGAACAGTGTCACTCCACCGCTGGTGACAGAATCCAAAGGAACACCACGAACCAAGTGTGCAGAAGAAGCTTCCTGACTTTGGGGGCCATTTGAATCTCTCTTCGCACATACACTGTCTCCCTCCAGTTTCCATATTCCCAACCACCCTGCATAGGCTTCCTCTTCCTGGGAGCCATTGCTGATACTCCCAAGCTGTCCCCGCAGGAGCCCAGTCTGCTAGTCCAGCCAGGACCAAGACCCAAGGGAGTGACATGGCTCCTCACTCCTCTTGCTACCCACAGTCAACACATCCCTCCAGCTGCTGGGGATGGCCTTCAGAAGCTGGGCCCGGTCAACCAGAGGAGTGGGTGAGAACAACAGAAAGAAGCGAAAGGGTGCTTGCTGAGGAGGGTGCTCAAGACAAACTCCTGAAAATAGTAAAACACCTTCTGCTGGGTCCTAAAAAATAAGAGGAAAGAACAAGGCAGTCCAGAATAAAAAATGGCACAGGTCAAGGAAAAGATGCTGGAAAGCGAGGAAGATGCCTGGCTCGATGGAAGCATTCCTCTCGCTGGGAAGTTCCTCATTTCTCTCAGGAAAGCGAATACCATTCTGAAGTCCTGGGGTGGAAGTCAGCACGAGGCAGTGACCAAGCAAAGCATCCAGCTGAGAAAGACCACAGAGATGAGTGCATTATGGGTTGTCTCATCTGGACGAAGAGCCCCAACTCATCTGGGAGATCTCCAACAGCTACTCATCTTCAAATCCCAGTGCCCCTTCCACCAAATGGAACAGGACAATCGAACCGACTGCCTAAGGTTTGGAGGAGAATGAGTTGAGCTAACTGAACAGAAGCCAGGCAGATGACCGCCCAAAGACACGTCACCACATGCTCCTTGATGTTTCCCATGCATTCCCTGTCCCAGGGCTGGAATTGCCGCTGCAGAAAGGTAGAGCCTATGAAGCAAAGAAGAAATGTGCTTTTATGAAAGAGAGGAGCAGGTTGGGTCATTTAGAAAATATACAATGCCTCCTTTATGAAAAATAAAACTTTGATACTGAAATACAATATTTGACATCACTTTCAACCATGCTTTCAGTTTTTATGTTATAGCAAAAAAATATATATGCAACATACTTTTTAAAAAGCTCACCACTGGATCAATGTGCTAAAAATACAAAAAAATTAAATGTACATGAGGAACTCCAAGTGGGCAACAAGAGAAAAAATGTTTTAGTCTCAAGGAAGAAACAATCAGTATTAAAAAAAATTAACAAAAATATACAAAATTCTAGTAGTAAGTCCACGAAACCTTCATTGAATAATGGCTCTTCCCTGCTTAATCCACTGCCATCGAATTGATTCCAACTCATAGAAACTGAGTATTAACTCCCTGTGTAGTTCCCAAGGCTGTAATCTTTATGGAAGCAAACGGACCCATTTTTTCACCAGCAGAGGAGTTGGTTGGTTTGAATCCAAACCTTCTGTGCCACCAAGGTTTCCAATTCCCTGCTCAAAGTCATTCGATGGGTTTTTCTATCTCCAGATAAAACAAGCATGCTTTAAAACGGCTGACCAAACTCCACGGGGCTTGTCCCTGTTACCTCTCAAGTCTCTGTGGTGCACTCATCCCTCACACGCTGGCTTACTTGCATAAGGCAAGCGCCCAAGGGAGGGTTGCACACACCTGCCTGAAATCTCTTTCCTCTCTTCCCCAGTCCTGCAGCTTCTGGTTAACTCTGCCTCACCCTTCAGCCTCAGCCTAAGGCATTTTCCTGGGAAAGCCCTCCTGGATGTTCCTTCTAGCTTAGGTCCTTGTCTTGTGGAAGTGCCTCTTCTGGGAGCACTTGGCTAATGTTTGCCTCCATCGTGAAGAACGGCCGTCTGGGGAGTCAATTCCAACTCAGAGTGACCCTACTGGGCAGAATGTAACGACCTCAAGGGTTTCTGAGACTGGACATCTTTCTGGAAACAGATCCTGCAGAGCAACTGAAGAATTTGAATCACTCGCCTTTCAGTTAGTAGCCCAGCACGTCATTCATTGCACCCCCAGGGCTCCGTCCCACCCTGGAGAGTCAGAGCTAAACAAGCAGGCATGTCTGTTTGCTCTTCACTCTACTGCCAATATCTAGCACGTCGGAGGAGCTCAATTGGAACTTGTGACTTTTATCTGGGAAACAAGGGGATATTTTTAGGCAAGCCTGGGACCTCCTTAGAGTCTGGATTAGGACAGGGCAGAGCAACCCTGCCAGGGACTGAAGTAAAGACTCACAGAGCGTGTACTTACTCTGAACTAGGCTGTGGTCAAAACACTTTACATATCCACTGTCCAGTCAGGCGGGTAGTGTCACCACCCGCACGTTCCTGATGAAGAAGTTGGTCCGGAGAACTCACCGTCCAACATCCACAGCTTGGAAGTGGCAACATCGGGATGCAAACTCAGGCAGAATGCACCACCACAGTGTGTGCTTTTAACCTGACTACAAGGTCACTCTTGAGTGTACAGGTAAACATGTGCTGGTCACTATTAAGCTTCCTCAGGAACAGGCAAGCATCTGTACTAAAAAAAAAATGCTCCAGGAGCTCTTAAGAGAACTGAGGAGGAGTCAGGGTCCACTGAAAACCCTTACGGGTGATCCCTTCAGGACCAGTGGTGACAGTGGTGATACCGGGAGGGTGGAGAGACGGGAGGGTGGAGAGACGGGGGGTTGGAAAGGGGGAACCAATTACAAGGATCTACATATAACCTCCTCCCTGGGGGACGGACAACAGAAAAGTGGGTGAAGGGAGACGTCGGACAGGGCAAGATATGACAAAATAATAATTTATAAATTACCAAGGGTTCATGAGGGAGGGGGAGTGGGGAGGGAGGGGAAAATGAGGAGCTGATGGCAGGGGCTTAGGTGAGAGCAAATGTTTTGAGAATGATGAGGGCAATGAATGTACAAATGTGCTTTACACAATTGATGTATGTATGGATTGTGATAAGAGTTGTATGAGCCCCTAATAAAATGATTTTAAATAGAGAAGAAAAGAAAACCCTTACAGAAAGGAAAGAGACAGGGCCCTCCTCTGCTCTCTTCTTGACTGTGCCATCCGAGATCATAGGTTGGGTTGGAAGAGTCACAGGTCTAGCCCGGAATGAGTTTTCTCCAAAGTGCCTTCCTTCACATGAAATAATATGCTAAGTCTTGGACTAAGGGGGATGTAAGACTTGGACTGCCTGGAAGCATTGAACTAACAGAGAGGCCTGGGGGGCCAACCCCAATCCCAGCTATGTCGACCCCTCCCCAGAAAATTATACTACAGAGGACAGCATTGAAGATACAACCCAGGGAGAGTGGTCTAGGCAAACCACACAGGAGCAAACTAAGAGGGAGAGAGAGAGAGAGACAGAGAGACGCATCTGGATCCACCATGCCCTCAGGATGACACTCCTGCAGCCAAGGCACTGAGAGGACTGGAGGGCGGGCCCCACAGGAGACATAACATCCCTTCATTGATCCAAAGTACGACAAGGGCCAGCACTGGAGACATAGTGTGGGATTTGTGCCTGGTCTGACACCTACCCCCACCCCCAACACACACCAGGGTAAAACACAAAGGGAGCAAAACAGAGCAGCAAGGGAGCAAAGCAATGAAGTGGAGGTGGTAGTGGTGGTGGTGGAGGTGAAGGTGGAGGTGGTGGAGGTGGTGGTGGTGGAGGTGGTGGTGG
>NW_022103968.1:23961713-23964240 GCF_000313985.2 Echinops telfairi
GGGATGTGCCATTGATTTGGTTCCAAGGTGCAAACATAGAACCACTCTCCAACAAAGAGGTGAGGCTGCCTGCTCCCATAAAGCTTTACAGTCTTGAAAATCCAACAAATACTTTCTGGGAGTAGGAATGGACTCGGTGGCAGTGGGTTTGGCTTTTTTATTCTACTAAAGCTCTCAGATGTCAAACAGAGGTGATAATACTATTTCACCTACCTGACTGTCTTAAGGATACTAAGCCTAGCACAGAGTTAGGGCTGAGTCAGTGTGAGAGAGCACTATTAACAGTCTGTTTTCACTTTATCAGATCAGAAGTGCGTGGAGGCGAGGGCATGTTCTACATGCAGTCTAGGGGATGCATCTCTTCCAGGGCATCGCTTTACCCGTGTCCCGTTCCAGCCTCATCTTTCTCCAGAGGAGCAGCTGGTGGGTTGGAACCACTGACTTTGCCATTAGCAGTCCAATGCTTACATAGCACCACCAGGGCTCACATTAATTTTAGGTATCTTAATTATCTTCAAGCACGTAAGTGCATGCTGGCACCACAGGCACACACATGCATACATACATGAACACTGCAAGCTATGTCCACTTTTCCCTTTTAATTTCAGACACTGGCTTTTGTAGCAGAAGACTTTCAGGAATGCAGGATTCTTTTTGCATAATCAAGATGAAAATATATACCAAGAATCTTGAAATTCCTCTTCTAGTAGTCTAAGAAAGTATTATAATATGCACACACACACACAAAAACAACAGCAAAGAATTATGTATATAGACACTCGTTATCACATTTTTGTTAAGTAGTGAAAAGAGTAAAACAATTTGAATCTCAAAAATAGAGGAATGAATACTTAAGTAAATTAGGGAGCAGCAATAAAATACTCTATTATGCAAACATTAAAATTATGTTTGCAAACATTTTGAATAACAGAAAATGCCTCACCAGTTGTCATATCAAAATAGGAAACAAAATTGTTTTTACAGGAGGAGCTCAATTGTGTAAAAAATGTATGGGTAATAATATGTATAGGTATAAACCCACTCATTGTGCTGAGTCAATTCTGATTCATACTCCTCCTATAGGACAGAGTAGACCTGCTCCATAGGGTTCCTGAGGCTGTAAATGTTTACAGGAACTGACGGCCTCATCTTTTCCCCTCAGAGTGGCTGGTGGGTTCGAACTATGGACATTTCTGCTAGCAGCCCAATGATTAATCCACCATGCAATCAGACCAAAGGCCAATTCACTGCTATTGCTCCAATTCCAACTCACAGTGACTATTTAGGACAGGGCTTAACTGCCCGGGTGGGTTTATGAGGCTGTAACTCCTTAGTGAAAGTCTCCCCTTTCTCTCTCAGAGCAGCTAGTGGCTTCGAATTTCTGACCTTGCTTTAACAGCCCCAGTCATAACCCACTATGCCACTCGGGCTCTTACGTGCCCTCAAGATTTCTCACCTATAGTTATCCCTATATTAAAGTTGAACAAGGATTTCGAACGGGACAAAGACAGAGTGCCTAGGTGGGACCGTTAAAGTATTGTTAAGCAGAAGGCTAACAGTTTAGGTCCACCAAGAACTTTCGGGGGGAAAAAATCTCATTGATGATGTCTACAGAGTGTCCAATAAATGAGTGGTGCTCTAACAAGAGCCTGGTGAAGACCTGCATCGTGTTCGCTGTCAGCACATCCACCGTAGCGGCAGTGGACGGGGCCCACTGTCCCTAGGATACAAGAAGGAGATTAAACTGACTTCTGAGATGGAGGGGACTCTCAACAAAAAGCAATTGAATCACGTTTAGAGAAAATATGCTGAAAGGAAAAAGAATGCACAAATAAGCTAGTTTTCATGTGTTGCTTCTAGGCCAGGTCAGTGAGGTCAAGCCGATGGCTACATGCTAACCGGCAAGGAGAGTTCTGCCTTATTGTGGCAGTGATATAATCTTCTGTCAACTTGCGAAGGGGTGGAGCTTAGCCTGTCAATCAGGTCACAGCTTGACAACCTTATTTGGAGGTGCTAGGGAGATAAATAGCTCACTGGAGGCGGGGCCCACAGAGACTCTCTGAGACATTCCTTTTGACAAGCCACATAGAGCTACGCTGATAGAGCCAGAGTCCTGGAGCTGGAGGAACCACATGGAGACTCACGCCAGTTCTGAGATGCTTCCATCATCACTGCATCCACAAGACTTTGTACCCACTGGCCTGTGATCTTCCTGCATTCGGCATCACTGCATGTGTTGCATGAGTCTGAAGAGGAATTTAAAGACTCGTACTGGACATATGGGCTAATATCGGACTTGTGGACTTGATCTGGACTGGGCTGGGATGTTTTCTCAATGTACAATTGCTCTTTTATATAAAGTTCTCATTTACACACCTATGAGTGTCTCCGGATGTTTCTCTAGGCAACCCAAACTCACACACTTGTGAAAACCAAGGCTCCAAAAGACAATTACATGCTCCTCCTCCCTCCCTTCATGGTACAGTGTTGTAAAAAGAAATCCCTATGGAGCACAGTGCTATTCAGA
>NW_022103968.1:23964463-23978835 GCF_000313985.2 Echinops telfairi
AATGAGAGCAGAAGAAAAATGTTTTTCCCTGGGTGTTCAGGCAACACCCTATCCAACATCTCAATGGACAAAGCTTAGGAAATGTATGCATGTGTGTTTAAAGAAGACACCAATAAGGAAAATCAGAATGAGGGCCAACACCAAATGTTTAACATTTGGCATTGTATTGCCCTCCCAATCCATCCCCACCACGGCCCACATTCAAGGCAGAAATAAAAGACCTGCTAAGTTTAAGAAGGCATGTCCCTTCCTAGATCCTCTGCCCCACCATCAGAACAGGTTCAATGTACCCCGGGGAGCCCCATACTTGTAGCATTCTAAGTCTGACCTTTGTCTTGGTGCAGTGGACAGGGCGAGCACTCTCCAGTTCTGATTCAGAAAGGCCAGCCAGCACTCCATTGACCTCAAGTGTATCGAATGCAGGTTTATACAAAGGAAAACCCAGTTAGGGATTCCAGAGGGGAAAGAAATATCTATTTCCCCAAGTAAGAAGGTTTTAAACTTGGGTTTCCTGTTTTCTTCCAGCCTGACCCATTAAAGGTCAGCTCATCATTGGTCAGGGGGAAAGTTCAGGCAGATAAGTAAGCAAATAAGCCAACAAATATGTAACTGCCTGCATAGATGAATGAATGCATGACCAAAGACAATAAGATCATAACCTGACCCCGCTACTGAAGACCTATCCCCATAACAAATCACCTTTTCTAAGCAAACCTCTCATCGCCAGTATTTCATTCCCTGTGTTCAAGAACCTTTGCTCATTCCCTCTATTCCGTGAAAAAGGTCCCAAACTCCTATCAGATTCTATTTGTTTCCCTAACAGTTTTATGGTTTATAGTTTAATTTGTCCATAATCCATTTTGAGTTAATTTTCATGTAGAATGTGAGATGTCATTTAAGGGTTTGTTTGTTTGTTTGTTTTGTTGTTGTTTTTTGTTTTTGGCCTATCAGCATCCAGTTGCTCCAGCACTATTTGTTGAAAAGGCCATTGTTCTATTGAACCTATTTGTTATCTTTCTCATATTTATGTGGATCTATTTCTGACTTCCCTATCATGTTCCAGAGAGATATACCTATATCTATAGATATCCTTCTGTCAATATCCTTGATAAGATACCATTCAAAAGGGATTCAAATTAGGATCCACCCTACACCCTATACAACTTTATTTCACTTAACTGATAAGAAGTGAAAAACCATATTTCCAAAGAAGGTCATATGTACAAGGGTTAGGACTTCAACATATATGTATTGGTCACACAAATGAGTCCTCGCATCAAATATCCAAAGAAAGACGCTCAACTCACTGCCATGGAGTTAATTCTACATCACAGCAACCCTCCCGGACAGGGGAGACCTGCCCTGGTGGCTTTCCAAGACGGTGACTCTTTACGGGCTGCAGGTGGTTTTGAACCACTGCCTTGAAGCTAACAGCCCTATGTGAAACCGCTACGTCATCAGAGCTCCTCAACAAAGGACTCGTACCTCAGATAGATAAAGAACTCTCAAAACGACCCAGCAGAAAAGAACTAACAATCCAGTTAGAAAATGGGCAAAAGCCATAAGCAGATATTTCATGAAAAGGATGTACAGATGGCAAATAAAGACAAGCAAGGATGTTCGGCCTAATTATCCAACAGGGAAGTGCAAATGAAAACTACAATGCGCTATCACGGCACACCTACCAGAATGGCATCTTAAAAATAAGTGACAAATGCTGGGAAAGATGTGGAAAAAGTCAACCAGTCAGACGTTAGAAATTGGTACAGGCACTCTGAAAACCCGTGTGGCAGTGTCTTGGGAAACGCACCACAAAACAATCACATATGTCCTCTTGTGCATTTATCCCAGAGAAGAGAAAATCCCACTCGGATGTTCACAGCAGCTTTCTTTGTCATAGTTAAAAGCTGGAGACAATCTAGATGACCTTGAAATGGTGAAGGATTAAACCAACCGTGGGGGCAGCATACCAGGGAATACTACTCAGCAACCCAATGGAGCAAATGACTGCTATACAACAAGCTGCGTGGATTGCCAGGAAACGATGCTGAATGCAAAAGGCCGATTTCAAAAGATTAAATGTGATATGATTCCATCTCAGTCACATTCTAAATATGACAACATTTTAGAAATGTAGACCAGATTCGTGATTTCTAGGGTTTACAATGAGGTCAGAAAGAAAGTTAACGAGATCTTCGTGGTGATGGAACTGTTAAGTGTCCTGAGCAATGAACACACACAACAAACATACACATGTGTGCACACACACGCATGCAAGTACAAGCAAAACAGGGAATTTGAATAAGATTGGTGGACTGTATCACACCAGAATTCTGTGACTTCTGGATAATGTTATTATACAGAGGTTTATAGGAGCCCCAGTAGAACAATGGGTTACAAGTTGCGCTGCTAGTCGCAAGGTTAGAAGTTGAAAACCCCCAGCTGCTCCACAGGAGAAAGATGAGGCTTGCTACTCTCAGAACAAATTCCCACCTCAGAAACCCACAGAGGAAGTTCAAGTTTGTTCTTAGGGTTGTTGGGAGTCAAATGGACTCCGTGGCAGTGAGATCGATTTTTAAAATATTGCCCTCAGGAGAGCTGGGTAAAATAGACACAGACTCTCCTGTCGTTGCTCTTGAAACCATAGGTAAAGCTACCAGCATCGCATTATCATTTCCAAGAGAACAGAAAGTGCTTGGCCACAAATGGCACCTGCACTCAAGCCAATACCCTGTCATCAACAGCCACTCTTCATGAAAGGAAAGAGTGACGTTTGGGGAGATGAGATGGGAACATTCTGCAGGCATCATTGTGGAGGGTGATAGTGATGGGGAGGGTCCAGAGAAGAATTTATACCCTACCAGTCCTATCCCCTTCATGTAGAAAGCCCCATTGGCACTGTGGTCCCCTGTTTGAGAGGCAGAATAACAGACATGGAAACAAAAAGCACAATACTCGGAGGGGTTCACTAAATTTTGCATTTAAATACTACTTAGTAGTAAATTCTGTATTTACTACTACTTAAATACTACATGGACTTTGGAGCGATACAGATATAAATGTTATCACCATTATCTACCAACTGTCAGAACCTCAGTTGCTTCACCCACCAGGGCAGGGTGACATCCCTTGTACAGCTGCTACCAGTGAGATGTGCGTCCATAAAGCTCCTAGCACATCCCCTGACACTTAATGAATAAGAGTCCTTGGAAGACAGAGTATCAGGGAAGAGATGCTATTTTACATTTTGCATGTTTTAAGTAAAAGCCACCAACACATTACAGCAGGAAGGATCATCAGAAAGGAAGGATTCTCGGGGGAAGCTATGGTCCCAGAATCTTTTTCTAGCACGTTTTTCATGACCCCAGTCTCCTGAGACACAGGGACAAACAAGAGAGCCAGCGCAGCCTAGTGAATGCTCACCCCCGGCCCCCCAAATGGAAGGACTTGTTAAAAATTTGACCATGACCCATGTTGGGTCAGTCAAGTCTCTCTCTGAAGGATTGAAAATGCACAGAGAGCTGCCATCGCTGGAGGATGGCTCCCCTGAGGGCTTTATCAATGAAAGTGATAGAGTGATAGGATATGCCAGAGGGGAGCCCTAACAGCTAGTTGCCATGGTCCCTGCAGGAAGCTACACTGTCTACATTCTTAGGCCTGGCTTTCACTATTTATCTTTCTTTCAAAGTTGAGCTTTCTACAATCCTCATCTTGCCGAAGTTAATGGTGGCTTCAGTTGCTTGCAACCAAAACCCCTTATTTAATAAAATGACATCCAAAGCCACCTGTCTTCATTTTTTTGTATGTGCTCTCTGATTCCCCCGGGGAGCCTAATTCCCACAGCCAACCTAACATCGCAAGCTTTACCTCAAGTGCAACTCCAGGAAGAGCAGCCCTTGATGACCACTCTCTTGGGGCACCGCTCTCTAAGATCAATGTTAATTGCCCAATTAAGCAGGCCTGATGCTGACAGAATCCGAGCTAATTAGTAAGTGCCAGAGCTCATTCCAATGATGAACTTTTATGATTGTCACTTAGGAAGATGAAGGTGCTACTATGGATGTCTGCATGAATAATCACCTCCATCTTTTTGAGGCAGCCACACAGGAAACAGGTAAGAGGGAACGGAGCAATGCTGAAGGTAAGACTCCCCCAAGCAAGTTTCCAAGAACCTTTCAGAAGCAACGATGGCCATGAAGGTGCTTGGGCCAGGAGTTACAGCAGACTCAAAAGGGGAGCTCCTTTAAATTCCTGGGTTTTAATCCCCAACTTTACTCAGATGGTTTGCCTGGAGGCACAGAAAATTGGCTTTTCTTAAAATTTCCCAGGAAATTGTCACGATTCACCAGAATAAAAACAAACAAACTTGGATATATCAGAAACCCATTCCTAGTCCCCCAAATAGTCCCTTGGTCATACACCTCTTATGAAATATGGATAATTGCCAAGCTAGAAGGGTCAGAAAAGAGGGTTACTGACATAAAAACAAGCACAAGAGGATACGGAGAATTGAGAGACCTAGATTTTTTTTTAGTCTCAGATCCAAAATGAATGACCACCAACCCATATGGGACATTCGCTTGCCCATTTGTGAAATGGGTGGTCAGTATCACAGGCCAAATATTATTTGTCCCTAAACGAGGATACGTGATGTAAGCATGGCACCCGGGGAATGAATGAAGCCTGTGTAACGTTGAGAGGCTGATGCTAGGGAAATGGGAACTGGGTGGCATCTGAAAAACTGTCCTGAGCTTTCACGTGGGCACAGTCATAAGCTAGATAATGCATCTGGTGGACGTTCAACAATTGCACAAAAGAAGACCACGGGGTAAGAGAGAGAGCTGCATGGAGTTGTTGTTTTGCCGCTTGCTTGCTCATCAAATAATGTCTAGGACAGCAGGCATTGTGAGAGAGCCACTGAAAGCCTTCTAAAGATATTCACCATCTGTATCCAATAAAGTTATCCATAAGGAAGTAACTGTGAATGCTAGACTATCTAGATTCTAGTCTCTACAGTTACTATAGAGGTAAAAATCTGAAAAAAAAAATAAAATAAAACCCACTGCCACAGAATCTCTTCCAACTCACGAGCTCCATCGGGCACAGTAAAGCTGTTCCCTAGGATTTCTGAGGCTGTTCATCTTAATGGTATCAGAAAGTCTCATCTTTCTCCTAAACAGCAGTTAGTGGGTTCAAACTGCTGGCCTTGCTGTTAATAGCGCAATGTGTTCTCTGCTCCACCACCAGCAGGCATGGGGTATGTAAAATGCACTATCCTACAACCTTGGAAATAAATAGGTTCTGTGTACACTGAAATCCCCCCTCCCACCTCCTTAATTTACTTATTTGGCTACAAGTCACCTTCTAAGGGCCCACCCATCATAGTTTCACACATGTGGACATCTGGCAGGGAAATCATGAAGATATACCTTAGAGAGTAAGAAAATGCATCCATTTATAAATGTTATTTTAGAAGGGACTGTCTGATCTTGCTCACTTATTAACTTCATTAGAAGCCTAATGAATCTACTGCTGAGAAAATCAGAGCAAGCCCAGGCTGTGACAGGCAAGGGGCAGAATCTCACACCCTTCTCCAAACGGTTATTTATGACTGTGATTTTAAAGAGCACTGCATTTGGAGGAAAGGGGAAAACACATAAAACAACCATCAACAGACACAGTCTGAACAGAAGCATTCCTTTCTCTCAGCCACTGGACAAAATCAAGATTTACACATGCCAAGTAGGAAGAAAAAGACTAGGTCATAGAAAAAAAAAAGAGCCTTTTCCCCATAATAAATCGGAGAATAGCATTGTGTAATTGAGATCTGCTTTTTCAGTGTTCTTATTTCTCTATTCTCCAGTAAAATCAAATGTCGGATGGCTCAGCACTTAAGGCAAAGCCTTTTCTTGTTCTAGGTTTCTGGAATGAAATACGTTCATGGATTGAATGAGTCTCCCTGTGTCCAATGAATTGACATTAAGTACTTTGGACAGGTATTCTAGTTAATTAATGCCTACCTCCTAGTTACTCCTTACTCATCCACAAACAAGTTAGCAGTTGTTGTTGCCAACGTTACTTTGCTGTCCACACAGCTGCTGGCAAAGCTAGCACAGTTTTTTACGGAGGGCAGCTGTGTTCGAGAATTAAGCGGATAGCTCTTTCATGTAAGGCCTGGTGATGGTCAGATTTCCTGTAACCTTGAATTGTCTATGTGGAGGTAGGAGTGGAGTCTAATCTATCAAACAGGTCACAGCCTGAAGACACCCCCTTGGGGGTGTAGCCTTTGTAGGAGACTTTGCAGAAGACCTCTTGCCCCACTCCTTCCTGTTTCCATGGATCCTGTCTTGTGTCTGGGACCAGTGGTCCATGTGGCTTATCAACCCTGGGAACGACTGGTGCCCTGGCATGTTTCTACAGACCTTGGATCCGTGAGACTCTGCATCCCCAGTCTGCCATCTCCCAGATTCCCACTTCACCTTGGTGCTTCATGAGCCAGTAGCTGTGTGAGTCTGGACGGCTTCCAGCCAGCACTTGACCCATGGACTTGAGTTGGACTGGGCCAGGCTACTTCCTTGATAAAGATTCCATTGATAGAGCGTTCTGTCTTATCCAGGTGTGTGCTTCCCAGTTTTGTTGCTCTAGACAACACAGCCTAATACAAGGATCAACTGCTGCTGCTGTTGATAGGTGCCTTCAAGTCAGTCCCAACTCCTAGCAATCCTCTGTACACTGGAATGAAACACTGCCTGGTCCTTTGCCATCCTCACAATTGCTCTTATGTTGGAGTCCATCTGGTTGAAGGTCTGCCTCTATTTCACTGCCCTGCTTCTTTACCAGGCATGATGTCATTTCCCAAGGACTTGTCTCACCTGGAAACATATCCAAAGTACTTGAGACAAAGCGTCTCCATCCTTGCCTCTAAGGCAGTGGTTCTCAGCCTTCCTAATGCCGTGACCCTTTAATACGGTGTTTCATGTTCTGGTGACTCCCCCCAACCATAAAGCAATTTTCGTTGCTACTTTATCACTGTAAATTTGCTACTGTTATGAATCGGGCAACCCCTACGAAAGGGTCATTTGACCCCCAAAGGGGTCGCAACCCACAGGTTGAGAACTGCAGCTCTAAGGAGCATTCTGGCCGTACTTCTTCCAAGACAGATTAATTGGTGCTTTGGGCAGTTCATGATACTTTTAATACGCTTCACCAGCACCATAGTTCAAATGCATCACTTCTTCTTCAGCTTTCCTTATTCAATGTCCAGTTTCCACATGTATAAGAGGAGATTGAAAATACTATGGCATGGGTCAGGCACCCCTTAGTCCTCAAAATAACACCATTGCTTTTCAACTAGAAATTGAAAATTCTGTCTGTATGTCCCCATGGGCATCTCCTGAGAAGAGTCTATAGACTCAGAAAAAGGGACTTGAGACATCATTTCAACCAATCTCTGGATTTTTGAGAAAAGAGAAGGATATCAAGGATAATTCAAAAATGGGAACAGAGACAGGCTGAGAACCAAGCTTTCTCTGAGCTGGGTGGACTTTCCGGTCCCCAGCTGCCAGTTCTGTGTGGGAGAACCGTCAGCCTCTGGTACAAACTCCTGAGCAACACCCAGTTCTCCCGACTGGGAACCTCTTGGGTAGGAATCTGGGTTTGTTTTTTAGTTTTGTTTTGTTTTTGACATATTCTGCAAGCAACCAATTCTAAGGATTTGAGTTTGAGAAACATGCATGTCCCCAACTGCCTTCCATGTTCAGTACAAGGAAGATAACCAAGCTCTTGGATGGGCTTAGACCCCCTAAGAGCTGCTTCAAAGAGGAAATCATCAGTAAAGAATGAGTTAACTGAACACCCTGAAGAAACTAAAAATCAGACTGCACTTTGCATCTTACCGAAATGAATCATAACCATCAACAGTATCCTCCTCATCACGGTCATCATTCGCCGAGATATAAAATACAAGAAATATAGTAACGTTTCCCATTTGCCAGACAAAGATGAGTAGCTGAACGAGAAGATGTGGGAATTTTCACTCTGGACTCAAAGAGCATCGTTTCCAGGCATTAGGATTCTAGATTGGCTGTGCATCTGACCATCCTAAAGACACCAGAACAGCTGTCACCTGGAGCCTGGTGCAAGTTGTTGGGCTAAAGGGATAGGGCCCTACAGAAAAATAGTAATTATTATATTAAGCACTAACTAGATGTTCATGTTTAATATAATAATTACTATTTACTAAGCAAGTAATCAGAACTCACTAAGTAATAAGTACTAATATCTAGCTAGTACTTAATATAACAATTACTATTTGTATAATAAGCATTCTGTTTTCTATTAAGTATTTCATTGAATCCTTACAAACTCAATGAGATAGGTCCTATTATCATCCCATTAGATGTACAATGAAACTGAGACTTAGATTAAAGCAAGGTGGTACGGTTGGTAAACAGTGGAGCCAGGATCTACATGCAGGCCATCTGATTTGGACCCAACGCTTATCCCCTGAACATATTTCATATGCATCTGTCACCAGGGGTTTCTTTCTGAGAACTGAGATAGCATGTGATACATGGACTAGTCTTTCCCCTCAAGGAGCTTAACATCCTAATAGGAAAACAAGAACGGTTTATATTAAGCAGCAAAGTAAAATATGCATGCCATATTGATCTCATTTCCATCTTGTTCCAAGAAAAGTTTTCCATTCTTAATGGAATGAAGTGAGGCAGTGAGTATGATACAAAATTAAAAATGAACAAAGATGCAGAATGCCCTGTGGTTTATACATCATCTGTGTGTATATACTTACGTCTTACTACTTCCAGTATATATTAAACTTATCTACTAACCAATGTGAACTTCCTTTGAGGGTAATCATGGCATATTTACTCTGCTTCCCCCAGCAATGAGTACTGGGTGGCTGACATAAGTGATGCTCAGTCAATGTCTGGTCAATCGAATGCTCTGTGACCCACTCTGGAGTGGGTTTCCCCAAGTTCACTGCTATTGAAGACAAAGAGAAGATCTTAGTTCTAGAAGCAGGATGTCCTAGCCTGTAACAGCCAAGCCTTTAGGGAGGAACAAATGGATGGGAAGCTTTTAAGTAACAGTCTAGACACACATACGCGTGCGTATGCGCACACACACACACACACAATTGCAATTCCAATCTTCAGTCTTGTTTCCATTAATTCGCTCAGATTCAGCAGGAATTCCACTAAGGAATAGGGATGAGCAGCTGGAGCAGGAGGGATGCACATAAATAAATCATGAGTGTCATTAACATCTGTTAACTAATAACTTCTGGGAAGTCTTTGCAATTATTATTAGGGTTTTCTTGGCAAACAAAAAATTAATAAATCCAAAAGGTCTCCCTTTTCGATTAAAAAAAAACAAACTAAAGTGAAAGCGCCTCCTCCAGAAAGGTCATTGACAGAACAATCAGGGGAGAAAATAAGTGGTCCGGAGAAGGGCTGGGAAACCAGATGGAAAGAAAGATTCACCAGGTAGCAGGCGCAGGAGAGGACTCAGGTGAGAAAGGGCCAGGACAAGGTGCGGCTTGGCTAGGGCTGCAGGAGTGGTCATGTCTGTTGTCCCAGACCAGTGGTTCTCCACCTTCCTACGGCCATGACCTTCCATACAGTTCTCAGGTGGTGGTGACACCCCCCAACCATAAAATTATTTCTGTTGCTACTTCATAACTGTCATTTTGCTACTGTTAAGTATTGGGTGACCCCTGTGAAAGGGTCATTCGACCCCCAAAGGGGTCGCGACCCACAGGTTGAGAACCGCTGTCCTAGACCTTGCCTGCTATCTCTAAATGGTCCTACTCCCTGCCATGGAGTCAATGCTGACTCACAGCAACCCCCTGTGGGTTTCCCAGACAGGAACTGTTGACAGGAGCAGAGAGTCCAGTCTTTTCCCCACTGAGCTACTGGTGGTTAGGAACTGCCAAGGGCTCATTAAAAATCCAGAAGTGAGTAAGGCATATGTAACCCCTACCAAGTCTAAAGAAGGAGGTTTGGGTGATAGTTAGGGTTTAAAAAATAACTTTATTGGTCTATATTTCGTAAGTATGCAATTGAATCATCCCATCACATTAAGATTTGTGGAATCACCACTGCATTCAACTTCAGAATATTATCTTTTCATACTCATTGTTCTTAGCTCCCCATTTCCCTCTAATCTCCCTTGCCATGCCCCTGTCCAGTTACTGTCTCTATAAATCTACCTGTACTAGATTTCAGATACAGAAAATCACACAAAACAAACACAATCATACAAAATCATGCAAAGCTAACAAACAAAAACCAACAATGATGAGGCAAAACAGAAAAACCTCTACCAAAAAAGATTCTCAGCACAGAAAATATTAAAAAATGGAACAATTTTAAAATGGATCAAAAAGGAGATCAAATGATAGGGAACTGCATTTTCATATAACTTCATGTCCCATAATTCACTTCACAATGTCCTCCACATGGCAGAAAGGTGATTCACATCTCTCAGCTATGGTCAGAGGTGATTCACCAGAGACTTAATCCATGTGGGGACCCTGTAAGTGGATTGGGGGCACCCATTGTCATTCATAGTCTTCTGAAAACCAGCTGTTCACAATTTAAGTTCTGATTCTATCCCCTCCTTTAGATTTGGGTTTTATTGACAATCCTTGGATCACACAGACTTGGGTACTTCTTCAAGGTGGACCTGGTTGAATTATGTATTATGTCAACTTGGCTGTACCAAGATTATCCCATGATATTACCCAACATGGCATGGTGAATTCTATGATGGGATCTTTTGTGACACAGCCAAGTAATTGTGGGAGGAATAGGGTGGAGTACCACCTCCTTAGCCTGGTCACAATATGGACACCATGATAAGGGAGGTTTCCTTGTGGTGTAGCCTAATTAGTATAGAGTGGGAGTGTATGGAAGCTAGCTCACTTCTACTGCTGGATCTGGCTCCTGTATCTGGTTTGTGAACTTCCTATTTATATGGTCTGCCCACCCGCATCAGGGGTCTGCCGACCTGGGATTCACTCAGCTTTGCAGCCATTAGCCTCACGGTCCTTCTGCTTCACCGTCCTGCTTCCTATTGGTCAGTCCCTGCAATTAGGAGAAGCTTCTAGCTTACATCTCACCCACAGACTTGAACCTGACTGGGCATACCCACTTCTACAACTGTGTGAGCAAGTTCTTGATATAAATCTCTTTCCAGACACGTACACATTCAAGTGTCACTGCTTTTGCTTCTCTGTAGAGTCCAGCCTACCGTCCTTGGCTGAGAAACAAATCGCCAACATAAGGTGGGGCTGTGGTAGCACTGCAGTGAGTATTGGAAGGACCCCCCATCAGGGAAGCCCTCAGGGAGGAGTAACTAGAGCAAGGGAATGTTCTACACTCAATGGAAAACCCTGAGGCAGCATACAGGAGGAAAGGCTAGGCAGCCTCATCAATTTTTCTCCCTTCCTGTTGGACCAACAATGGTGAAAAAACTGATGGGAGTTCGGAGAAGAATCAAGGGAAGGAGCAATTGAAACTGGAACTTCAGGGGTAAAGGACACCTGGTCCTTCTTATGTAGAGACTACTACAGACTTTCTCAGCTCCCTGTCAATTTCTAATCCAGTATCAGAGGCTACTGCGACACCTTGGTATATTTTGATTCTCAGCTTTGTGTAGAAATTAGGGTTGCGGATGGACCGGTGAGCACTGGATGTGATGAAAGCTGAGGAAGTGCTGGCTAACCCAGCTCTCTCCAGAAAAGGGGTCCTTTAAGTAATTTTGAAGCATGTCTTTTTGAGAATAGGGTAGTTAGTTTGTTTATTGGCCCAAGTGTTACTATCTATCTTAAGACAGAGAGAACTGAGTTTGAGATTTACCAGCAGAAACAAATAACTTCCAACTCTAACTTATTCTCAAATCATCCCTCTACTCCACATTTCTCTGACGTTAGGACCAACCAGTCTGATTATTTCTGAATTACCAAAAGGTACAGTTTGGAGATATGAAAATGCTAGTAATTCCTCCTTTTATGTTCCTGTGGATGGGTTTATATTTCCCTATCTTCCATGTTAGATTCTCAGAACTTTGATAAGGATCAGTCAACTCTTTAACACTGCACCATAAGATAACAGAATAATCCCTTCTAGACCAGGGGAACTGTAAAAATATTAAAAAGTCAAAGAAAAATTTTCCCTTATGTGTTTTGACAAAAATGTGTTATTTCTATAGAAAAAGAAAAACCGACCACCCAAGTGAATTGACATTATTTGAAAAGGAAAGAACTACGCGTCCACTCTCCAAACTGGTAGCCACCAGTCACATGAAGCTATCGCATACTTGAAATGTGGCCAGTCCAAACTGAGATACATGACAGATGCAAAATACACATTAGAATTCAAAGATTTACTACAAAAACAGGAAAGAGGAAAAAAAAATCTCATTCATAAATTTGATCCTATTATTTATTCAAATGATGGTTTGAATTCTATAGCATATGTTGTTAACATCAGATTCAGCTGTTTCTTTTTACATTATGAATGATCAGAAATGAAAAATTCCCTATAGAGCTCACACATTCCAAATTGGAGAACCAACTCCAATGGCAATGACTTTGAGTTGGGGGTTTGGAGACTGGAGAGTGAGACCCCTAGTGGTGCTGTCGGGTAATCGTTGAACTGCTAACATTAAGGTTGGTGGTTCAAACCCACCAGTCACAACGTAGGAGAAAGCTGAGGTGGTCTGCTCCTATAAAGATTTAAAGCCTTGGAAGCCCCAGACAGGATCATTGTGAACTGGAATCCACTGCATGGCACTGAGTTACATAGTGTCCATAGTGGAGCCTAGAAGCAGAAATCTCAATTTTACCATTCTAGCAGTTTCCCCACTCTCCTAGGTTTCCTCTCCCATGTTCCCCATATCAAATGTCTCTCTGCTTAGAGGTTTCCATGAGTTCTCTCTCGGGATGACAGCAGCAGCATCACTCAGGGTCGAATAAGCACAGGTATAGGAGCCAAGTAGCTGTGAGGTCTGCCACACGCCGATGCTCCGTGTTTCCGTGAAGTGCAACCATACATACAGAACCCCCAGTCTGTTGTCCAGGAGCTGTTGTTTGGGCAGGTGCCCTTCGGTCGGTTCCAACTGCTCGGTGGCCGATGTACAAGAGAATGAAAGCCCGTTCAGTCTCGCTCCATCCTCCCCATTACAGCGCTTTTGTGAGCTCATTGTTGCAGCCACTGTGTCAATCTAGCTCCTGCGAGCTATTCCTGTTTTCCCTGACCTTTTACTTTACCAAGCATGATGTCCTTTTCCAGTGACTGGTCTCTCCAGATGATATGTCTGAAGTGTGTGAGATGAAGTCTCGCCACCCCTCCTCTAAGGAACATGCTGGCTGTATTTCTTCTGAGACAGATTCGCTCGTTTTTCTGGCAGGTCCTTAGTATATTCAATATGCTTGGCCACCACCATAATTCAAAGACATCAATTCTTCTTCTGCCTTCCTTATGCATCGCCCAGCTTTTGCATGCATATGAGGCCATTGGAAATACCAGCAGTTGGGTCAGGCACACCTTAGTCCTTAAAATGACACATTTTCTTTTTAACACTTTAAATAAGTCTTTGGCAGAGGAGCCAGCAGAGATGGAAAGCCCAATTACAGCAGGTTCTATAATAACTAACTAGCCTTTAATGCCATCCATGCGTAGGCGCTGTATGCCAGGTATTTTTCAACGTAGTATTTCATGGAAAGCTCAGAACAACCCTATGAAGTGGGTGCTATTAAAATGGAGCTTCAGAGAGGTGCAATGACTTGTTGAAGGTCACTCAAGGCTAAGTGTCACAACACGGACTGGAGCCCACAGAACAGGACCAGGGTGACTCTTTAAGGAGTCTGATGGCATAGTGGGTTATGCATTGAACTGCAAACTGCACGGCCAGTAGTGTGAACCCACCAGTCACTAAGCAGTAGAAAGATGCAGCTTTCTGCTCCGGTAAACATGTGGTCTCAGAAACCCACGGGGGCAATTCTCTGGGGTCGCTATGAGCCAGAATCAACTCAATGGCAGTGAGTGAGTGATAAGACAGATGACGAGAGAATTAAGTGATGCTGCAGATCCTGATCTTAATTCATTTCTCCTTCTTTACACAAGATCTGCGTCACATCGAATCAAGCTGGTCCTCAGTATCATTTGTTTGATGGAGTAGTCCCTACACTTGACATAATATGGGCCGAAAATCCCATCAACGTGAGGCCCTGGGTCCTTTAAAAAATGGAGTCCCAAATCGGTAGTAAGGAGGGTGTAGGAGGCCTGTAGGGCGTGATCAAGGGTAAGGTAACCAAGAGGAATTACTGAAACCCAAATGAAGACTGA
>NW_022103968.1:23980089-23981762 GCF_000313985.2 Echinops telfairi
AAATGCTTTTTGACTAAAGAGGACAACACATGGTTGTGTTTCAGGGCCCGTCTGTACATTGTCCAAGGCAGTGGATAAAACGCCATGACTACCAGTGTTTTTGTTGATGTCTTTGTTTAAGATGAACCTGCCTGTCACTAAAGACTACAAGTCCATTTCAATTCCTTTTCCTTTTTTTTAAAGCCACTCAAACCACTATTCATGTTTGAGGAATAAAGTCTCTAGTGGAGGGATTTTTTTTTCATTTTTTTTTGTTTCTAAAAAAATATACTATGCATTTATTACACAGCCTATCTCAAGAAATGGAACTGACACAATATCATGTTAAACACTCATTTTTTCACTGCCACTGTGCTAATTACATCTGGTGTCAATTTGGGACTTGAGAGGATTAAGAGTGAAGGGGTGGAGTCTAGTCTGCCAATTGGGTCATAGCCAATGAGGCCTCTGTGTGGGCCTGACCTTCTCCTGAGAATTCTGGGAACTCCAGGATTTTCCTTCTTGGAGGTAGGAGACACTTTTCTCCTCTCTTGGCTCACTCCCTTGGAGAAATTGCAGCTGACAAGACATGGAACTACGCTAGTGCCCTTAGCTGGAGAAGCCAAGTGGAGACCTCTGCCAGCACCGAGATGCTTACAACACCACTGGATCCAAAGACTTTCTACCCACTGGTCTATGATTTTCCTGCATTTGGCATCATTGCATGTGTTTCTTGAGTCTGAAGAGGACTTTATAGATTAGTATCGGACATATGGGCTAATATCGGACTTATGGGCTTGGACTGGACTGAGCTGGGACGCTTTCTTAATGTACAATTACCCTTTATATAAAACTCTCTCTGATACACACATGCATTTCTATAGATTTGTTTCTCTAGTCTACCTGGACTAACACCTCCTCCCCCACATTTTCTTCTCCCCCTGTTCCCACCCCAGTCCCTGGCCTCTTCATCGTCATCAAAGTCTTGTATACTATGTATAAACCACATTTCTTCTTTGTTTTTATCCTTCTAACAATGTGACATTAAATATTTATCGTTGTAAAATCGGCCAATCTACTGGCTACCACCACCAGTCTTAAGCACTAAGGAATTCCAGGACAAATGTCACAAAGACAAGAAACACCACTACAGCTGTTTGTGCTTTTAAACAACCCTTTGTCTATTTATTAGTGGGTGGCCCCTGAATGATTAATTCTGTGAATCAAATAATTACATCACACTATCACCTGAAATGAGCTGTCATCTTTCCATAGCAATGGCTGCCCTGGCTTAACGGTTGCCGAAAAATTTGAAGGTGTTCAATTTCAAGTTGGTTAAGTACATGGGACAAAATCATGAATGTTAAAAAAAAATTAAAAAAAAATCATGAATGTTTAATTTAGTGTCTTTTCTCTGCACACAGCCTTCGTGGGGAAAATCCTACTGTTCCAGGTTCTAGCTGTGAAATAGCTCATACTTGTCATGGTAGAAAAGAGGATGGGAGACCCAGATCTTCAGGGGCTGCACCAGGCTAGTAGTGTGAAGTTGGAAGGCTTCTCTGGTAGACCCAGCAGATTGGGTAGTCCTGACAAGATTGCTGAGCATGGCCTTTCCTTAATCACATGCTCTTCAGGGTTCTTAAACTGGGTTTCATCAGTTCCATGAGTCCTTTCAAACCTAATATAAAAAATCC
>NW_022103968.1:23981862-24007663 GCF_000313985.2 Echinops telfairi
TGAGCATGGCCTTTCCTTAATCACATGCTCTTCAGGGTTCTTAAACTGGGTTTCATCAGTTCCATGAGTCCTTTCAAACCTAATATAAAAAATCCACATATAGCATTTATCCAGAGAGGAATTTCCTAATCACCATATAAAATCTGCTGTCGGGAAACTGTGCTCTGAGAAGCTGACTTTGATTTGAAAGCCCACAGATGAACTTAAGAATGCCCAACCTCCCTCCCTCCCACGTGCAGCGGTTCTCTCTGCCTCCTCCCCGGCTCCTTTCCTACTGCAGCACCTGACCCTGCCCTGCAAGTGCTCCCACGCTCCATTGGTCAATCATGCTCCTTGCATCTTCCCAATGCCCAGTCCAATGATTCTTGTCCACAAAAAGAGTCCTTGATTAGGTGGAGATCAATACTCCAATTCTTTCCATTTGACACGAGGGGAACATCCAACATTCTAAATCACCTGTTTCCCTCCCTAGACATCCTGCTCTTCGCCCTGAAGATCTCTGCCTGTTCCCAGAGGGCACAGCTCACCCTCCTCTCAGCCCTACACATCCCTCACAGAGCTCCCCACAGCAATGCTTCCTTGCAAACAAAGTCAACAATGGAGGGAAACGCTATACAAACAGAAAGGAATATAATGACCATTAATCATTACAATTACATTAGCGCTCCATGTGAGTGACTATCCTAAGTGATTTTACATTCATTATTTCATTTAATCCTTACAACAATCCATTCATTCATTAATGTATTCACTGAGCAAATATTGAGAAGGGCCTCTTCTGTGCCAGACAGAGTTCTAGATGTTGAGGATGCAGCGTAGAATTACAGAAGGGGAAATGTCCTCTTGTGCTACAAGCTTAAATGTTAGTGGGTTTAAACAAAAACCAAACCCATTGCCGTCCATTCACAGTGACCCTATAAAGCAGAGTCATATGACCACCACAGGGCTTACAAAGGCTGTACACCTAACGGAAACAGACTTCCACATCTTTCTTCCACAGAGTGGCTGCAGCTGAGCCTTTGGGTTAGTGGTTTAGTGCCTTAACCACTGGACCACCAGGGATTCTAGTGGACATACCACAGCCATGGGGTGGATTTTGACTCGTCACAATGCTATAGAGGGTTTCTGTGGCTTCGTGTGCCTTTAAGGAAGTATATAATCCTTATCTTCCTTGCCTAGAGTAGCTGATGAGTTTGAACCCTCAACCTTGGAGTTAGTAGGCCAGCACTGACCCAACAGAACCACTAGGGCTCCTAGGCAGGCCGCAAACACATGAGTAAGTACATATGCAGCACGCCCGATGGGGAGATGTGCCAGGGAGAAAACTGCAATTGAGGGCTAGCATTAGTCCCCAATACAGAGAAGCTGTGTCTCGGGATTTTCTGGCCTCAGTGACCAAGTGACAAGGGGGCCAAGACAGGAAGGATGTGCAAGAGCCACCCTCGCAGCGAGGAGAAAGGTCTAGGAAGAGGGAAGCCCCCATACAAAAGTTGTGGGTATATCAGAGTGCAAATTCAAAGCACTTGGTACTCAGAAGGCTATGGTTTACAATCGGGGCCCTAACTCCACCTTGAGTCTTGAGAGATTCAACTCCTATTGAGTTCATTTTAACCATACACCAACCAGGTAAAAAACCTGCATCTTAGGAAGAGTGTGTTTGAAAGTTAAGATACAAACAAACAAGAAACTAAAACTCACTGCCACCAAGTGGGTTTCAACTCATGGTGACCTTGTAAGTCAGAGTAGAACTACCCCTGTGGGTTTCCAAGAATGTGAATCTATACAAGAGTAGAAAGCTTCCTCTTTCTCCCTCTGGGCTTTTGGTGGTTTCAAACTGCTGACCTTGAGGTTAGCAGCCCAACGCATAATCCACTAGGCTATCAGGACTCATCTAGGTGTGTCCTTAATGGAAATTAAGGTACCAGGGTTTCATGGTCATGACCATCAAGGAGCCAGGTGGTCAGAGGGTCCCAGAACCAGCTCTGTAAGCTGTCTAATGTGCCAAAAGGTAAGGAGCGCCATCAGGGTCCCTTTCCAGCTCTGGTCGAGTCCAGCGTTGGCCAGTAATGGATTGATCTGCTGCCAATCATGATTTTGTGACAATTTCCTTTGTTTTTCATGTTCTATAATTAACTGAGTGAGCATAAATCCTTGGGCCACCATTATGGCCTCATGCCAATGATGTCCCTCATATGGGTGATTTGTCTTTGTCGTGTCTTTGTCCCTTTGATGACTGAATAAAAGCTATATCATAGACTTACATTTGGAGTCTTCCCCCACACACACATGGGACAGGGCACAGGTGATGTGCTCAGGACTGGAGTGCATGTGACTGGGACAAAGCTTCACTCTCCCCACTTTGCATTCAGGGGAACAAACTTAAGCAAAGTCAGGTAAAGGGTCCAAAGTTATAGAGCTTGTTTGATGGACAAACTGGAATTTGAATCCTTGTAACTGGACATGTCTAGCATTAAGCAGCTGGCCCAGGTGCCTTGGGTTTGCCTGGTCCACTTCTAGAAGGAGCCAAGCCTTTTCTGAAGCCTGGCATACAAGGGTTAGCTGCATCCCAAGAGAAAGGACCTTTATCTTCTCAGGACATGATCCAAATCAGGATTGTCTTGCTCCTGTCATGATTTGCACCCAGCAGACAGCAGAGAGGATGGACTTAAAGTCTCCTTTAAGTCTCCAGCTAATCCTCCAAGAGAGGCTTTCCCGCGGCTCTAATTCCGAGAGAGTTAGCACGTGAGTGGAGACATTCAGGCTTCCATCTATTAGTGGCACCCTGGTGACTTACACCTTTGACAATTTTCACTGAGCAGCAAAATTAGGTTTTAGACATCACCGTGCAAACGGAGACCAGCCTTAGTCAACATGAGCAATTAACCCCTAAATATGTAATAGATGCAATGACTGCTCCCCTTCCCTGGCAGAGAGGCTCTGTCTCATCTTCTGTAAACAAATAGGTCAGGGGGAAACGCAAAGCAGGAAGACAAGCACACCCCAGCAGGCACTGCTCCAAGGCCCCCGGAAACCCTGAGGCCAGGCTGCTGGGATGACAATCCACGCAGGTGACTGGCCTTTTGGGACAGCTTCCTCCCCAGTGTCTAAACCTGACAAAGCCAACAGGATAGAAATACGTACCCCACTCAAGCCCCCTGAGTCCCCTGGACATAAACACGCAATGAGAGATATTGAGTCCCAGTGGATGAAGATCCCTCCTGTTGCCCGGTGTGAGTGCATGGGAGTGTGTGTTTGTGTGAGGAGGTCTGTATGAGGGAGTGTGAGGAGGGGGTGTGAGGTGTATGCAAGATTGGGTGAGGAGGTGTAAGGGAGTGGGCATGAGGAGCCCTATGTGAAGGTGATGAGGAAATTCAGGAAGGTGTGTGAGGAGGTCTCTGTGAGGGTGTGTGCAGAGGGAAAAGTGAGGGTATGCAGGGTGTATATACAAGCATGCGTGAGGACAGGCAGGTATGTGAGGTGCTGTGTATGATGGTGCAGAGGAGGTGTGTGTGCAAGTTCCCCTGGTCTAGAGAAACTCTGAGACTCTTTCCATGGCCTTGCTAAAGCCCTCTCCAGGCTAACCCGTCCTTGTGCCATGGGATCCCTCATGGCTGGCTTACCTTATAGGCACAGGTGTACAATGTCTACAGTCCCTAAAGCTCTTAAGGGACACAACAATATTTGAATTTCTTTAAAAAATAAAATAAAAAATAAAGAAATGTTTAGACCAAGGAAATCAAATATATGGTGTATATATATAATTGTCTTTCCATTGCAGTCACAAAACATATACTATATGCCTGTTTTATGGAAGAAGGTGTCCACAGAGGCACAGGTGCCTCGGTCCTGGGATCATCACCAAGCCTCCCTGATTCCCAAATATATCTGTTCCCTTCATGTCAACTTTCTGGAGAACCACAGCATCCTAAGATGCAATGGCCTTAGGGATGCATCTTACAGATGCCTGGAAATAGTCCTGAGGCCAAGACTCTCACTCAAGGTAGGATGCCCTCCTACCTCTCAGTGTTGTCTGGTGGTTTCAGGCATGTTCTCTTCGCCAGATCCTGTGTTGGTCAAGCGAAAGGAGAGACTATGGGGAGGCAGAAGTAACAACTGTGCCAAGAAGGATTCTCTGTAGGTCCCCCAAAGAGATTATAAACAAAAAACTACGGGAATTCACAGACAGGTGCCATGGGTGTCACCTGTAGGACATGCATGGCTTCCAGGGTGGGGAAGATCCTCTGCTCCTTCTAGAAGGTGCTTCCCATCGGGTCCGCTTGAATTTCTCAGCTGAGCGGAATCACAATCGCTCCATAAGAAATCTCTAATGCACTTACCTCCACAGGGAACTCTCAGTCACACTCCCCAGGTTGAAGTCATACAGCTTCGTTAAGATAAGAATGACCTGCAATTAGGACAGGGGAGGAGGCGGGGAGAGAAAAAGAAGGGGAGAAAGTAAGTTATTTTGAGTGTGTATAACAATACATCCAACCGAAATCAAAATCATTTCAGCCAAGTCGATTTGGGTTCAGTGTGATCCTAGAGGGCAAGTCGAACTGACACACAAGGTTCCCGTGGCTGCGGCACTGCCGAAGCTGATGCCTCGTGCTTCTCCCTGCAGAACAGAGTGGCTCACGAGCTCGAACAGCAAACTTTGCGGACAGCAGTCAAGGCCTAGCCATTTATGCCACCACACGTCCTGTACCAGTCTGCTCATACAGCGCATCTCAAATCCCCCAGAGGAGGACTTAGCAGTTATCTGTTGAGTTGAAGGGTATTATAGGATCAAGCAAAGGGGAGGGAAAGCCCTTGAATTTAATGCATCCCGTAGCTGGCAGCATTCATTTTAATCCTGATGTTGCTTTGCATTTGAAATAAAACATGTCAACAGGAATTAATTAGGTGTCAACATTTGGTTCTCCACATCTGTCCTCCCACAAGGTCAGGCACAGGCCAGCTGGCACTGTTCCCTAGCAAGACCGCTGGCTGATACACACGGTGCATGCACTCGGCTGCTGACAAATGTTTAGACATCCAAGTCTACCCAGAGGTGACTTGGAAGAAAGATCTGGAGACGTAATTCCGAAAAACCAACCACTGAACATTCGATGGAGCATTTCGGCTGTTGAGGCACAGGAACTTGGCATGAATTAGAATCAACACATAGCCTCTGGGATCTGAAAGGGGGGCTGGGGAGGTGGGGCACCTGGAGAGAAGAGCATGTACTTGCATTTGTGAGAACCTGACTCTGAGTTGAAAGATCGGTCCTAAAAGGGTAGGAAGACCTGCTTGAGTCTTTCTGGCCACAGCGAGATTAAACGCGGCAGCGCTGTGTCTCCATCGCACCACCATCTTCAACCGTTGCCTTTAAGTCGGCTCCCAATTCATGGCAACTCCATGTGCTACCGAATCAGACTGTGTCCCACAGGGCATTCTTGGGATTACAGAATCTTTATGGAAACCGAGCGCCTGATTTTCCCTGTGCCAGGCCACTGGCTGGGTTCAAGCCACTATTGCTGCCACTCAGGGGTATTCACAGGGCCTTCAAAGTCAGAATTAATTCAGGCCTCAGCGTCCTCGGGTGGCATCTGCCTGCCAATGTGGAGTAAGCAGGTGGTTGTGGCTATTGTGAGGGCCGTCCACCTTGTTGTGACCCATCATGACCTTATGTACAAACAGAGCAAAACCCTGTCCAGTCCTGAACTATCCTCACAAGCATTTCTATGGAGGCTATTGGATCCCAATTGACCCCGGAACCACTTTTCTAATGCCAGAAGTAGAGAGCCTCCGAAGCTCTACATGCCCCCCAAAGCCACTAAACCTGTTACCAGCGAGTGAATTCCAGCTCATAGCAGACCCATGGGGCAGGGCATAACCGCTCCCTGGGCTTTCCAAGGCTGAAATCTTACAGGCACAGACTGCAGGTCATTTCCCCATGGATTGACAGGTGGGTTCAAACTGCCAACCTGGCCATTCATAAGTAGTTTAGTACCAATGCTCTTCATAGAGCCGCCAATGATGCCAACCATCAAGTCTATCACAAATCAGAGAGACCCTGTAGGACAGGGGAGAGTTGGCCCTATAGGCTCCTGAGCCTGTAACACTTTGTGGAAGCAGCAAGCCTCGGTGGAACAACTGATGCTTTTGAACTACTAACCTTGCCGTGAGCAGCCCAACGTGCCACCCACTTAGCCAATGTGGAAAACAGATTCTGGACATGGCCTTGGGCTTGCCAGCCTGTCCCATGGCCCATGGATACTTCTCCAGCTGAGGATGTTTGGCTATCAGACCCAACTCTGCCTAACCCTCGTGTGCCTGGACAGTGGCTTAAACACAATCCATATGTAAGAGGTCGCTGAGCACAAGCACAGGGATAAATTGTAATCAAACCGCAGGTGCCTAATACACATCGCCTGCCTGTATGTGTGATAACCCAGTTACACATAATTGTGTTTATCTAAATTTAATGCACAACTCATTTCGCTTTTCTTAGCTCCTTCCCATTCCACAGTTTTACTTCATCCAGTTCATTTTCACAGCGGCCATTAAACTTGTTCCAAGATAATGAATTTCTGCTACCAAGATGGGACTCTTCCATTCTAGGTATCCATTTAAGATTAAAGAAAAATAATCAGCCATTATATTGAACATTTTTATGGCAGTTCGCTGACAACAAAACCCTCACTTTGAGATTTATCCTCATCCTGCACCCCATGGGGTCAGTTAGGACTATTTCAATTTCTTTTATGTAAACTAATGGGCAAGAAATTAGAGACCAGGGATATATCCCATTATAGGTCAAAGAGAGTCCATGGCAAAGATGGCTTGGGGCAGTTAAGTAGGGGCTGTCAACTTCTCTGGGGAATCCTATGACAGGAACTGGTAGACTGGCCATAAACAGTAGGAAACTCTCTAATGTCACAGCGCCACCATTGAAGAAGACGCTACCAAACTCCCTGTCTTCTTACCAAGGTACCACAGCCAGGGGTGTGGAGCAAATTGTTCTCCATGGGAACAGAGGGGCCCTGCTCCTCTCACGCGTGGACAGTCTCCTCACTTGTTCAATGGGGGTGAGTGAGGGCAAGAGACCCAACCAAATGCTTACATTGTGCTACATCCATTGTGTTCCTTGAATCAGGAAACACAGAGGTTTCCTTTCCTTCATGTGTACCTTCCTGAATCTACAAGATCTTCCCTGACACCACGGGAAAGCGTGGGTGCTTCCCTGAAAGCATGGGTGACTCTCAAAAATTCTGTAAAACACCATTCGAAACCAGGCTCTTCGAGGACTGGGTAGACTACTGCATCCCCTCCCACTCTGGCCAGCATCAAGTCTTCGAGGCATTAAGATTTCTCCCAAAGTGCAAAGTGAACCCAGAGAAAAGAAAAAGATGTTGGAGGCAAGACACTTCCCCAGGATGAGACAGCTCTCCATTGACCAGCCCCCTCCTTTCCTTAGCGCCTTCTATCTTGTCTGTGAATGGGATATGCTGGCCACTTGGCTATGGCTTGGGAATAGACAGATCAAACTCCAGAGCCTGATGCATGGACCACTTTACTAGGAACAAAAAACGAAAACAAATAAAAAGCTGGCTTATGTGCTGTGGTGCAGGATGCAAAGGAACGTATGGGAATGCCGAAGTAAACAATCCAGACAGTGGGAGAGGGAAGACTCCCAAGATGTGAACCAGCCTTACTTCAAACTAATACCTAAGATGAGTAAAAGCTAACTAGGCACCAGAGGATCGAACTACAAATAGAAAGAACCATGAGCAAATACTCAGAAAAACCTATTTTAAGCAAATGGTCTTAGACTCTTTTTAGCTTCTCCTTCCTCTCTGGTTGCTATCCGAATGAACCTTTCTGATCGCCAACTTTGGGGAACATGACCGACGAAGGGCTCTCATTGCTGTGCTCGGAAACCCAGTGCTGCCTTCGAGGCAAGTCACATCTCCCAGGAGTTGCTCCCAGCCAATGTCTGAGAATGGAACTGTTACTGCAGCAGGCAGGTTCCTTCCGCAGGGATGTGGATTTCCCCTGATGGATTCCCTGACAGCATTGCTGAACTTTGCATGAAACTTCACGCAATCTGAGATAACTCCAGTCACACCTCCCTCTTTCTTTGTCTTCTTACACTGGACCAGCCCTACCTCTTGATCTAATGGCTCTCCTATCCTCTATCATGGCTGGCTTACCTTATAGGCACAGGTGTACAATGTCACACCTGGTACTCACCCCATTTTTCTCACAGGTATTTCCTCTAATAGCTTTCTTACCCATCTAATCCCATCATGGAATCTACACCTGCTACAAGTACTATTTCTGCCTATATGGGAGATGTTTTGAATCCTACCTGCAATTCATACAATTTCCTATCAGAATTCTTTATTTGTTCCTTCTGCCTAATGATGAAATCCAGACTTTTGATCTTGATATTTGAGGCACTCTGGGTCCAAATAATCAGAGAAGCTGGATGATATGAAACAGAATGTAGCACCAGGTTTGGAGGAAGCCTTGTTAACTACATGCAATATGCAGATGATACAACCTTGTTTGTTGACAGTGAGGAGGACTTGAAACACTTGATGATGAAGATCAAGGATTACTGTCTTCAGTCTGGATTATAACTCAATGTAAAAATACCAAAATCCTCACAACTTGACCAATAGCATCATAATACATGGAGAAAAGATTGAAGTTGTCAAGGATTTTGTCTTGCTTGGATCTGGAATCAATGCTCATGGGAGAAGCAATCAAGAGATCAAACAAGGTTGCACTGGGTAAATCGGATACACAAGACCTCTCCAGAGTGTTGAAAGGCAAGTATCTGACTTTGATGCGCCTGATCCAAGCCATGGTATTTTCAGTTAACTCACATGTACATGTAAGTTGGACAGTGAAGAAGGAAGACTAAAGAAAAATGGATGCGTCTGAATTGTGGTACTGGCAAAGAATATTGAAAGCGCCATGCATTATCAAAAGGACAAGCAAATCTGTCTTGGAAGAAGTACTGCCAGAATGCTCCTTAGAGGCAAGGATGGCAAGATTTTGCTGAACTGGACTGAGATTCATTACAATCTACAGAGAGTTGTTGTGAATCAGAACCAAGTTGACTACGCCTCATAACAACGATATACAATCTTGATAGTTCTTTAAAAAACAATTCTATGAGTTGCCTTCTTGAGGTGGGATTGCCTCACACACCTCTGTCTCCCTAAAAGACAGAGTCAGCACGTCAGATGGAGCTTTTAAAAAAAATCATAATTTTCAAGTCACTGAAAGATATGAGTGTTTTGTTGGAACATAGGCTTCCCAAGGTGGCAGTATTAGGCTAGTTTAGTACCCTCATTTTACAGGTGAGGATACTGAAGTCCAGAGAGGGCACATGACCCCGCCTGAGTCAAATTCCAGCCCTGGGTCCCTTTGTCCAAGGGTTTCAGGGCAATGTTCTTCCCACCCAATGAATGGAATTAAGGCCTAAGAGCCATGGAGAGCCACTGCACGCAGACTACCGGGCCCCATCCACAGAAAAGCTGGCTCAGTAGGTCCTGGGTTGGTTAGGTCTGGAAATCTCCCTGAAAGAGACACTTTTCCAGACCATGATGCCTCTCCACCGCCCTGCTGTGATGATGCCAACATTGCTACATTGAGTGATCCTGAGCTAGGAGCACCCCCACCCCCATCCTTAAGAGTGGGTTTAACCTTATAAGTGAAACAGAAAGTAGGAGATGGGTGAGGCGGATGCCTCGGCAAAGTCACATCAGCATTCCCTAGGGGAAGAGTTAAAAAGAGCTGAGAATGAAAAGGTTGGAAGCCTCTTCTCCCTGTGAGCCAAACGCAGAGGACATGAATCGAGCACTAAAGAGAGGCTGATGTGACCTTCAAGCTTCAGCTAGTCTGTGCGAGCAGAGCAGACACACCCAAGAGGGAAGAATGCCTGCCCCTCCTGGCCCCTTTCACCCGATGGAACCTTCCAAAGACCAGGAGGGACTGGCCATGAAGGAAAGCCAGTAAACCCACCCAAGGCATCTCAGGCTGCAGCCAGTGTACTCAGATGAGGAAGAGGAGTTGTGAAGGGTGGAGGGACCCTGAGTGAGGATCTGACTTGTCTTTGTCCCCCAACTTCACACCAGCAGATGCCTCCAAAGAAGAGTGGAGTTAAATTCCAGAAGAAAACGTGGGAAGCAAGCAGGAATGGAGCCCCTACGATGGGCAAACTACTACACCGGTGCTTCTCAATCCTGAAAACACGTCTTTGAGATAGTGCAGGTATTACCAATATGTTCCTAGTTCAAAGAGGAGGAAAGCCAGACCTAAGAGTGAAATAAATTGATCCTAATATATACAACTAGCAAACGTCAAGAAGCAGCATTTCTGCTGAGGTTGAGCAGACACCGTCAGCCTGCTTAGACAGGCCTGCTGAGCCGCGGTGATGAGCAGGAGCACCAGACCCCAGCCCTGCGGCCGTGGACTCAACCCTGACTCAAAGCAACCCTGTGTGTTTCCAGGCCTTTCCAATCCTATAAAGCCCGACAGGAGCAGATAGCCTCCGCTTTCTCCAAGGAGCAGTGGAGGGGCTGGAACCTAACAGACAGCTCCCTCAGGGGGCACGGAAGTTGATGGATATTCTTACCCTCAAAGAATTTCCTCAGTCATGAACTCCACGCAGGCTTATTGAGCATCTAGTGTATGAATACACAACACCTGCTCAACTCTAGGAATTGGGGAGAAATCCAAGCTCCAGGGCCAAGGGTAGATAACTTTTGTTTCCCTTGTTCGTGAAAGAGACAGGAATAGAAAACCAAGAAGCCGAATGAGACCAGAACTAAACTGATGGAAGACTCAGAACAAACAAGTGTGTTTTTCACCTAACCAGCTACCTTCCTGGAGGGTGTGGGAAGAGCGGATCAACAGCAGAGAAATGTAAATAGCAAACTGGAATAATTCATGAGTAAATGGCACTTCTATCTCACCTGCTATATATATATACAGTTGAAAAACCCCTGGATACAAATAGGTATGTGTGTCTAAATAAATATAGCTGGGGCCTATCATATATATTTATAAAATATGTATATAAAATCTCACCTAAAATTACCATCTGAAATCTCTCAAATAACACGTTATTCATGCATCTGTTAGAACTTTGATCAATTGGGTTGGTATTACTCTTCTGTGTGTTTGTCCTTCAAGGAGCTGGAGCTGTCTTGGCATTTAGAAACAGGGTCTGATTTATTTAATGTTCAGCCCCTCCATGCCTAGTGCAAACCCTGAAACATGGCAGGTTTGCAGGAAGGCCCATGGAAGGCACAGTAAATGTCTGAGCATACCAAACTCATGGGGTTGACGCCAACTCACAGCGACCCTCTGGACCCACAGCAACACCCCATTGGGTTCACGAGACTGTCTAGTCTTATGGAAGCAGGCTGCCATCTTCCAACTATGGCCAGTGGACTCCAACGACCTGCATTTGGGTTAGCGGCCATGTACCTTCAAGGTGACGGCACTAGGTCTCTGTACATACATGACAATAAAAGAAGGTAACAAAAGAGATGACGCGATAAATCTATGAGCAATGGATGGATATTGTCATCTAAGAGTTGAGAAGACATTAATTCTAGAAAACATGATCAAAAAGTCTTCTTGAGAGAGAGAGATTATATAAACTGTACCTGAACAGACCGCAGTATCCCACCCCCCACCCATTGGTTTTGTTTGACAGTCCCCTGGGTGCCATAAAAGGTTTGTACTTGACCTACTAACCTAAATGTTGGCGTTTCAAACTTACCAGCAGCATGGTGGAGAAGTCTGGCAGTCTGCTTCTGTAAGACAGAGCGAGTTCTACTCTGAAACACCTGAAGGCACTAGAAGTCAGAATTCATTCTACGCCATTTTCTTTAAATATAGAAAATATCAGGGAGTGGTGCGCCATCCCACTTATAAGAAACAGCACAGAGCCAGGGCAGCATGGCATCTGTGGGACTATGAACAGTGATAGGGCAGGCACAATATAATGAGCACCCAATTCACTCGGAGACACCACACGAGCTATGGGCAAGGTGGAGGTAAAACATGAAGAACAATGGGCAAACGAGGAAGGAGAAAGGAACCCCAGCTTGGTCAACTCTCCACCTCTCAGCTGTCAGCTCATTGTCCTGTAGCGGCTCGTTCATTGCTGTGATGCTGCAAGCTAGGCCCCAGTGTTTCAAATGCCAGCAGCATGGCCCACAGAGGACAGATTCGAGAGAGCTTCCTTTCAGAGCAAGATAAACCAGGAAGAAAGGCTTGCCCTTTCACTTGTGAAAAGAAAACATTCCAAACCAACCTCACTGCCATGGAATCAATGCTGACTCAAAACAAGCCCCTGTGGGTGCCTGAGACTGTAACTGCTTCCAGGAGGAGAAAGCCCAGTCTTCCTCCCATGGAGCTGCTGGTGGTTCCGAGCTACTGACCATTCAGATCACAGCCCAACAGGTAACCACTATACCACCATAAGCCCAAAACTCTAAGGATCATAACAGAAAATAGCTGGATAGAGTGCTGGAAGGTAAGCCTCCCAGTTTGGAAAACACTCAAACTTCACAGTGGCCTCCATCATGGCCCCCAGCAGAGCACCGATCCTGAAGAAGGCAGAGGACTAAGCATCATGGCATCCTGATGGGCAAGGGGCCACCACGAGTCACTGTCAGCTCAATAGCAACCAACAACGTGGTTCATGGTAGCTTGAGAAAAGCTCTTTTAAGAGTGAAGAGGGTGGTGACAATGAGGCACTCAGGTATGGCTAGTCTCTTACAAAATCAACTGGCCTTGGCTGTTGCCTTTGTTGACCACCCACCTCCACACTCAGAGCCCCATCTCAATCTTCTTGCCGTACAAGCATCTTCTGCTGCACCCAGGTACTCACGCCACCTTTTACTAATTGGAAGATCTTGAGATACCTCACAGGCTAGCAACTAGTGCTTCCATGTCTAGCTCCGCCTCCTCTCCTGCACTGATCTACTCCTGCCCTCTGCTCAACACAGTGCAAGGTTCATGGAGACAGAGGAATGAGTCCTTCTCCTTGAGGAACGCATACTCTTCCTTAACCTCTTGCCTGCCAGGGTTGTCTCTATTTAAAGTAAGGACTCAGTCAGGCCCCTGGAAGGTTTGGAGAGAGTGATATCCTGAGGAAGGGGCCCTTCTCCACTGGTCACATCTCTCATCTTTTGTAAGAGTGCTCACACTCACACTCAGAACTCGAACAACGATGTCCTAGGCCCCTTTCCACAGGGGGGCCATTCTAAATTTCCCCAGGTCTAAATTCAAGTGTCCCACTGGATCCAAGCCTCTGCTCCTTGGTTGAGATTTACACGGCGGCATGGTGAGGACATGGGAGCTACCACCAAAGGCCTGCACTCACGACCCAACCTTAACACCTGGTAGCTGAGCAATTTATTTGTTTCCAGAATCTGCTCTGATTCCCTGAAACAGGGATAATTACACACTTCCCCTGCCAACCTCCCAGAGCAGTTGCAAATCAAGTAAGGGAAGCAGACCTGCTTTATAAGCTACACTATTCAAGTAGGAGTTATTAGTATGATAATTATTCTTCAGGAGGAAAGGGTTCCAAGTTAATCTTGTTTAGGAAAAAGAGAGACTATTTGGATTCCCGAGTTGCTGTGCTCTTTCCAAAACTGCCCATCCACTCAAGATCCCAATCAAGAGCTCAACCCCGTGACTGGTGGCTCAATTCTGACTTTGGCAACCCCCGGAACACACACGCCCCATGGGGTTTTCATGGCTGTAAACTTTTGGAAGCAGGTCTGTAGTAGACCACTTCCCCCACCACCACACACAGGTACCTCTTGATGTGTTCGAACTGTTAACCTTTTGGTTAGTAGCTGAGTTCTTAACAGTTGGTGCCACCCCGGGACACTGACTGCAATATAAGAGGCTACAAATCAGGCGCCAGGTATTCATGGGGCACCTGCACTCAGCACAGGAAGGAAGGGCGGAAGCCCCAGGGGATTCCTGGCCTCTGAAAGAAGAATGGCAATCTGCACATTCATAAATCCCTGGGAACGCTCCAGCCCATGAGCACATTCCGTGAAGTGAAGACCTTTAATGCTTGTAACATTTTACTCAGAAAGAAAATTACTGTAGTTCATTAACCCTCCCTTTCATTCCCCAGGATTCTCTGCACAGGCCCCTTTGAGGCGCCCTCACTTCCTTCCTCATTGTCCCTGCCTCTGTCTTTGTTCCCAGCCAGGTAAATTAGGGACACGGTAGCTTTCCTTACCAGGAGTCTGGTGACAGAAGCAACAAAGAGGCTGAAAGACATACTGCCGGGACTTCTTACAAGAGCAGATTTCTTAAGACACAGAGCGTGAATTCGGGCATCCTCCTGCCTAGGAAAGCCTCCTCCACAGGGAAGAGAAGTCCCACGGCTCCACAGCACAAGAAGGCCCGCACATCCACGGGTGTCCAGAACTGTGCCAAACTCACTCCCATTTCAGAACAGGGGTCCCTGCCCACCCTGGGTTGATCATCCAGTTGGGAATCCACAGAGGTACCCAGAAGATAGACCAACCTCTTCAATAGTGTACGATGCACACAAACTCACAGGAGTATTCTCCATCTCCCTTTTTCTGATTCATTTTGGGCACGTCATCTACTCCGTGGCTTAAGAAAAAGCCTAAGCAGATTCATCCTCATCCCACACCTAACAAGGCAAATGCCGAGTCTTCTAAACCCTGCTGTGAACCTTGCCCCATCGCCACGCACACTGTCTTACAGGTTCGGGACTTTGTCATTTTTTCATTCATTCACCAAACAGGTACATATGGAGTCCTTTCTGTTGGAGGGTTCTGTTTGCAGTAAAGGAAACAAAGCAGATTACACGACAGTCGGGTGGCACATAAAAAGCAAAGAAGTAAACCAGTGACACAGTGGGGAGAGAAGCCAGCAGGAAGGCTTAGAGGGAGTGCCAGCGTGGGGAGGTTGCAGCAATAAATGTGGAGTTCAGGGAAGGCCTCTCAAATCAACTGACACTTGAACAAAACCCTGAATGCGGTGGGGGACTAAATAATGTCGTCTACTGGGAACTAAATAGGACCGGCAGAGGAAACATCACACTCAAAGAGCCTGAGGCAGGAGGGAGCCTAACACACTCAAGGAACTGCAAAGAGGTCAGCGAGGTTGGATGTGAGTGAAGGGTTGAGGAATATTCAAGGCTATGGAGCTACTGGGAGGCTAAGATCTTGTTGGACCTTGTGAAACCCTGGAAATACTTTGTATACTACTGATTGAGACAGGGGATTTAAATAGAGGACTGAAGTTTTCATAGAATCACTCTGGTGCTTGTGTTGAGATAAGGGGGAAAGAGTGGAATCAAGGACAACAGTTCAGCGGCTATTGCCATCATCCAGGTGGAATACGGTGTGGGCCAAACTAGCGCAACAGTGGTGAGAGATGGGATCCAGACACAGCTAGAAAATAGAGCCAAGGAGATGTGCTGACAAGCAGCATATAAGCTGCGAATGAAAGAGAATCGTTAGGGATGGCCCACAGAGTTTGAACGTAAGCAACTGGAAGCACTGAAGTTGCCATTTTATGAGATGAAGGCTATAGAGAAAAAGGCAGTTTGGAGGGAATATAAGAAGATTAGGTTTTGACGTTGACTTTGAGATGCCTAAAAGATAATTCACTGAAAGAAGTCAAGTGGTCGGCAGGCTATGAGAGTGGAGGCTAGTGAAGATGTCTAAACTGAAACTATCCCCTAGAGAGTTGTCAGTCTTTAGGTGATAGACACTTAAAGGCAGGCGACTAGATCAGCAAGAGATGTACAGATAGAGACGAGATATGAAAATAGAAACCGGGGCCCTTCAGTATTTCGAGATAAGGAAATTAGGTATGGAAACCAGTGTGCTTTGGGACCTCTCAAAATAACCCAGTGGCTATTTGTACCCTGTGTGAATGCTAACCAATTGGCATTGACTACAGAGAAGAAATATGGAACGGACAACATGGCCTCTTCTGTTGAGACTAGTAACCTCTTTGCGGAGCATATTCATTTCCTAGGGATACCATTACAAAGCACCATAAATTGGGTGGTTTATACGAATAGAAATGTATTGTCTCCATTCCCGGAAGCTTGAAAGTCTAAAGTCAGTTTATCAGACTTTTACTTCCTTCTGAAATCTGAGGGGTGGGGAGAAGGGACTTGGGACAGCAGAGAATCTGTTCTGCTCCACTCTTCTCTCGTGGCTTCTCATGAAAGTCAGTAACTCTTCTGAATCTCTGACTCGGTCATTATTTTGCGTGTGTTTTTTCACTGATTTTACAGAGACACCAGTTATCTTGGATCAGGGCCCATCCTACTCTGTTATAACTTAGATTAACTTAACTAATGACATCTTCAAAGACCCTACTTCTCAACAAAGTTATATTCACTGGGACTTAGGGTTAGGGCTTCAACATATCTTTCTGCAGGGCACACAAATAAATCCATAATGTGATAGGTAGGTTTATTGTGCCAACCTGGAGAATAACAACGTGTGAGATTAGTCAGATCACAGATTGATTGGAGGGCAAAGAGATAAATAGTTCAGCAAGACCCGCCCCTCTCTCTTTTGCTCTCTGGTGATCAGACCAGTCTGCGACTGCTTTAGCTAGTTCTTCACCTCAACTTGTGAGCTACACTTCCTGTGGGACAAGTCAACTTGTGGGTCCTGTCACTAGAGCTTGAGGTTCCTTCCAGACCTGCTTTGACACACTGCTGTGTGTGGTATATAGCTTGAGCTTGAGGCTGGTGGATCCTGCCATCTTGCAGTGCTTGAGTTCGATATCCCATCCAGGTCTGTTGAACAGTTGGTGACCCACGCTACTGTTCGCTGCCTGTGGGGGGACTTCCTGTATTGCCCAAGGGAAAACTCAGCTGTCTGCTTCCTTAGCCTTGGACCCGGCAGCCCTTGTGAGTTAAAGAACTTCTAGTATATTAATTGTTCCACGGAAATGAGTTGAACTGAGCCCTCTTTACTGCTGTGTATACTAATTAGCTGTTATATTCCTTTGTGCTATATACAACTATCTATCTATCTATATAATCATAAGTGTCCTGGTTTTGTTTCGCTAGAGAACCCTGCCTAATACACATAACATTTGTTGTTTGCTGAAATAACTGCACAAAGAGGCATTATAGAAGAGATGGGGTCTGTGCCTCGACCTAAAAACCTAGACTTCCACTTACCAAGGCTAGTACAGGTATTAACACTGCTAAGTTTCCAATCTGCCTGTGGTAGTCACATAATCTGTTGTCAATTTGAGACTTAAGAGTAAAGGGGTGGTGTAGTTTACGCTGTCAATCAGGTCGCAGCTTGTGACCTCATTTGGAGGCACTAAGGAGATAAACAGAGCACTGGAGGCTGGACACACACTCATTCCCTGTGAGACATTCCTGCGGACAAGATACATGGAACTAAAATAGAGCCCTGGAGCTGGAGGAGTCACAGAGACCTCTGCCAGCACTGAGATGCTTCTACCACCACTGGATCCACAAGACTTTCCACCCACTGGTCTGTGATCTTCCTGCATTGGGCATTATTTCATGGTTGTGTGAGTCTGAAGAGGAATTTGTGGACTAATATTGGACATATGGACTAATAGTGGACTCATGTACTTGATCTGAACTGGCCTGAGATGTTTTCTTAATATATGATTATTTTTTATATAAAGCTCTTTCCTATACACATATGATATGAGTCCATGAATTTGTTTCTCTAGTCAACCCCGAGTAACACAGTTGGGGTAAAAGTAAAAGCCAGGGTTAAACCTCAACATGGTACTCTGTGGCAGGTTGATTCCATTTTCCCCTTCCGTCACATAGAGGGTGCAATTTCCCCTTGTTGGAATTGCTCTCTTGCCTGTCAAGATTGTACTAGAATAAAAATCTTTCCATTTTAGAATGCCTATTCACTGTCAGGTAGCCCACACATTACCTCTAACAAAAGAACTAATTTCACGGCAAATGAAGAGCAGTATTGGGCACATTCACAGAACTCACCGACCTCACCACAAACCCGATCACCCTGAATCACCTCGCCCGACACAATGGATGAATGCACTTCTAAAGACACAATGGCAACCCTATCTGGGAGTCAATAGCCAACAAAGTCTGCCTCCTGGGGGCAGAGTCATCGGAGACGTAGTCAAAATACAGAGCTTGGGGAACCATGGGGAGAACAGGAGTGTTTCCTCTCATTATCACACCCAATAAAAATACATAGAATAGTTTCTTCATGTCCATACAAGGTAAGGTTTTGTTGATAGATAAGTCTGATTACCCACCGAGGGAAATGGTTGTCCTAGAAGAGTGGGGAGTTGAAAATGACACCTGGCGATTTGGGCTTTTGGTGTTCATGTTGAAGGGACAGGTAAGGAAGCTCATGGCTGTTGAGTCCCTTGCAGTTCATAATGACACTATAGGACAGAGAGATTAGAATCGGTAAAGAAAGGGTTACTATACCCTGTTGTAGTGATTAGCTCCTATTACAAGGAGAAAATAGAGATGGTGTTATACAATTAAAGCAGGACATTAGACACAACCTAGAGAATTTTATAGGACACTTCCTATTATTTTAGATTCTAAAAGTTAAAGGAAGGTTACAGGAATAAAGGAAGATACTAAGACTCAGAATCTTCATGAGGTAAGATTTGTTCACCCCAGCACATTACCCAGTACCCCCCAGTAGCTGAAGTGTGTGCTGAAGACTGGGAAATGGCTAGTTGAAGAAGGTAGTTATCAAGATCAAGTAGGGTCCCACTGAGAAGTTTCAACAAACATGTAATGCTGGAAGTGCACACTCATCTACGCCATGAAATTTGGGAGATGGCTACCTAATCAACCAACTGGAAGAGATCTATGTTTGTGTCCATTCCACAGAAAGGAGATCCAATAACCAAAACCAGGCCCACCAGCATCAAGTTGATTCCAACTCATAGCAGCACTTCATAGGGTTTCCAAGAAGATAAATCATTATGGAAACAGATAGCCTTATGCCTCTCCCATGGAACATCTGATGGGATTTAATGGTCAACTTTGTAGTTAGCAGCAACATAGAGCACCACTAGGGCTCCCTATAAACTGAATGCCCTGACCCACAGGGTTTCTAAGGCTCCAATCTTTATGCAAACAGACTATCACATCCTTCCCCAGCACCTTTTGGTAAGTAGCCCTGCACTGAAAGAGTACATCACAAAGGTTTTCTTAAAATGAGTGAAACGCTAAGATTGGGAGCTGGTAGCAGCCAAAGGAGTGGGTTCAGTTCTTTACTCTTAGTCTGCCTTTCTCTCTCTGTGTGATGGTTAACATTCTGTGCTAACCATCACTGGTTTATCAGGCACTGGACTGAATACTTTCCCATAATGTAATATAATGCACTCATCCTCCATTGTGTGATCTGATATGAGCAGCCAATCAGTTAATGGGCATCAGTGAAAGGCAAGCAGCTGCAATGCAATCAGTTTCCTTAGGGGTGTGGTCTGCATCCAATAGATGGGATGTTCTGGCAAAGTTCACTCTTTTTCATTCCACTTCTGCATCTCCAGGCTCTACTTCTACAGTTCTTGGGAAGTAAATCAGCTTCCTGACAGAGAGCCTGCAAATTTTGAGATGAATCAATTCCTGCAGGCCCATGAGCCAGCTGTGGGCCATCTATCCTGCTGAGTTTGGGTTCTTGAGTCCCTGCAACCACATGAGTCAAGAGACGCCTTCAGCCTGATGCTTGGCACATAGACTTAGGACTTACCAAATGGCACGCATGAACCATTTGAAATTAATCTCAATTTCAATCTCTCTTGCATACCAATACACACAAAACACACCAATGACATACTGTTTCTCTCCTTTAGATAACCCAATGGAAAACATTTGATAGATCACATAGTTTTAGAAGAACGATATCTTAAGGATGAATTTTTAAAAAGTGGTTCTCAGCACCATTAGATTCAATGTTTGTGAGAAACGGGCTATGGATGATCAGGTACTTGACACCTTTCAGTACCCAAGTAGAGGGAGAGTGGTTAGCTGGTCATGCTTTCTCTAGACCAGGGGTTCTCAACCCTCCTAGTGCCATGACCCTTTCACACAGTTCCTCATGTTGTGGGGACCCCCCCAGCCATAACATGATTTTCGTTGCTATGTTATAACTGTAATTTTGCTACTGTTATGAATCAGGCAACCCCTGTGACAGGGTCATTTGACCCCAAAAGGGGTTGCGACCCACAGCTTGAGAAACACTGATTTAGACAAAGTAGAAAAAAAAGAGACCTCTTCAGAATCACAGCTTACTGACCATACACCAAAGCTGAAAGTTCATGCTTGTACTCTGAAATAATACTTTACTCCTTGAAGAAGCAGAGCTGATATTGAAGAAAACCAAACCTAGAGTCTTATTGTAAGAGTGGCTGGACAACAATGCTAATTGAGTCCTTAACTTTGAATCGTCTTTGAAATTAAAGTGAGGATGTTGATTGGAAAGAAATCGGATACTGAAATTTCTAATGGGAATGTATGGGTAAATAATCACAAAGATGGGAACATGGAGCCCCTAAGTTCCATTGAATCACTACTGCCTAGAGAACCAGTCCTCTTAATTCCATCTGATGAAAGTTCTCATTGTCTTCTAAACCATTCTCCCCAGTAAAACCATTATCCTTTCAACCCTGTCAGATGAGATTAACCCAGGTGTGCTTGAAGAGTCTTTGTGTGACATCTCACCTGGGACAGTGCCTGGAGCATTTCCTGTGGCAGATGCCTTACAAACATTACTCAACGTCACCAGGACCAACACCCACCACATATTTTTCCTTCTAAATGTATAACTAAACTTAAATCCCAGGAGGATATATGCTACAATCTAAAAGAACTGCTTGACTTTTTAAATATGTACAAACGAGAAACCTGGAGAATAGATGTGATAATGGCTATTAAGGGTGTGAGATACTCGTACAAGGGAAATAAAGTTGGATCATTCTGAATCTATTGATATGTGTATACTAAGTACACCTTCTTCATTCAGTGTTTCTACGCAAGAGGTTAGGAGTTAATAACTTAACTGCTTGGTTCACTATAGCATGTGGTGATTTCAACCAACAAGTTGAAATGCTAGATCTGCATTAATATATCAGAGAAGAAGATGGCTTAGGAAATTTGAATTTATCAGGTTGGACCCACAGATTCACTTATGCAGTACTCAGAGAACACAACTTCTATCACTCATTAAGGAACTAATTTCTGAAGGGAGCTACAAAATTCTTGAAGGCTACTGTAATGGTTATATTATGCTAGATTTCACTATGAAAATTCCCTACCTGAATTAAGATATATATAACTAAAGTGGAACTGACTCTACTCCATCAAGATATAGGCCAAGTGGCGGCAACAATTTCTAAAGACAAGGTGAACCAATGTCAAGCAGTGGTTCTCAACCTTCCTAATGCCGCGACCCTTTAATACAGTTCCTCATGTTGTGGTGACCCCAAACATAAGATTATTTTCGTTGCTGCTTCATCACTGTACTTTTGCTACTGTTATGAATCGGGCGACCCCTGTGAAAGCGTTGCTCGACACCCAAAGGGGTTGTGGGACCCACTGGTCGAAAACCACTGATTAAAGCCTTGTCAAAGCAGTAATCAGACAGAATAGTCTGACTTGTATGGCTTATGCCCATTGTACTGAATAATGGTGTTCCTAGGAATTAAAAAGATGTGAAATTTAATTCCTGGGAATTAAATAGGTGTGAAGTAGACAAAACATTTACTTTATTCCGGGTCTGTCTAACGACTTGCAGTCTAACTTGAATCACCAGAACAGAGAGCCATGGTCCCAAGATCAATTCCCACACATGAGCCCCTAATAAAATGATTTAGAAAAAGAAAATTTGGGTCACTTGGCCAGGCAAATAATCATGACCACTTGAGGTGTTTTCTCTAGGCAAAGAGAATACAGAATGGGCGGTGGAAGAAATACTCAAAACTCACTGCCACCAAGTCAATTGGGACTCACGGCGCCCTCGAGGAGAGGGTGGAACTGCCTCCTCCGCGGGTTTCTCCGACTGCAACGCTTGATGGAAGGAGAAAGTCTCATCTTCCTCTCGTGGGGCAGCTGATGGTTCCAGACTACGGACTTCGCAGTTAGAAGCCCAAGGATTAACTCACTATGCCACAGAGGTAGCTAGTTCTAAATACGAGTTACAACCTCATGATCATTGCAGAAACAAAAAGTACAATTGCTAAGTGTGTTTCTTGTTTCATTATATGTGTGTGTGCATTTAGTGATTATTGCTAGCAGCCATCAAGTCCGTTCCAATTTGTAGTGATCTTGCGCACAAACAGAGAGTAACACTGGCCAATCCTGAAACACTCTCACAAGCATTACTGTGGTTGAGGCTATTATTGCTGTCACTACGTCAATCGTCCGTGCTGAAGGTCATCATTTGTACTGACCCTCTGCTCTACCGAGCATGATGGACTTATAATGGAACTGGTCCCTCCTGAGAAAATGTCCAAAGTCCATGAGAAGGAATCTCACCTTCCCAGCTTCCAACAACCATTTTTCACTGTACTTCTTCCAAAACAAATGTATTCATTCCTTTGGTAGACTACGGCATATTCGATATTCTGTTTGTAACACCATAATTCACAGGCATCAATTTTTCTTTGCGCTTCTTAATTTTACAGAGTTTGCATGCATACAAAATGACTGAAATGCTTGGATTAGACAACCTTAGTCCTCAAAGCGGTATCTTTGCTTTTGAATACTTTAAAGAGGTATTTTGCCCCAGGTGTGTGCAATGGAATAATGTCTTTTGGTTCCTTGAATGCTGCTTCCATGAGCAGAGCCCTGGTGGGAGAGTGGTTACTCATTTGACAGCCATCGGCAAGGTCAGCAATTCAAAACCACCAGCAGCTCCAGAGAAGAACGAGGAGGTTTCCACTCCTGTAAAGAGTTACCGTCTAGGAAACCCTCAGGGACGGTTCTACTCTGCCCTACCGGGTCCGCTATGTGTCAGAATCAACTGGATGGCACGAGTGCTGACTGTGAGTCCACATAAAATGAAATCCTGGACCACTTCCATCTTTGCTCTGTTCATTGTGATGTTGGTTATGGTCCAGTTTTGAAGACTGTCAATTGAGATGCAATCCATGCTGAAACCTGCAGATGATAATCTTCATCAGGAATTGCTTCAAGCCTTCTTCACTTTCAGTAAACGATAGTGTGTCATCTGCATTTTATAGGTTGTTAATGAACCTTCCTCCCTAATGAGCCACTCTTATTCATGTAATACAGTTTCCTCGATGATTTTCTCACTATGCAGACTGAATAAGTATGGTGAAAGGATATAACTGTCACATATCTTTCCTGGTTTTAAATCACACAGTATACCCTTGTTCTGTTCAAACAACTCTCTCTTGGTCCATGTACAAATTCCACAGGAGCACAAGTAGGTGTTATGGAAGTTCCATCCATTACAATGTTGTCATAATGTGTTAAGGCCCACAGAGTCAAATTCCTTTATATAATCAATAACATAAAGGTAAACATTTTCCAGTATTTTCTAATTTAACCAAGAGTCATTTGACATCACAACAATAGCCCTCATTTCACATCTTCCTCTGAATTGAGCTTGACAATCTGCAGCTTCCTGCTGATGTCCTTCTGAAACCATATTGAATATTTATATATAAGATTCAAAATAGTGCATATATGTATCTATACATATATATCATATTTTTTGTTTTCTTCTTTCCATTATTCCATTATCATATATAAGTTGTAATCAGAGTGAATATATTTCTGGCTATGCATATGATAGTTGTAACATGCTAGGCACAAGTACAACTTCATAATTATCTTTATTTAGTGATGCTGTATAGTTTGAAGAGATGTGCATTGGTGCTAAGTTGACATGGGTGGAGTGTCAAGTTAGTTAAACTATAATTCTCAGTGGTTTAGTAGACTTTGCACTTACTGTTCTTCCATAGCATAATAATATGCAATCATCCTCAATTTTATGATCTGGTGTGAACAATCAAGCAATTAAAAAACCAATAAAAATGGAGTCAGTCTGTTGAGAGCCAATCAATTTCATTAGACATGTGGAATGCATCCAACATGTATGAAGGGTTGGGCAAATCTCTCTCTCTCTCTCTCTCTCTCTCTCTCTCTCTCCTCTTCATCCTGTAGCTTCTGGTTCTTGGGATGTGAGCCAGCAGTCTGCCCTGTGACAGGTAGATTATGGGATTCACCAGCTTTCACAGACTTATGGGCCAGCAGCTGGCCATCTGACCTGCCAAACTGGATTCATCAGCCCATGCAACCACGTGGGTCAGGAATAGCCCCCCAGACTGATGGCTGACTCACAGATTTGGAGGTTGCCAGCACCGCAAGTGCATGAGTAATTTCCTTGAAATAAACCTCTCTTTGTATATGTATATCCAATCTATGTACTTCCCTGCTTTTGATCCTCTAGAGAACCCAGCTGGAGACGCTATGTATTGTCAGCCCCCAGACCCCTGAGAGTGGCCGTTTTGATGCTCTCCTGACAGTGGCTTCCAGGTGGGTATTACTGAGGACTGGGCTGAGGAGATGAGTGGAAGAGGCTCACATTACTCTCTTCAGACTCTGGTTTTGGAAAGTAGCAAAGCAGCAGCGAGAGAGGTCTAGCGGAAGCAGGAGCAGGTGCTCAGGAGTCTCAGTAGCATGGACATGATAGAAGTTGGCTTCCAACTCAGGCACCTCAACCTCCACAGCAGGGATCTAGGCAGGAGAGATCCTTAGCCCCTAATACTGTTCCAGTTCTTCATGGGCAAAGTTCTAGTGGCTTCTGCAGTTACCAATCTTTAAACAATATTGCCTTTCTCTGTCTTGTTCCTCCAGCCTTCCAAACCATGTTCTAACTCATCCCTGCATTGAATATTTCCTATAAGAAACAGGCTGACAGCCTCCGGTAGACACAGTATGGTCTGGTGGGCAGAGGAAATACAGGAGACTGTAGCCTCTTGGGAGACAAGTGGAACAGGTGTTTCAAAGAGGAGCGATTGATCAGTTGTGTCAAATGCTGCTGACAGTTCATGTACAATAAAGGTTAACATTAGACCATTCTATTTAGCTACTAAATTCCTTCAAAGCCTGTCAAAATAATTGCCACTCTTGTTAGTTGCTGTCAGTTTGGTTCTGATGCATAATGACCCTACGTACAACAAAGCAAACCCATGCCAGGTCCAGTCTCAGCCTTGTTTTTATATTGGTGGCCATGGTTACACCCACAGGGTCAATCCATCTCATCAAAGGGTTTCCTCTCTTCCCCTGACCCCTGACTTGCTGGAGGGTGATGTCCTCTTCCGGGAACTGGCTCTCCTAATAAATAGCATGTGCAAAGTACATGCACAGTAGAAAGAAAACTCTCTAGTGGATTCTCTATGCTGGTAGGATCAAATCCAAATCCCTTTGCCTGGCATAGAGGTCTTCCTCAGCCTGGCCTAGAGTGGCATGTAAACCAAGAGCCACTGTTATGGGGTGACTTCTGCATGCACTTGCACACACTCAAAATGTGTTGCTGTATCAATACTTGGTACTTATAAATGTAACCTTTTAAACAAAGTCTTTGCAGATGTAGTCAAGCTAAGGTAAATGGGCCCTGGTCCATTATGACTAAAGTCCGTATCATGAGAGAAGAGCCACAGACAGAAACACATAGGAAGGCAGGCATATGGTGACACACGCAAAGGCTTGCAAGCCAAGAAAGACAAAAGACGGATTGCC
>NW_022103968.1:24007763-24010527 GCF_000313985.2 Echinops telfairi
GACAGAAACACATAGGAAGGCAGGCATATGGTGACACACGCAAAGGCTTGCAAGCCAAGAAAGACAAAAGACGGATTGCCCATGCTACCAGAAGCTAAGAGGAAGACACCGAACAGAGGTTGCCCTAGAACTTTCGGAAAGAGTAAGACCTTGGTGTTGAACTTCTAAACTTCAGAACCATGAGAGAATTAAGCTGCCTAGAGTGCGGTGATCCGTTACAAGGGTCTTAGGACATATATACAGCACGGACAAAAAACGAGGTCTAAATTCTTGCCACACTAGAACACCTGTTCTCCCCATTTCATATGCAGCACATTTGCCGGAGCTTTCCTCGGCATGCATGCTGCCATCTGGACCCTAAGATTTCCTTCTCCCCCTTCAAGGTTTAGATGTCTTACCCATGCGTCAAAGGAGAATTGGTTGCCCCTCAATCTATGCTCCCCTAACTTGTTGCCCATGTATCCAATGATGCCACGCATGGGATTATAACGCTCTGTTGGAATGTGGGTCTACAGCATGAGGCCATGGACTCCTGGAGGAGAAGGGCCTGTTTTCCTCCTGACTTTGTGCGCTCTTAAGCAAGAGAGGTAGGAGGTATGGACGGTGTGGGATGGACGGTGCTGCCATAAGAGCTCAAAGGAGAAGACAAGCCTGCGCCTGGGTGGTCAGGACATGCTCACAAAGGAAGGCGGAGTGAGATCAGACAAGAAAGGCAATAGAAAGCCCACCCCTCTCCTTTCAGGACATTTCTGTAAGGTTCTTCAAGGGGGCAGTTTCTTGGATCAACTGGTTTGCCCCGTCTTTCCAAAAGGTGGAGTTCAAAATGGCTTGTGAAAGCGCTTCAAGAATAGCCACACGAGGGTCAGATAAAATGAGGCGGGCGAGAGGATGGTGAAAGAATCTTCTAAACTATGATGATAGTACATTTATAAACAGTATGGCTCTCTAGGGACGTCTACAGAGAACAGAGGTATCTATACCTGTGCCTCATGAGGTACAGCATACAAAAAAGCCAGATCTCCTAACAAAAGCATGACTTAACCAAGTATAACAGTCTAGACAGGAACAGAACAAATACAGAAAGGCCAGAGAGGGGGACCATACCATATGCTGGGTAACTAACTCCTAAGTACCAAGCACTGGGCTGAGTATTCCGTGTATATGGCATAGATAATGGGCACAACTGTCATTAAAAGTGAACAAACAGCATATCACACCGCCGGACAAGTAAACTGCCCAGGTCATGCAGCTCGGAAGAGGTGGACGTCATCCGCCAAACACTTTAGTCTATTCCTGCATGTCTCAAGCAAGGGATAAAAGACACAGGAATGAATCAGCATTTGTCATCCTTAGTTAAAACTGGGGCATTATTAAGAACGTACTTTCCTGAGTTTGGTAGCTGAATACCGCAAGTGACAGATCTTGGAAATGGAAATGCGGTGTTGTTGAAACAAGGAACTTGTGAGAAATGTCTGTGGAGTAGTAGGGGGCGGTTCTCGTTTAGTGTAGCGAGCCATTAAAAATACATTAAAACTCCATTCACTCGCATTTCCTGAGGTTCTTTGGAAAGGAGAGAGAAAGCAGCATCTCATGGAAATAATGTAGGCATCCTGCAGCCCAGAGACAAGGGCGGGGACAACTGAGCCCAGAACCCCCTCCAGTGTCTGCAGTCCATGATGACAACTCATTAGCATAAGGGTTCATCAGCCTCAATAGGCTATGGTTAAATAGGAGTTGGCACTGGTTGCAACCTGGCTGCCCATCTCGCCATACATCTAAACACCAACACCCACCACCACCTGGGAAAGGAGGCCGAGGGCAATGGCAGATGTGAATGAGTCAGTGATGGGACCATGGCTTCAGAGCAAATGCCTATCAGGCCAGAATGCTAGGCTGCAGCATTCAGAAGAAACGGTAAGTTCTGCTTCCTTGGGAAATGTAAGCCACAAAGTTTAAAGCAGGTAGTCTTAGTGTGGAATTCATCTTAGGTTTAATCTTAGGTCCAACCATAAGCAAGAAGCTTCACCTACTGAAGTTCAAGGTCTTCACCTGACAAATGAAGCCAACATCATCTGCTTCCTTGAATTGTTGGCGATTAAATACAAGAGATCCTACTGCCAGGCACATAGTAAGCCTTCAGAAAGGATTAAGTGCCTTCCTTTCCCTGCTGGCAAGCAAGCCCAGGCCATTTGCCAGCTGAGCAGGAAAACGCCCCATCTCTGAGAAGGGGCATGCCACTTCTTTAATGATGGCAACACAAATCTCACAACACACAAAGCAAGCAGGCCAGGTCTCTCACAGATGCAGAGATGAAAGGCTGGCATGTTCCCTGAGTGCCGGGGCTTGCTTAGCCTAGACCTGGATTGACAGCCTCAGCCATGTCCATCTGAGTACATTCTGCCTGGCGTGAGGTCCTGCCCTCTTGTCTCTTTTCATTCCAGCATCAGTCTCTGCTGGTCTTGCCGGTAACCACATGCCCTGTTCCTCCTTCCCTGGCTCCTGACAGGGTAGCTGGCTCCTGACGACAGGGTAGCTAGCTCCTTCTTGGGTCCCAGGAACTCCTGCCAAGCAAATTAAGCTACTGACCCCAGTGAAATCTTTAGCATCAGCAATACGCCAGATGAGAAGTAGCTACCAGCTGTGGGACCTCAGAGGAAACTGCCAGACACGGAAGGTAGACACCATATCTGTATCTTTGTTATGCTCTCTCCACCTTTGGGAAGCCATTACTCTGCCTTCCACACCAAGTAAAAGGGTGTCTCAC
>NW_022103968.1:24010627-24071646 GCF_000313985.2 Echinops telfairi
TGCTTGATCAGGTCAATGATGTGTTGGGACCTACATTTTAGAAACAAACAACTGTCAGGAGTATGGCAGGTGGATCGGCAAAGATAAAAAGCAAGGAGCACAAAATATTGTCATATTCCGTACACACGAGGTTAGAGATTATTACTAAGGCAATATCAAAGGGAAATGAAGAAAGAGAAGAAGGGGAGAAATACTACAAAAGTATTTGTTAAAAAGTACATGGAGGCTTAACAGACAAGAGAAGCGTCAAGATGGCCTCAAGGCTGCTAAGGAGTTAGTGTTCTTGGTTGCAATCAGAAGCCCGGGTGGCAATCCAGCTCCAATACATACAGGCGGACCCTCCTTTGTCTGCTCAAGGCCAAGTTCTCCCTCCCTCCATAAACTCTGTTGGTTACAAGGGGGTTCCAAATTATTTTACTGAGCACGCGCCTTCTCCTTTGCTTGGACACCTATCCATGGCCGAGGTTCTCCCAACTGGGCCACCTGGTTCTGACCCATCTGCCTAGGGGACTGATGGGCATGCACTGCCTCTTGCCTGATGCTGGCTTCTTGGACTTCTGAGAAGCTCCTTCCACAGACTAACACTTGGTCTCAACCACAGACCTGGCCACTTTTTGTGCTCTTTTGACGAACGGCCGGCCTGGATCAGACCTCTCTGACCTGCCCAGATTCCACGCCTTTGCTCAACATCTCCCCCTAGAACAGCCAAGAGCTGGGCATGGCATCGTATCTCAAGACCCCACAAAGGAGACGCTACCCCGACACGGGCTAGGAGGCGAGGGAGGAGATAAGAGATTCCAATTTTGGTTGAGCCCCAGAGATCTGCACCATAGATCATAGCAGAAGGAAGTGCTTATAAAGCCCAGACAGTAAACAAACTAACTAACTAACTAACTAACTAACTAACTAACTAACTAACTAACTAACTGCCCTCAGGGACAGAGTGGAATTGTCCCTGTGGATTGCTGAGCCTGCAAGGCTTTAGGGGAGTGGAGGTAGAACAGTATTTAGTGTGGAATCAGGGCTGTGTCAGACCCAGAGAAGAATTGCTCCCCTCCCGTGTTTTGCAGAAGCCAGCATGCCTGCAGCAGTCAGACCCACGTTCCCGCCAGCAAGTTACCCGGATTGCCTAAAATCCCATGAGGCCGGACTTTGTTTCCATGCAGCTCCTTGCAAAGGAGCCGAAGCTCCGGCTCCTGGTGGTGCATGATTTAAAAGCCCTCTCTCCTGTAGCCCAGGACATAATAACAAAGAGCACGTAATTTATTTGTATTGATTCACCAGCGCACATCCGATCATATCTCCTTGTCCTTCCTTTTGCTGAGACTCCACGGCCACGGTCCTGAGAAATGTATCTTTTGCAAAATATCTCTGTAGAAATAAACTCCTCACATATCTTAGCTACAGCCCAAAGAGCCCAGGCCAGGGAAAGCTGCCAGGAAAAACGAGAAAGGCAGAAGGCCGCGCTTCTTAGGTGTGGACTCTGATCTGCACACCCGCTCTCCATGACACGCGGCGGACGACGTGTGCTTGGGGATTCAAAGGCTCAGTTCCGAGGCCTGGACCGTCAAGACAGACAGAGAAACTGGGAGCCAACCCGAATGCTGCTCTCAGGGAATGCAGAGGAGCCGGCCAGGTGGAAAGACAAAGAGGAGTAAAGAGAAGGCAGAGAGCCAAGTTTGAGCCTCACGCTAGACGGCTGCGTAGCTGTGAAGACATCCAGGTGTCATCTTGTACGGCACACCTTTCGTGCGCCTGCCTCTGCTCCAGTGGCTGCCGTCGGTGGGACAGAGGCTCTTTGCTCCTGACCCTCTCCATCTAGACGGAGCCAAAGAGGCAAGTAAGCAACTATGTGACCGAATGCCATTCCTGTGCTAACAAGGATGCCTATTATGAATGTTTTCTCTCGGGACACGGCTGTGGGGACCTCTCCCTCCTCAGAATAAAACAGAAACACAGGGGGGAATGGCCTTGCATTTTAGCAAGCCTGACCAACTCAGGTGGGTCCCGGGGATTTTGTAAACCTCAGGTTGAAGGTGTGGAAAGGACAAATTCCTGGGAAGAAGCCCTTTCCTTTGAAATTGCTCTGTTCCTCTGTAACCGAGCTGTGACAGTGACACTCAATGTGTGTGTCCTTGGTATTAAAAGACGAATCTAGGAGGCCTCAAAAAAGGAACATATACCTGCTTCTTTGTCTCCAAGAAAAGGCACCTGCTCTGCTCACCTTCGTCCTCTCGGCCACCAACAGCCACTGTCCTCACCAGCTCAAGGGCCCCCCACCCTCCAAGAACTTGCCCCATAATCCCCGTACACACTCATCTCTCTATCTGTAGCAGACCACTCTCTCCGATAGCTCCCACCCCACATGTCTGTCTTATAATGCTACCCAGAGACGCTAACCCCTGAGTGGTGGGGTTCACATGCCTCCTCTTCCCATGGCACAGGTTTCTGTGACCCCTCAAGCCACTAGAGCACAGCCACCTAAGCCGTGCTCTGTGACTTGCAAGGCTAGCTCCTCCTCTCTGAGGATGCTTGATCTCCATCACAGAATACCAATGCCATGCAGTGAGGAAGCCCAGACCAACACACAGCAGGAGAGACCCCACACAGCAGTGGCCAAGGCCATTCACACAGAGAATGAGCATCCACCAGACGTGACGGGACACCCCTTCTGAGGAGTCCAGCCCTGCCCCACTTCCACCCCACCGTCGAATCGAATCGTTCTAGCTGAGGTTCTAAATGCGGTGCTCATGGGCCCTTTCAGTAAACCCCAGTGCACAGAAGCCAGAAGTGTTGGACACTGTGTTAGTCTGAGTTGTTTAGAGAAACAAATCCGGAGACACTCATATGTGTGTAAGAGAGAGCTTTAGACCAAAGAGTAACTGTGTATTCAAACATCCCAGCCCAATCCTAGCATATCCATAAGTCCGATATTCGCATGCAGCACATGCAATGCTACTGAATGCAGGAAGATCACTGGCCAGTGGCCACAATGTCTTGTGAATTCAGTGGCAGTAGCAGCAGTTCAGCACTAGCATGGATCTTCATATGGCTCCCCCAGCTTTCTTCCACTCCGGGAAAGACTGTCCCTTGCGGAATCAATTGTGCCCATTGTCCCCTAGGATGGACTATGTGCTTCCAGTCACACAAGCCAAGGCACAGACCCTACCCCAAACATAATAAGCAGCCACTATTTAGACTAAACCATCGCTCACCCCACCCCCATGACATAGTAATTGGTTCCAGAAAACACGTTGGCTATCTAGAGCTAATGATACTCCAGTTGGGAAGAGATCAGAAGAGACCCACTTCCCCCAAATAAAATGGCACAAAAAGGTAAATTCTGTTGTTCATCCTCCGGGGGGGTGGGGGGGGGTGGGGGGGGCAGTAATACATCCGTCATTGCAATCAGTTCTCCCTAGTTCTTTCCTCTAGTTCCTTTTACTTTCCTCCTGTCCCACTATCATGTTTGACCTTCATTCAGCTCTCAGTAATTCCTCTCGCCTACATTGCACTTGATCAAACCCCATCAGGTGTTCTATGCCCTCCTCACCATCTAGTTTACATCTCCTGTTGTTCCCTTGTCCCTGGGTTTGTTGGCTCCCCTCCCCTTTTCCCCCACCTTGCCCTCTCCCCTGTCTCCCTGGAACCATTGATCCCATGGTTTCTCCTTGGAATGGTTTATCTTACTCTTGCCTATCTTACATCGATAGACATGAAAAAAAGAAGGGGGAAAAAGGAGGGGTGCTATAAATAGTGCCAGGTGTCAGTTTGCTGACCCTTATGTATGTTCCACAATCGAAGTCTGATGAGGTGCCGAGCCCTGCCCTCTGAACCTGAAGGCTACTTTGGGGATTCCTTGGGGACTTCGTCATTGCTTTGCTCCCTTGCTGTTCTGTTGTGCTCTGTGTTTCACCCCAGTACGGGGGTCAGACCAGGCATAACTCCCACACTGTGTCTCCAGTGCTGTCAGAAACATGGGTGAAGGGAGACAGTGGGCAGTGTAAGACATGAAAATAATAATTTATAATTTATCAAGGGTATAGGAGGGTGGGAGAGGGATGGAAAAAAGAGGCGCCGATACCAAGGGCCCAAGTAGAAGGAAAATGTTCTGAAAATGATAGTGGCAATATATGTACAAATGTGCTTGATATAATTGATGTATGGATTGTTATAAGAGCTGCAAGAGCCCTCAATAAAATGATTTTTTTTTAAAAAAAAAAGAAGAAGAAGAAGAAGAAAGAAAAGGTAAGTTCTGGAAAGACTATACCCCCTTTGCTATCTTGGAAAGCCCGACATTGCCTAGAGTTGCTGAAATCCCGCAATGTTCCTCGATGCCACGGGAGCCAGAGTAGAGACCCAAGAATCATCTAGTTTCTTAATGCTATCATAGGAGCTTCTGTATCAAGCCTGACCTGAGATCATTAACGTCTAAACTTTTAATCTGCCAGTAAATCCTCATTTTCCTTCCATTCTATTTGTCTCTAATTATACCTGAAATCCTCTCTCTCATCCAGGAAGCCTCCTTTGACTCTTGTACATAGATTCTCTACTCCTTCTCCTATGTGACCTTTAATCCATCCTGAACTTATAGCAATTTCTTATTCCACAGTAGCACTAATAGAATGTCCTCTCACTGTTCTCTGAGATGTTTGAGAGTACGTCTTGGACCGCTTGCTCTTTATCTTACCAAAGAAATTATAAAATAAGCATAACCTTATACATAGTTGTCAAACATTTGTTAATATGTAAATATTGGTAAAATGAAGAGCATCACTTGGCAAATTCCTATTAGTACTAATGACAATCTGATTAGAAGTTAAACTTACATCCATCACATCATCCAACCCTCACAACAAGCCTAGGAAATGTCACTACTAAGATTCTCATTTCTTCCAGGAATGAAACAGAGTCCTACTCTAATAATTAACCAAAGTCACAAAGCCTGTAAGTGGCAGCCACTAAAACATACTTATGCTAAAAAGCCTGATTGTTTTCTCTCAGTGTTTCAAATTCCACCTCCTTCCTGATTAGAGGGTGTCAATAAACAGCAAATTCCCCGCCTCTCGGTTACCTTGGCAGCTAGGCACATACTAGAACCTTTGTGAAAGAATAAGCTCAAAACCAACCCAAGACAGTCATAAAGCTAGGATTCCTGACTCAGCCTTCCTTCTCCAGTCAACCCTTTATTCTACACCCAGTGGTCAAGGAGAGGAGAGACTGCAGGTCTGGTTGCTCAGCAGTGTGAGCAAGCTAGCTCTTTGGGAGTGAGGACCATGTCGTTTCCTTCCAATCTTCCTTCTTGCCTGCCTTCTCTTCCAAACCTGGAATCCCACACCCTCTCTGGCATTCAGTCACACTCCACAGCTCTGCACCAAAACACCAGTTTGGCCTCCACTAGGCCACCCACCCAAAACAGCACTCAGCCGTTGTTGTCGTTTGCTAGTAAGTCAACTATTGACTCATAGTGACCCCAAGGAACAGAGTCGAGCTGACCAGAGGCTTTCTAGGCGGTCATCGGTCGTTGGGTCCCAGGAAGCCACCCGGTGGGGTCCATCATCAGGACTCCTTATAGCACCCACATAGCAGGCTCTAGTCTTTCGTAAAATGGAAACTTTAAAGAGTAAGCCCAGTGTTGCGTAGGGGGTAGGCTGGGGACTAGAAGGGACATGCCTCCACTGTCTAGGACACTGGAGCATCTAAGTGGACAGTATGGGGTGGGAAAGCTTAAAAAAATAAAATAAAATAAACAAGCCCAGAATGATAACAGAGATCATCCAAGCAGCAAGCTTGGACAGGGCCTATCCAGGGTTGTGGGCATAAGGATCTCTGGTGGCACCATGGGTTAAGTGTCTGCCCCTGTAAAGATGTACAGTCTCAACTCAAAATGAGTCTGAATCTACTGGATAGCGGCAGAATGGAGCATATGAGAGGGTGTGTGTGTGTGTGTGTGTGTGTGTGTGTGTGTGCGTGGGGGTGGGGCTTACTGAACCAGTGTGGGAAGACAGAAAACATGATGAAGATACAAGCATCATCATAAAATAGCCACAGAGAAGACTCAAAGTGTGGGTCTACCCAAGCCACACCCCTCTGAGAACCTAGAAGAATGGCAGACCCTGGTCCTCACCCAAGAGGCATGAACTTGGACATCTACATTTGACAAGCTGCCCAAGACATTACTAAACACACTGAAGAGCGTCTCATGGAGACCCGTGCAGACCCACACAGCCTCAAATACAAACAAGTCCATCACCTCCTGGTTGCTCCCCGTCACACTTCTATGGGCAATTACCACGCAGTGAGCCACTCTCAACTCCCACACATTTTTCTCCCGCCCTAAGATGCGTATTTTGTAGAGAGATTAAAAAACGGTTTGTGGCTTTGTTGTCTTTTGTTTTGCTTTCCTAAAAGAAAACATTAAAACGACCTCACCGGCAACCTATTGAATCGCTTGGTTAAAAACCAAAACACCCACCGAGATGTGAGTGCTATACCAAGAGGCTGCCTCACTTGCTCCCACATATCAGCTTTGAGGCACATGGGGTTCAAAGCCACACCTCAGAAAAATTACAGATTTGTAGTTGAGAATAATCAGATGAATAAGCATTGAGTTAAATGGGCAGATAAACCAGAGCATAGGGTGGAGGGGGTGAATTCTTCTGGTAGCAATACAAAACCCAGAGTCCTGAGAAGTCATGGTTCAAGGGAAGTTCAGCACAGAAGGGTTACCAGGACTCAGGAGGAGACTAGCAACCGCCCCTCTAGCTCTCCTCGTGCTACTGTTTCATGGGTGGTTCCAAAGCCCTTCTCTGCCTCCCTCCAGCTCTAGCCTTCCACATCTCCAAACAACATTCTAGAGCGTCAGTCCCACAAGGAGTTGAGCTCTCCTTTGTTCCCAATCCTGAGGAGGGATTCTGACCAGCTTAACTTTGTTCAGGCACACATCCACCATTGTCCAGAATGTGGGCCTTGGGTAGAACATGGCTGGCAGGAGATCTGTAGGGAGCTCATGGCTTAGGCAACAGGGAAAGAGAGCCCCTCTAAAGATGACCTGTGGTCAGAGGATCCAACAGGTGTCCTAACCATGTGTGCAAATGTGTGTGCAGCTATCCAAGGGATCTCTACAAAGCTTGTGGAAAGATTCTGTTATCTTTCCATGCCATTTGTCCCAAAACTTTTTGAAGCCTCTCCCACATGCCCACAGAGTTAATAATTCAAGGCATATTATAAGAAGTGGTAAATGAATGAAATGGTTTCTAAGTCTGCAGCATGAAGGGAAAGAGGAGGGAGGCAATGGAAAGGTAACGTGAGGTGGACAAAGAAGCTTCTACGAGGTTGTCTGAGACAAATGTTTAGAGACAATAGGGCTTGACTGGTAGCATCTGCACTTTGGGGTCAGCCAGCCCTCTACCTCTGCACTTCCTAGCTGTGTGACCTTGGCAAGTCACTAACTTCTCTGAGCCTCACGTGGCAATACAAGAGGAAGAAGAAGAAGGGCAGGAAATGACAGGCCTACGTGACTGCTGATTGAGAATCCAAGAAAAAGTGCGTGAGCAGCTCTTATTGGCACTCACCGAGGGATAAACTCAAAAGCAAACTCACTTCCATCGAGTGGATGTTCACTCCTCGTGACCCTGCAGTGTCTGAGACTCACTCTCTACAGGAGTAGGGAGCCTGCTCCTTCCACACGGTGCGTGGTTTTAAACTGCTGGCCTGGCTTCGCAGCCCAACTCGCAACCACTCGGCTGCTAGGCTGGTCCATTTCCTGCAAAGAAGCTTGACTGACCACATTCACTGGACACCCGGGTACTCAGTGACCAGGCCTTACGCAAAGCCTCTCGAGAATAGTGTTGCCCCCTTCAAATTGATGGTGTCACCACTGCTGCCATGGATGTACATGTGCCAAGGACCAGGTTCAAACAGAAAGTGCCTGTGGCCAAGGCAGCAATTGGCTGAAATAATGGGCCACTAGGCTTGGAGGATGAGCATGCCATGCCTCAGACAACTGCAGTTCAGGAGTGCTCATCACGACTTTCTTGTCGTGTCCGTGTGGGCTGCATGTGAGCTGAAGGCTGGGATTCCCTCCACACTGTGGCTTCTCTATTCCCTCCAGAGCTGATCTGTGCTGGAAGGGGCCTCCCTTTCAGTAGCTGGGCTACCGGCAGCCACAAAGCCTAGCTTCCTACATCATCCTGAACCATCTGCAGAAGCCTCCCCTGTCTTAAGGGCAGAAAGCATAACAGCTCTTGGAAAGTTGGATTTGTTACTGAAACTCCAGGGAATCCAGAGCTGCCTGGACGAACCTTCTGGAAATCATTAGGGATGGAGGTGGAAGATTTTGAGCTTCAGCCTTCCAGAAAAGCAGCTGACAGGGTTAAAAAAAAGGGGGGGGGGCTTCCAAAAGGTTCCTGGCAAAACAGAATTCTACGAGCTAAGGAATCTCCCTAGGTCACACAGCAATTGAGCTAGGACTCCAATCCAGACCAGACAGCGAAGCCCTTGCTTTTTCCTTACCACAAGGTTGCTTTTAAAAGTCTCCGGTGAGTCTGGAAGTTAAATTGAGCAGAAATTGGTCTCCGGCTGGCCCCAGGGGCATAATAACCCAGTAAACACACACACACACACACTGTCCCTGGGCGTCCCTGCCATAGGCGTCGTTTGTGTAAGTGTGTAAATATGCCAAGGGCTAAAGGCCAAATCCACTAGAAACACCAAGTAGAGCGGTGAAGCAGGGCTCTGTCTGCCCTTCCATTGTCAAGTGCTTACAGGCCGGAGCGAGGCAGTGATGCCGGAAAGATAAGGACGTGCAGTGTCTACAGGAAAGAACATAGAGGGTGGGCTGGAAAAATGCCCACCATCCCACCCTCAACAGATTAGAAAAGCAAATTAAGTTCTGAAGTGCCAGGATACAGTGTGAATTGGTCATGGCTAATTCTGAGTTATGAAGTGTAGACTATTATATATAAGGAACCCAGTATTCTGCTGGGAACTGCACATACCGTCAGGGCCTCCCGGGGAGCGTCTGGCAGAAAGACAAAACTGTTTATGCTCATTAACCCGCTCATTCCACTTTGGCGACTACACTCGGAGATGCCAAGGGAATCGTTCAAAAAGAAAAACAGCTAGTCATACAGAAATGTTTGTAATCGTGTTCTCCTGCTTGTGGTTGATGTTATATACTTTATACTCACTGCCATCAAGCCCGTTCTGGCTCAGAGAGACCCTGCAGGGCAGGGTAGAACTTGCCCCGGTGGGTTTCTGAGACTGTAACGCTTTGCGGGCCTGGAAGCCTCTTCTTTCTCCAGCAGAGAAGCTGGTGGGTCTTAACTGCTGATCTTCTGGTTAGCAGCCGCATAACCACGACCCCACCAGGGCTCCTTCAGGATGGACGAGAACTATGAAAATGTAAAATGCTCGTGGTCCACCCAGGGGATCCGATACCTCGCTAATAATGCAAATACAGTGGATGGCACCCTGATGGAAGCAGAGCCATGCAAATATGGTATGGGAAGCCCTGGTGTGGGGATTGGGGTCAGTCCCCGCTCAGAATGGCCCTAAGGACAATAGAAAGAAATGCTGCCCAGTCCCCCATTAGCCTCTTAACTGTTACCGTGAGCCCATTGGTGCGACCCCTGTGTCAATCCATCTTCCTAAGGATCTTCCTCGTTCTCACTGACCCTCGACCAAGCACAATGGGCCTCCAGGAAGCGGTCTTTTCTGATGACATGCCCAAAGTACTCCAGACCAAGTCTCACCCTCCTCCCCACTAAGCAGCAGTCTAGCTCTGCTCCCACCAAGACCACTTTTTCACGTATTCCATTTCATCGTTGATGCTTTCTCTTTTCCCCAGGAGCCCTGGCGGTGCAGTGATTACAAGTCTGGCTGTGATCTGAATGGTCGGCAGTTCAAAACCACCAGCAGCTTCTTCTCAGGAGAAAGCCTGGGCTTCCTACTCTCCCGTGAACAGTGCCAGTCTTAGAAACCCACGGCAGGGGTCGCTGTGAGGCAGCCTTGACTGGATGGCAGCGAGTTTGGAGTCTGGTCCTCTAGTTGCCTAGATTCATACTTTGTGTATTCCACGTTTTGATTCTTTCTTAATTGATGTTTGCAGCTGTTTCTCCTCATGTGGAGTCGAGTGCCATCGGCAAATGACAGCCCAGAAAGCTTTATTCCATCCACACGCTTAAGGTCAACTCTACGTTGAGAAGGCAGCTCATCCCCCGCAGTCCTTATTTTGAATGCCTGACAACCGGAGGGGCTCACCTTCTGACCTGTAGTTCACAGTGTTTCTACTGCGATTTCAGGGGCGAATCCCTCAGACATGGACAACGTTTTCCTTCATCCTAGTCTGTTTTAGTCTCTAAACTCTGCCAAAGCCTCTTCACCAAGGGTAGCCTTGCTAGTATTTGAAAGAGTGGTGGAGTCGCTTCCAGCACCACAGCCACATGCCAGCTGACAGGCTGCTGCGGTTCCTGTCTCTCAATCACTGGGGTTTAGGTGATTTATCAGGAGCGGTCACGTAGGTGTGCTGTGCTGCCGATTCCTCTGGCTTGCAAGCGTCTTAAAGAGAGGCTGTGCCCCCTCCTCTTCTCAGTCCATCCTCAGAAAGCACTTCTGAAGTGCTAATCACAGGACTGGGGCTCCATTAGAACTTGATGGAGAAAACGAGGACAAAAGGAAGACTCAGAAATAGCAACTAGAGTTGGAGGAAATATTAATCCTGGTAGACTAAAAATAGGAGCCCAAGTCAAAATAATTAGCTTGCAGACTATTATTTTGGTAATAATCATGAAGCACAATGCTCCCCATCTCTATTAATTACTACATAGTACATAGCAAATAGAAATTGCACCCACTGCTGCTCCTCCCACTTGGACAGGATCACTCACATTTAGCCAGTTAAATACACAGACACGTCACAGCAATACTGTGAGAGCATGCTGGTTAGAGGTAAGCACACGATGCTGTAGGCCGGCAGAGAAGGGACAGCCACCGGAGAAGGCCTGCAGAAGGAGTGGCACCCGAGTGGAGTTCCAGGGGATAGAGATAAATAAGAATGTCCATGTGGACATGGGGAAACACAGGAGGTTCATGGTTCATATGAATTTGGCTGTAAATCCAATGGTTGGCATTTCCTTTTTTTTTTTAATCATTTATTGGTGGCTCAGACATAATCCATACATGCATCCATTGTGTCAAGCACCCTTGTACATATGTTGCCATCATCATTTTCAAAACATTTTCTTTCTACATGAGCCCTTGGTAGCAGATCATTCCTCCACCACCACCTGTCCCCCATGAACGCTTGATCATTTATAAAAAAAACTTGCATGTCTTACACCAACTGCTGTATACTTTCACCCATTTTTCTGTTGTCCATCTCCCTGGGAGGGTGTTATATGTAGATCATTCTGATCAGTTCTCCCTTTCTTCCCCTCCCTTCCCCCTACTCTACTGGTATTGCTACGCTCATGATTGGTCCTGAGGGGGTTATCTGTCCTGGATTCCCTTGGCATTTCAAATCCACCTAGCAGTGTGCTCCTATAAAGATCACAGCCTGGGGGGCCAGGGGGAGGGGCAGGTCATGAGGGTGGGAGGGGAGAAGGGAGGGAAAAAAGAAGAGCTGATACCAAGGGCTCAAACAGAAAGTAAATGTTTAGAAAATGATGATGGTAACACATGTACAAATAAGCTTGATACAATTGATGTGTGGAATATTATGATTTGTAAGAACCCCCAATAAAATGATTAAAAAATAAATTACAAAAAGATTATACCCTTGGAAATCCTATAGGGTAGTTATACTACACCCTATTGGGGCAATGTGAGTTAGAATCAACTTGATAGTTCACAACAATGTATGGGGATGGGATAGTGAGAGGGGTACGAATTCTGGCAGTAAAATTACAGGCAAAAAAAGGTAATACTAGACCACAAAAGTGCATCAGTGGAATCAGGAAGAAGAGAAAGTAAAGGTAACACAAGGAAGTAGAGTTAGGATCCGTCACGTCACTGCGGTGTCGCTGTCAAAGATTGGCTATCCAAGAGGGTCTATCCCCATCTTGGCTGGTGCATGTCCTTGAAGTGGGGGAGGGGGCAGAAAGGCAGAGGAAAAGATATGAAAAAGACAAGCAGGGACACAGGGAGGCCACAGGGTCAAAGCTTCTCTGGTCACACCATCTCCAGCATGAGAGGAAAGTAGCTTACATCCCTCCAACATGCCTGCGGACTCAAAACCTGCTGTTCCCTCTGCAGATACACCCACCAGAGGCATTCCCATGGTGCCTGTGCTTGATCGAAGGAGGAGGGAACAACCCCAGCTCTCTACTTGGGAAAATGCAAATTTGCTCTGCAATGGGGTTAAAAACCTGGCTTTCCCTCAATTACTCCTTTAAAAAACAAAGGGGATAGCTCCTCCGGATATGCCTTCTTACAGCATTTTATTTCTTGAAGAAACAGCTTTTTGATTTTCTAAAATTTCCATTAAAAAATAATTTTGAAGCCTTTGTTTTGTCCCTCACCCAACTGATGGAAACATTTGTTCTATTTACAGTTCATGTTTGATGTCGTAAACCAGTTATTTTTCTTCAAAGAAATCATTGCCCCGCCCCAGGCTAGTCCCCACCCGAGTCTCTTCAGTCGATTCTCTCCATTGGAGTCCGTCAGTGATGGGAGAGGGACCAAGGAGCCCAACTCTGAATGGAGACAGCCTCCTGCTCAGAGGACGTCTGGCACACACAGGCCCAGTAACAGCAGCAAGACACTCCATGGACAGCAGCATTGCAATGTCTCGGGTCCAGTCATTCAGCAATTATGACTGAAGTCACGTCAATATCCTAGTCATGAAACCAGCAGTATATAAAGGTGCTTCAAACAATTTCTGAGAAAAAAATACATTTTATATATATATATATATGTATTGTGGTAGCTACATAATCTGATGTCAATTTGAGGATTAAAAGTGTAGGGGTGAAGTCTAGCTGCCAATTGGGATATAGCCAATGAGGCGTCTGTGTGGGCCTGGCCTTCTCCTGAGGATTCTGGGAACTCCAGTATTTCCTCCCTGGAGGCAGGAGACAGTCTCTCTCTCTGCTTACCCCCTGAGAGACCCTCTACTGACAAGAGACATGGCACTAAGCTGATAGTCCTTGTGCCCTGAGCATCAGAGGAGCCAGATGGAGACCCCTGCCAGTGCTGAGAAGCTGACACCACCACTGGATCCACAAGACTCTGCACCCCCTGGCCTGTGATCTTTCTGCATTCAGTGTCGTTGCATGTGTTTCATGAGAGTCTGAAGAGGACTTTATAGATTGGCATCAGACATATTGGCTAATATCAGACAGATGGACTTTTCTGGACTGGACTGGGATGTTTTCTCAATATTCAATTGCTCTTATAAATAAAGCCTCTTTCTTATACACATGAGTATCTATGGATTTGCTTCTCTAGTCTACCCAGACTAACACATATACCTGCATATATGTATAGATATTTAATCCATTATCTTTTTATTCCATCTTCCACGAACTTTTGGAAGCTCTCTTGTTTCACTGTTAGCTGTGGTGCATGAAGTCAGCCCCCATCTCCTGGTATCTCATGAGCAAAGAACAGAATACTGGCCAGTCCTGGGCCAACCCCCAGATGAGTTGCAGTTTGTCTGTTGTGATCCATAAAGCTTTCTTTAGCGAATTTTGAGCAGCAGGTCACTAGGTACTTCTTAGTCCATCTTGATTTGGAAGCTCTGCTGAGGCCTATTCAGCATCAGAAAACCAAAACAAACCCACTGCCATTGGATCGGTTCCAACTCCAACCTCCAGTGAGAGGTGGGTGGTGGTTGTACATGTAGTCTATTGGTCAAGAATCAAATTGATGTCTTCCACTTGGGAAAACAAAAAAAGAGAAAAGAATACAATCACTGGTCCACCAATTCCTGCATAGAAAACCCAAATCAAACCCACTGCCAGCCACCGGATTCTGACTCAGAAGGTCCCTATTTAAGGCTTCCAAGGCTGGAAATCTTCACAGGAGCAGAGAGCATCAATTTTCTCCCATGGAATAGCCCCCAGTGATTGATTAACCTCTAGCCTTGCCAAGGCTAAAATAGGCTGCCCTTGCCTTCATGCAGTTTAAAGCGATGGAATAGGGCTAAGCTTTGTAGATTATTATTCCTACCATCAAATATAAGCTGCCATGAAGTTCTCTGAATAAAACAGGAGTAGATAATAATACGGCAGGACTCCCTTTAAAGTGCAGAAGTGAGAAATGCCTTTTCTAGCTAATGAGCAGATCGTGAGAAGTAGCTGCTTTTTGAAGAGGAGCAGAAAGAAAAGCACTACATTCAGAAGACTGGTTGGAAATGAAAGGCCTCTGTTGGGGTTGGGACTCCCCAGCCAAAGTTGTTCCCATCAGCATGCGCTAGTACCACCGCATGACTCACGGGAGTATTTCAACACCTGTGCTGTTAGTGCTCAAGAAAAGAAAGCTTTTATCTGGCATATTGCAAGCTGGAAGTGGAGATGGAAAATGAAAAGGAAATAATCTTTGATTGGAAGAGCTTTTACTTGTTTGCTTTGTTTTACCAGAAATAATACAGCAGAATCTAGGTCAGGGTTTTTTACTATGGTGATGGAATCAAAACAGAGAGTTCCTAGAGCATGCAAAATCCTGTGTGGCAGTTACATAATTTCATGTCAACTTGATCAATAGAATGAAGGGATGCGGAGTCTTGCCTGTCAGTCAAGTCACAGCCTGAAGTCGTCTCCTTGTGGCATGTCCTCATCATGAGGATTCTGGCAACTCCCTCTCTTCCTCCCTGGAGGCAGGGTACACTCTCTCTCTGCTTCACCTTCCTGTGGACAAGCCAACTGGAGCCACACTGATGGTAGCCAGAGCCCTAGAGCTCAAGGAGCCATGTGGAGATCTGCCAGTGCTGAGATGCCTGCACCACCACTGGATCCACAAGACTTTCCACCCACCAGCCTGTCATATTCTTGCATTCCACATTATTGCATGTGTTGCATGAGTCTGAAGAGGAATTTGTAGACTAGTAACAGCCATATGGGCTAATATTAGACTTCTGGACTTGATCTGAACTGGCCTGGGGCGTTTTCTTAATGTACAATTATTCTCTGATATAAAACTCTTAGACACGAGTGTCCCTGGATTGTTTCTCTAGTCAACCCGGTTTAACACATCCTGGGACAACTAAGAGTGTGCTTACTGAGTCAGGAGCTACTGAGTTAAGAATCTCTGGCCCCCCTTACTCTGCCACACTACGTGGGCTACCTTTGGGATGCAAGGACCTCTCCCAAAGTGATGAGTCTCCATCCCTTTGATCTAGTTCATCCATGCAGTGGCCATCATGTGCCTCTCTCAGCAGGCATCTCCTTTGTCTCCCAAATGTCAACTGATTCCCCGCCTACCAACTAAAATCCCCAGCCTTGAGTATGAAACAAGGTCTGCTGACACCTGGGTCTTCACACCATCTTCTCTGAACAGCTTCCTTGAAGGAAGCTCTCCTCTTCCTACCTGACTCCTCAACTTTCCTCTTCTCTCCGGTCAGTCACTCCAGCTTCAAGGCATCTCATAATTCTTAGTCCTTCTCCAGAGTGCCTGGGACCAAGAGCACAAGCTTGGAGTCAGGCGGATCTGGGTTGACTTTAAGTCTCCGTCACTTCGTTGCTGCCTGGCCCTGGCTGAGTCACCACCTCTGTGTGCCGTCTTTTCCTCCTCTGTTAATAATTAGGTGCACTTACCTGGCCAGACAAACATGAGGAGGAAAAGGGGGTCAGCACATTTTTGTTTCCTGTCTCCTGGATAACCCCCTCTCTTTGATGCTCCTCAATGGCTGGATTGGTGACAGCAATTAGCACATGGGGGATCCCCTCAACTCAGACTCCCCGATGTTGGGAGATCTCGGGAGCAGGCTCTCTGGCTTTGCATCTTTGTATTCCAAGGAACTGAACAAATGAATGAAAGTGGTCAGCACGTAAAATGTGCCTGTCTGCTTCCCTTTTTAAATGTATGATATTTTAGGAGCTCTGGTAGCACAAATGGTTAGGCTCTCCAACTTTTGGTTAAGTGGTTAACCAGAAGGTTGGTGGTTCAAATCTATTCAAGAGGGAGGCCTGGTTATATCTGCTTCTGTGGGGATTATAGCCAAGAAAACTCAACAGGACACTTCTACGCTGGCCCAGGGTCAATGTGAGTCAAAATGCTTCATACCTCACCACGGTCTGCTTATGGTGGTTCAATGTGTCGTCTTGTCTTGGACTATATGTGCATGTGAATGTGTGTGTATTATCTCTACTACTGAGCTTTCAATTCCTTGGAGCGCTGGGCATATCACAGTCAATTTTAAAAGCTCAATTTTAAAAAATTTACATACCATAAAATTTACTCATTTGGGAATATTGTTCCATGAGTTTTTACAAACACGTAAAGTGGTACCACCAGCAGCCTTCAGCACTTTTATTCCTCCAGAGATATTTTATCCCTTTCTAAACATTTACCGAATAAATGAATAAAGGGAGAAAAAATGAATTAAAAATTATTTCTGGAAAAGTTTTCACAATAGCTACTCAGATAATTCTTAAGTTGAAGAAAATAAAGAAGGTGGGATTATAACACCTATATGTCCTTTCTGGAAAGCAATTTCACAATAGGTATCACAAATTACTTAAAGGCAAAGAAAATCTATACCTCCAGTGCCAGTCCTTCCACCTCTAAGGTTCTATGCAACAGGGATGATAAGATGACCACCGTGCGCTGGGTAGCAGGGAGGTCACAACAGCCGTATCCATTTACAACAGCAAGCTTCCAGCACATCATCCATGCCCAACACCGAAGGAGCAACTAAGCTGTAGGTCTTCCACTAATGAGATTAAAATCCTCTTTTTCACATTTGGACTTGAGAATGTGGGACACAAATTAAAACTATGCAATGCTAAGAGCAAAAGGTGAGGTACAACGCAGCATATACAACATTATATAATAGCAAGTGCTTGGAAGCGTATGTGTAAACACAGCAGGACTTGGGAGGGCCTGAACTCAACGGGCTGTCTTGCTTTTCCAGGTCTCGCGAGCCCTTGGGAGGGAGCAGCTTCTCCTCTGTGCTCTGTGCTCCTCTCACGCCCACCGCCCTTACGTCTCCTAGTCTCATCGTGACTCGACAGGACAGGAGATAGCTCCCCTGTGCCTTTTCAACCTATACATCGTTTTGGGAGTCTAAAGCTTCATCTTTCTCTCTCAAGGTGGCTGGTGGTTTCAAACTGTTGACCTTGAGATTACCAGCCCAACTCATAACCCAGTGTGCTACCAGCATTCTCTTCTGTTCTCTATTTGTGGGACATATTGAGGTTCCCGCCTCTTACACGGGTTGAGTTTTACAGGCTTGGCTGGATGACATGTGTATTCTGTATGATAGCCCTGTTAAGTAGTAAATATATATATATACACACACATATATATACATATATACATATATACATATATATATATATAGTATTAACCTGGGGGTATTGATGTTATAGTAGGTTACAAGTTGGGCTGCTTACCACAAGGCCAGCAGTTTGAAAACCATCAGCAGCTACTAGGGAGAAAGACGAGGCTTTCTGCTCCCGTTAAGATGAACCACCTCAGAAACCCATAGTTTTCATCCGTCCTATTAGGCTGCTGTGAGGCTGAGCCAACTTGATGGCAGCAAGTTTTGACTAACGTGGAGCTTGGCCATACAAATCCTCCCAGCAGGACCACAGAAGAGAAGTCACACAAAGGGTCAATATGAGTTGGAATCGACTTGATGACAATGGGGTTTATTAACCCAATCTTCTAAAATAAATGTGCATATATTTTATCATACTCATCCGTGGGTGACAGGTGATTTTTATTTTCTTCATTACACGTGTTTGGATTTTCTTTCTTTTTTTTTTCTCCCTGTTCCCCATGCCAATTAATTTTATAATAATAAAACCAGTATTATAAAAATAGTTAAAAGGCCTTTATTTCTGCTTTAAAAATCTCATAACCTTTATTTCATTTCTAGATGATTCAGTGGTGGTGTGGCATATGGCTCTGCTTAAATGAGCACGTGCCTTTCTGTCTGATGCATGTTCAGAAATAACCCATCCCACTATGGGTGACACATTTCCTGCACACCTCCGGGAAGCAGCTCTGGTCCCAGGGGCTGGGGTTTCAACATCAGAGATGAAGGACACAGAGTGATATCTGAGGCTGGAGGAGAAGCTCTGCCTTCAGCACTCACTCCTGACATGACTTTCCTGAGCCACCTCAAGGGCTGGGTCTGTACCTTAATCATTTCGGTATCCCAGCAACTAGAAGAGTGGCTAGCCCACACAACAAACATTCAAATAGGGCTTGTTCTGTAAGGATGGGTTAAGCTGTGACTAAGAACTGGAAGCTGGAAAAGTGCTAGGTGTGCTCTGGAACCATCAAGCTGCCCTGAATGATTGGAGATCAAGTGTGGGCAACTGATTGCAGCAATGACCCCGGATGTCACACCTCGGTGGGTCTGTTACTAGTTATGTCTTACCACTTCTCCTCCAACTTCTCTTTATTGGAGCAGAACGTTTCATCTGTCTTCTGTGGAGCTGCTGGGTTGAACTCCCAACCTTGTGATCCACAGTTCAATACCTATCCACAGAACCACCCGGGCCCCTTCATGAACAAATAAACAGAGATGCACCTTCATGTCCTCCTGATCTCTCAAAAGCCAATCTTACACTGAATCAATGGAACCAAGGTCTACCACTTTGGGAGTCCTCATTCTCATTCGTTCGTTCAGCGCCAAAGCAACTGGCACCCATTTGGAAAATATTTGCTCTCACTTCCCCACCCAGATTCCAAATTCCAGTTCAAAGCCAAATGCCTGTCTCTCCACCAGGGAAACCCACAGCTTTACTGCAAGTGTTTCCCTCGGCGTGCGCTTGTGCATAACCTCCACTGCAATGTTTGCTGGCCTGCATGCCGTGGTATCTATTTAAATAAGCTGTAAAGGTCAGACAACTGAGCCGTGCCCCTTCCTAAGAATCCCTTTCCCACTGGGGCAGAGTCAGGCCCCCTCAGCACCCACCCTAAGCCCTGATGTGAAGGTAACTCATGAAACCTTTTCTTCTAGTGAGAGGACCACCCTGCCGCATATCCTAGTTTATGGAATAATAGCTATAAATCCATCTGCTACTAGCTGGGCCAGCAGCAAGTGTTGGCTGAGACAGAATAATTTCAACTTCTGGGCTGTCACCCTCATATTCAGAAAGTCCAGCTCTAAAACTCAGCATCAAGTTAGAAGGAAGGCGACGTGGAGTGGGCAAAGCCCTCTGAACATGGATGCGGCCGCTCCTCCCATCCCCACCCCGGCCAGAGATGCTCCAGACGTAGAGTTCTTCTCTTCTGTCTCCTTCGGTCTAGTCTTCTTCCTCCCCCACCCCGCTTGCCCGTATGCCCACAGTTTATCTCAGTTAAAATCCAGAGACTCAATGATCTCTCCAGAAAACAACTATATGACAGAGTTTCTCTCCCCACAGCAACACAGACCAGACATGGCAATCTGCACTCAGATCAGGGATCTTGATGAATCTCCTAAGGATCAAAGATCTGACCGCAAAAGCATTTGTTTCACATTATATCAAGCTAAGCCCAAGGGAATAAGCATGACTACGTTGAAGTAGTCAAAATGAGGCACACGACTCACGCACGTGTGCACTCACGTGTGCAGGCACAGTCCCTGGAAATACATCATTAGGAAAAGGTCGTTTCTGAAGAACAACAGTGGAGAAGATGCTGAAAATGCTGTCTGGGCACGCAGTCCCAGGAGAAGTACCCAGAGACGTTCAGAATGCAAGAGTCCAAGGCATGGGCAGTGTGGGAAAGCGGAGACACTACATGGCCTGGCCCACCCAAATGTCACAGGCAGTCTTTCATCCTTCAATGTAGCAACAAAACCCACTGCTGGCAAGTGGATCTCCACTCATAATAGCACTATCTAAATATAGATAATTATATATGTCTATATATATATACATATACATAGACACGCTCACTCATGTAAAAAACTGTCAAGAAATCAAACGACACAAATCTGTTGCACAAAACATTTTTTAAATGTTGAAGAAGAAGGAGGCTGTTTTGTGGACTAACGTGTGCCTGACCCATGCCATAGTATTTGCAATTGTCTCAAAGTTGGACACTGAATAAGGACAACAGAAGAAGAATCCATGCATCTGCTTATGGTGGTGGTGAAAAAATATCGAAAGTACCATGGACTGCCAATATTGGACTTATGGACTTGATCTGGACTAGGGTGGGATGTTTTCTCAATATACCATTGCTCTTTATATAACGCTCTTTCTTATACACCTATGAGTGTCTTTGAATTTGTTTCTCTAGTGAACCCAGACTAACACAGGAGATACTAAACCTGTTTTCAACAGCTCAGAGAATATCCTCATCTTGCAGACATCCCTTGGTTCGCTTATATATGTAATCATTATGAAACCCATGTCACACCAAAGACAATTTGGTGTGGGGTAGGGGTCAGGGCCCCTTTATTATCACACAAGCTTTTTAACAATCCCAGCTGTCTCTACTCCCAGACTCAACTTCAGGGGGAAAAAAGGAATGCTACTGGTATCTATCAGAAATTCTTCTTAGCTCCTCTCATGAGTTACCACTCAAAAATCACCTATTTCTACCATTTTCCTAAATCCTGATTCCTTAGGGTGACTCTTTAACTCATGTCCATTTTATGAGACGGACCCCCAACCCACCTCTTTGATCAATGTCTTGCATACTGCAGCAGTCAAAGCTGCTTTGAAACCACATGCAAGAATTGATGATTCCTGGGTGGGTCCTACACCCGTTGCTTCATGGCTGTTGCTCATGCGCCTTCTGGAGCCTTGGATGCCTTCAAGCTCCCATCTCCATCAAGCACATAGCCCCTTGTCCCTGAAGCTTTCTCCAGCCCCTCCTGCCCCCCTCACCACCCAGGTCAGAATTATTGTCACTGCCCTCTGTGCTCTCAGGACAATTTGCATATCTTTCCATCGCCCTGAGTGCATTCTTCTCGTATTAGTTCTTTGTGTACATACCTATTGCCTGTACTCATAGGTGAGCTACACAAAGTCAGGGGCAAAGGCATGAAGCCTTGAAGATTCACATAGAGCAGGTGTTCAGTAGATGTGGGCTGTACTGGAAGCTGGTTTAGATGCTGCACTTGAAAATCAGTGCAGGGCAATACTCCTGGTTAATGCTCCTCATTTATCTGCTTGTCTAAGACCTACTGATTTGATTAAATCAGTAAATCAACATACAGGTGAGCCACTGAAGTTTTAGGGTGTTTAGAGCCAATATTAATGCACATAAAAGACTGACACAGTCCATCTCTAATCTCACTGATAGAATTCAAATCAATTTGCCCAACTCATGCCTCGACCTCTATTCTGGATTCCAGAACTGTAACACCTTACCAAATGTTGGCCCATTTCTATTAGGAGCTTTTCTGACTTCTTAATATGCAGTTAACTTTGATGATAAACATGTTAAGGTCTCACTTCTGAGATACAGTTAAGTTAATGGAATGGAGCTGTACTAAGCATCAGACAACAGATTTTTATGCTAAACATGAAACAATGGTCACCTAACTTCTATCTTAGTTTCAGAATGCTTACCCACTCCCAGAGCTATTTTGAGGACTATACAAAATAATGAACTACACTACCATGTAAGATATAGGAGAAAGGACAAAAAATAGTTATTTTGAATATTTCCTATGAAGCAAGGGCCATTAAATTTGTTTTCACAACCTGCTTCATCCTCTTTATAAATGATATAACCCCAAATGTATGTGCACAAAAGGAGGGAACTGAAATGGAACAAGGGACCTCAACGCCAAGTGCTTCCATGGACTGATCTGGGGGCAGGTTCTTAACTCCTTGATGAGCACCTGCTTCCTCACCTCAAAATTGGAAGGGATAATAATTGTGATTCCCTCCCAGAGTGAGACTCCAATGAGATGTCCTGAGTGGAAACACTGGGAAAACCATGACATACTGAAAAAAATCTCAAGGCACTCAAAAAGAGCTTAGAGGACCGGAATCACTGCACTGCCCTTCGGAAGCAGGCTGCCTGCCCAGGCACGGGCCTTCAGGTACACTTTCAGAAATACCCTCATTATCCCGGGGCACTGGCAGTAAGCGTTCAACGAGTGTAAACATCCCACTGCTAACTGCCAGGTTGGGGTTTTAAACTCACCAACAGCTCTGGGGGATAAAGACCTGGCTGTCTGCTTCCATGAAATTTTACTGCCTCAGAAATCCTATTTGGATCACAATCAGTGGAAATCAGCTCAGTGACAGTGCATTTTTGAGTTCATTATGATTGCCACAACAATAAAAACCTCGACCCCAATCAGGTGATCAGCAAGCGAGAGGTCAATGGGTGAGGGCAATCCACCAGCCTGGAGATTGACATCCCAAAATAGTTCGTGGGAGTTAACTTGGGTCCCAGGGTCATGTGATAAACAAGGACTTGTCTGGGCTTGCCCTGAGGTTTGAAATGGCCTTTTGCAGTGGACAGGAGAGTTATAGAAAACCCCTGTGACAGCAGTAAATTTACCCATGGAGGGAAGCCTCAAGCCCTGGTAGAGACAGAGGACCCGGGCTGCCAAAGAAGAGAAAACGTTCAGGGGGGAAAAAAAAAGATAGGGTCACTCACCTGTGGTAAGAGCTTGAGTGAGTAACTGAGCCACGGGACTCCTACAGGAACACTGACTGCATTTCTTATAAACAGCAGCCCAGAGCCAACCAGAAAGGGAGGGTGGTGATAGGGGGAAGAGGGAAAGTTCCGGTTCTGGGGAATGCAGAGGATTATAGAAAATGCTGAGAGCGGTGGTTTTCAAAAATATGTGAGGCCAGGAAATCTTTCCTTTAAGGAACTTTATATGAAACTCGAATGCATAAAACAGATAAAATCATGGTGAGCTAGCTGAAGAGAGGAGGACGAGAGTCTGAATTCCCAGCCCCGTGGCTTCTAATGCCCTCCCAGCAGACACTGTGAGGTGCCTGGGAAACTCTCAAGGACCTCACCGCAGAAATAGAGAGCCACTCCCTTGTGAAGGATGGTATCTGTCACAAAAAACGATCAACCCTGCTTCCATTTCTAATCCTCTCCGTTCAGGAATAATGTCTCTCATACCAAGTGTGAGCCTCCCCTCCAGCTAAAGAATGGAGATCTCAGCTTCCCTTGCAGCTCCGGGTGACCAGGCCATGAGAAGACTTTTTTCCTTTTTTTATAACAGTTGGAAACGAGTAGAAGTGATAAGTGCAATTTCTGATCACTATCAGAAAAAGAAATTGCCCACTTACATTTTCTTTCTAACTACCACACGACGAATGTGCACTTGCTACGGCTTGAACCATATTGAAGAGTCTAGAGTAAGGGAGTGGGTGGTTCCAGTGAGATCAAGGGAGCCTGAGTATCTGGGTTACCTTATGGCGTCTGGTCATCTTCTCCCCTTGGACCACCAACCTGTTGCCAAGGGCAACAAAGAAATCTTCATGTTCTTTGAACCTCGGTGCTCTCAGTATCTTGGTGACAGAAGCCGAGCCAGTGCCCTAACTGACCAACTAGTCAATTCGAATGCACACACTCATGCAAACCAAACAACATGGTGCCTACTACCACCTATCCCACATCTTCACGATGCACATGGCTCCTGCCCAACCCCGGAATGGTGCCCTGTACCATCAGAAGTCGCCTATAGTATTCAATAGTACAGGTTCTGCTTAGGCTTCATTCTTTTACCTTTCAGGGGAAGTGATTCTAAAGATTCTCAATGGGTCCTGACCAGACGCTTAAACCAGACTGCGTCAAAGGCAGCACAGAGTTCTCTACTTTTCCGTCTTTCCTCTGTTTGGGCTGCTGACCAGGAACCAAGATTTCACACTCCAAAACGCTTTCTTCCGAAACACTTTCCACATTCCCAGGACTACTGCTTTCGGCTGAGTCATTTCCTTTCGGGGAGGAGGGGGGGAGCTACGATCCAGTATCTGTTCCCTCAAATTCCAAAGGGATCTATCAGCTCAGGTTGAAAAGTGCTCTCTCAGTGCCAAGAACTGATTTCAAGATGTTGAAAAATAACATTGCATAAAACCCCATAACATCTCAATCTCTTGGTGGAAACTTTATAGGTTTTCTCGTCTTCTATTTCCTAATCTTGGCTATCGGATTGTCAGACAAGAAGGTTTTCTAACCCTTGTTCCCATTACCTGACAGTGTGGGTGAGAAGACCCACCTCATTTGCTACCAACCCTGGCTGCAGGGATTTAGAATCCTTCCCAAACCTTTGTGAAACCCCAGGTCATAATGGATAGCAACGGCGTCGAAGTGTAGAAAAGAAACTTAATGCCTTGGAATATAAAAGCTATTCTAATCACTATGCCTAATTACCAAGAAGAATGACTCACCACAATATTTTAAGTGTCTTAAACTATAATAAAATGAAGAGAAAATGTGAGCAATTGCTTAGTGAGCCAGCAACGGTGGGTAGGTCTCAGAGAAGAGAATTCCCATTTTAATATGGAAGAAGCTGGGGTCTTTCAACATCAGTGAAAGTTCTATTCTTCTCAGTGTTTAAACGTAAGACCAAAAATAGTGAACATTTCCCATTTTAAAACAGGATCTGACACCGTATGCCTTTACGTATCTGTAAATCCACAGAAGATAGGGCTTTTAGAATTAAACTCATGCCTCTGTGCTTTAGCCCAGTTTCTAAACACACTTGTTTAGATGAAAATCCTGGGATGAGAAAAATGAGGTTCGCAACAGATTCCTATCTCACCCTCGACGATTCCATTCACACAGCACCGCCAGCCATCATTCGTTCAGTCACGCCAGCTCCATCCTCGCTGCGTTCACGCAACACCAGTGAAAGCACCGAAGAGAGATTGGCAGCCCTGACTGAGCACACAGCGCTGGGCCTTTCGGAGGGGCGAGATGTTTCAAGCTCACAATTCTTGTAAAAGGTAAACAAACGTCCCCAATCCTGCTTTACAGAGGAGGAAAGGAAAGTTTGAAAAAAGTTCAATAGTCTTCTGAACTCGCAGGTAGAAACAGTAGGGGCCCTCATCAGAGATGCGTTGGTGTGTGCAGAAGCTGTCTACTCCGCCACCCTGCCTCCTCCACCAAAGATACAGTACCGAAACCAAACCCACGGCCGTCGGGTGGATTCCCAGCGACGCTGTAGGATGGAGCAGAACTGCCTCCGGGGGATCTCCATGGAAGCAGAATCCCACAGCTTTCTTCCATAGATGAGCGGAACAGCTGCTAGGTTCAAACTCCTGACCTTTGAGTTAGCAGCCAAGTGCTTCACCACTACACCACCAGGGCTCCTCCAACAGAGACAGTGAAATCTGTCATAAAAGTGATTGTGGCTGAACTGAGCCGCCCTAGCCCTCATACAACCTCTAAGAAATAGACCTTCCTATCCTCCTCATTTTGCAGATTCGGACAGCTAGGCGTGGAGAGATTAAGTAGCATTCTCAAGGTTGCACCAAAAGCAAGAGGGAGAAACAAGATTTGAACCCAAGTCTTAAGAAGACGGTGCCCCTATGGCTGCATGAAAACTCCTCTCTATACTGAGAGAAATGAGAAAACAGGAGAGGGCGAGGGCGAGCATGAGAAAAGTTCATCATTTCTACAAACTGGGGAATGGTGGAGTCAGTTCGAGTTAGTTCCATCAGAGAGAGAGTTTCATAGAAGCAGCACTTTTTGAAACTAGTGATCTAAAGAGAAGATTAACTTAACCTGCTGGGGACATGGGGTAGGTGCTGGGCTGTCAACTAAAGATGAGTGGATCAAGCCCATTAGTCTCTCCTCGGGTGAAGGATGAAGTGTTCTGCTCCCTTAGGGAATGACACTCCCCGAAATCCTGCAGGTATGATCACTGTGAGTCAGAATCGACTGGGTAGACGGCAGTGGGTCATCCCCACCACCACCACTTTGGGGAGGGGGGGCAAGGAGGACGGCATCTCACGATGTCCTTTGGACATGTGCTCAAGTGAGACCAATCCCTGAAGTAGGACACCATGTTTAGGAAGGTACGTGGTCAGCGAAAAGGAGGCAGGTCTTCGACAAGATGGAATGACACAGTGGTTGCCGTGATGAGCTCAAACAAACCAATGATTGGAGATGGGAGCAGAAGCAGGCAGTTTGTTCTCTTGTATGTGATGTCCTTATGCATCACAGCTGGCTCCGGGGAACCTCGGAGAGCAACAGGGGTGGAGAAGCTGGGGTGGGAAAGGAAGTGCTTTGCTACAAGTTTTGCCAACAAATGGCTTGGTCTCATCTGGCGGTTCTTAACCTTCAGTGCATATAGAATCCTTTGAAGAGTTTGCCTAAACCCAATACTCTCTGTTATCCTCTTCCCATCCCTATCTCCATGCTGATCCGTGAGAACTAAACTAGACTGGTTCCAGGAAGCTGCCTTTCTAAGAAGCACTTGTCCGTGAACCTTATACAGATGGTTCAAAGATCACCTTGAGAAACTTAAGTCTTACGGGTAGAGAAACCCTTCCCAGAAACTTGCATGACCTTACACGGGGTTTCCAGAGCTGATACTCAGCTGGTAGTTACTGGGACGGTATAACCATACCAGTTACTGAACACTAGCATTCATCACGGACCATTAGTAAAAAGTCATTGCACGAAGTACCCCCACCAAGAGCCCCAGATGTGCTGCTTGGACCTTCCAGCCTTCCTAAGGTCTCCTACCCAAGGAGTTCAGTCTTGGGGCTCAGAGGGCCTGGAGGAAATCTCCAAGCTCCAAGACGTCCTTTCTGGACATCTGTGCCTGTGCCCACACTGGTTATTGAATATTTTTACCATCGCCCTTGCACTTGCACCATGGGATTGTGTACTGTTTCCCAAACTTGCTAGGTACCTACAAAGAGCAGACAGACAAGCAGGCTGTGCCCTAAGAACGCTGACTCAGGAGATCCCGGTGGAGGCCCAGGAACCGATACATGTGTGTACTTATTTTGATTTTGATTTGCTTTTTTTGTTGTTGTTCCTGGGCATCCAAGATGGTTGGTTTCCCCTAATGTGGTTCTTAACTTTGGGAGAGTTTTAGAAACACAAACCTAGGGGGAATGTCTCAACCCAGGCTAGAAAGATTCTTTTAAGAAAAAAGGGCAGCAAAAAAGAAAAGAAAAGAAAGTAAGAAAGAAAAATAAGGCAGCTAAGTCTAAAAGAATGGATTTGGGAATATGGAGACATTAATCAGAAACATGAAATTCAAATCCTATTTGCAGTGTGCCTGCCATTTTACTTTGAGTAGGTGACTTGACCTATCTACCTTGCCAGCTCCTGTATGAATCCAACAAAATCATATTTGTAGCATATAGTAAGTCATTCGAACAAGCATATCCCAATATTGCAAGTAAACAGCACACCCAGAGGTTGTCTCTCAATGTTTTAAATCAGTCTTGATACAAAGTCAAGATTTTGCTACCTTTCTTTGCGCAGGAAGGCTGATCCATGCTGGCTGAGCAAGCCAACAGGATTCCTTTGAGCTGATGTCTTTGGTGGGCATCGGTCTACATCAGCACGTGCTGTACAAACAATATTTTGGAGGGACCTTTTAATTCCACTTTGATTTAGATAACATTTCACTTAGACGCTGCCATCACTCACTAAAAGTGTCATTTTACAGACCTCCTACCTCAGCTATTTGTTCTTCTCTGTCTATTCTCGGCCCAGCCTCTCGCTTTGTTCTGAACTGGGGAGAGGGAGGCAAGTGCCCACGGTGCAACTGGAGGTTCGAAGAGCCAAAGGAGAGAGCTGGGAATGAGCTTCTTTCAAGCAACCTTTTTTTCCCTAAAGACAGAGCGATTCTTGGGAGCCCCGGCCCAACCAAGCCATCAGGAAAGGAAGCTACCTTGTCATAAGTGTTAGCCTTCAACAAGTGTAGAAATGGATAGGTAATGACATTACTGAACACTCCAAGTGGCGGAGACTGACAGGCTGGGGCCATTCATCACCAATTATATGAGGCATTAACATGCTGTTTGCCTGTCCAGGGACAAAAGACAAGATGGCAACAAGAATAGTAAATAGCCTGAAGAGGGGCTAAGTGAAAAACCAATCATTGAATGAACTGACATTGAAAAACCAATCATTGAATGAACTGAATTGAATGAAGGACATTCAGCCAGGCCCCGGAAAAGGCGGCCCGCCTCTGGACCAGAACTTGTTTGACGCCTAGGCACCTGCCCATTGAAGGACACAAAATGGCAGTGTTTACAGAACTCCGATCCCCCACGTACCACCTCGTTTGCAAGCTACATCTAGGTAAACACCTGGACAAAATGTAATGTATTTCATTACATTGGCTCCTCTTTTTAACGAAAATAAATTGACTGTGAAAGCCAACTTGGTATTGTTTCCAAAAAACATTGGTATCACCTGCTATAATGCAATGTAATCATAAAAATCATGGCAAACCAGGAAAAACAAAGCTATTAAATTCCAGTCAGGGAAACATCTAAGACTTGAGAAGTTCCCCTTGACCTCCATTGCCATTAAAGGAAACATTGGGTGATGCCAACAGACAAGGTGCTCGGCTCCTACCTGAAGGGGTTGGGAGTCTGAGTCCACCCAGAGGTACCTCAGAAGGATGACCTGGAGATCGACTGCTGAAAAGTCCAAAATAAGAAAACCCCACATTGCCATCAAGTCCATGTTGATTCATGGTGACCCTATAGGTCAGAGTAAAGCTGCCCCTGTGGGTCCCCAAGACAGTAGATCGTTATACATAGAGCAGCTGGCGGTTTTGAACTATGGACCCTGTGGTTAGCAGCCCAATGAATAACCACTACACTGCAGGGCTCCTGTCCTATGCTGACACAATTGGGGTAATCCTGGGACAGAAGCAACTCAATAGCAACAGCTTTGTTTTGTTTCTGCCTTTTCCCATTCCCAGCAGCTCTGGTCTCTTCTGGTTACCACCAGTTCTTAAATAGTGGTTATTCACAGAAGAGTTACTGCCTCTTAGGGAATGTTCTGGAAATCCGATGGAGTGGAGCAATACTGGAGTTAGTGGTCCAAGGCAGGAAGGCTAATCATTCTATACTGTACCATTTTTTAAAATGGGGGAGGAAGGGGGGAAAATGAGGAGCTGATACTAAGGGCTCAAGTACAAAAAAAATGTTTTGAAAAGGATGATGGCAACATATGTACAGCTGTGCTTGATACAATGGATAAATGTATGGATTGTAATAAGAGCTGTAAGAGTCCCCCAATAAAATTAAAAACAACAACAACAGTCACACACAGCTTGAAAATAGCCCACAAGGCATTAATATAGGTGAATAACCTATTAACCAAAACAACAACCAACCTTTCTTTGACAGAGAAACAGAATGGGTCTGCAGAGGGCTTATGTTCTCCAGCACTAGAGCTCCCATGTAGGTTAAGGTAAGAGTGTCTTTTATTTTTTATAAAGAACTTAATTGAAAGATGCATAACCTTCTTTAATTACATTATTAATGGCAGGGCCATTAATAGTGTGTGAATTGCTAATGGCACACACTTGTCCCCACCTGCCGTTCCAACGGTCTCATTCACAGCAGCTGACAACCTCACCCTGCCTTCGAGCGGGAGTCATGCCTGAGGATTTCTGGAAAAGCATACCATTTTGTCATAAAGGATTCTCCTTTCATTTCTCCGTTATATTATAGTTAGAGCATTATGTTGATTTTAATTTTGTGTGTAGGCAGGTGATATTATCTCTGAATTGCATTTCAGTATAGTAAAGTGCGTATTTCAAATTATTGGGGACACAAAAAGCAGAAATTTGGTATCATGTGCCTGAGAATTCGCTTCCACAGAGAATTGGTTTCCCCTCGATTTGTGGTGATTATCTCCATGTCCACGGAGGCCACCTCAGGGCCTTCCTTGCGGCAGAGAAAGGCAGACTCCTTGGCTTCTCCAAGATGTAGGTGTGTGTTAGGTGATGGTAGCGTATGCTTCCAGGGCCAGTGAGATCCACCAGGGCCCTCTGACTCTGAGCGGTCTCAGACACCTCACTACCACAGAAGTCTCCATGTGCTGGAAGTAAAGACTTTGAGAAGATGTGTGCCTTGATTTGGGTAATGACAACAACTCAAATGTGCTTTTGCATCTCATCGGCAAATGACCTGTCCTGCTACTGAAGTAACTCCAGATACCCTCCTTCCACCCAACTATATGATATTAGAGGTACTACTCTCATTTAATTTACATCTCTCTGCTCCCCCCTCTCCCCACTGCCTTCCCCTCTTATACAACCCCCTTTCCCTAACTTTTCCTCTCTCTCCTCCATCTTTCTATCCTCCCTACATCCTTCTCTTTCTCTTCCATCTCCACTTCAATCTCTGTCTCTCTCTTTCTATTCTAACACACACACACACACACACACACACACCCTATCTACCTTGACTTCCCCCCTAGAGCTGGTTTCAATCCTCCCAGTGGAAGTTCTTTTGGTCTGTTCCTGAGTTCTAGTAGCTGTTCTTCCTCTGGGCTCCTGCAAGGCCATGAAGCATCCATCCTGGGAGGCCCCATGCTCCCTTGATCAGTTTGTCTTCCCATCCACAGCATCCCCTTGGCTCTTGATAACTTTGGCTTCATAATAGAAAGTGTTCTAGCCATCAACCCTGAAGGCAAACTATTCCATGCAAGAGAGCAGATGAGAGATACCATCCCACCTTTTCCAAACCAAAGACCAGGACGCAAAATCTGACATAAAATATGGGCATAAAGTCTGACAACAGAGCAAAGTGTTTAACATCCTGTTATAGAAATTCAGCGATGACTGCTCCTGATAGGAATATCTCAAAACCCATCATAGAGAGCTGCCAAAACAGGGACAGGGCTACATGCTAGAAATAGGAGGGCAAAATTCAGCCCTGTGCACACCCTAACATTCTGCTGGCATCTTCTTGGGCTTTATCATCAATCACTTGCCTCTTTCCACTTCTTCAATGTTGGCCATTCCCAAGGATCCATCTTCAGCCTCCTTTTCACCACAGTCTGGACCAGAGTGGATTTCGTCCACTGGCAGTCTCACTGCCTAAGTGCCAATGGATCAAAAACTCTATCCCGTATCCAGAACTCCTTCCTCATCTTCAGTGCGTATACTCATTCGTTTCACTCTCCTCTGCTTCATGAAATCCCCACTTCTTTGCTGGTCTTCCTGCCTTGGTTAATAGTGCCATTGCCTTTCTGAACACTTACAGCCAAAATCTGAGCCAGTGTGCTGTTAGCTGCCCTGGAGTTGCCCAAGAAGACCCCCATGCACAATGGAATGAAATGCTTCCAGGCCCTGGGTTAAACCCGTGACCAACTATGAATCAGACCGGAGTGATTCATAGGGTTTTCATTGGCCGATTTTCAGAAGTAGATCACCAGGCCTTCTTACAAGTCCATCTTAGTCTGGAAGCTACACAGAAACTTGATCAGCACATTAACAACCCCAAAACCTCCACGGACAGCCAGGCAGTGGCTGAACATGAGGTTCACTGACTGGGACTTGAACTTCGTCTCACACATGGAAAGTGAGAACTTTCCCTTGCACCATGCTAACGCACACACAATTGACTTCATTGTCCACACACTCCCTTGCTCACTTGTTGCAAAGTCCTGACAAGTCTATCTTTGTAAGGGCTATTGTGTTATCCTATGATCAGCATTTCCCCAGCTTCAATCCAAATGTCCTGTCCATCAGCTTTAACTTGAGATACATTGTCAATGCCATGGACCATACCTGATCCACTCCTCCTTCAATGTGCCTGACGATGCTATCCTACTAAAACACCTATCTAACACTCAGCTCCCAACAAGCTTGCAATGGCCACCTCTGGCCATGCAGAACTCCCATTCCCAAACACTGTCCTGCAGCCCATTTCCTTGCAACTAGGAAGGAGCTGAGGCATTTGAATCAGGCAGACCCGAGATTGAATTATAGGTTCAGAGATGACTTGCTCTGTGACCTCTGGCAAGAACAAGAGTTCAGACTCATTTCTTTAATGACTCTAATTATAGAGTCTTTGATTAGTGTACATAGAGTTCAACTTCCTCTTCAGCCATTCTAGGGGGGGAACTCCCCCCTGTGGGATGAGGTGATGTCATTTGACATTCCAAATAACTCACTTATAAAGTGATAGCAAGGTCTCTTTTTCTCACAGATGGAGATATTAATGATACGTGTACCGGGTCTCTGGTGAGGACCAGAATGACAAAATTGGAGAGGCCTTCCAAAAGGTCCTGGGAAAAGCCCACTATCTTTTCTGTCCATTTTTCCACGAACTTTTTGAAGCCTGTTCATATACATATTGCACCTAACATGTTGCCTGACTCAAGTGTCATGGCTACTTGTTTCCTGTGCCCAGCCATAATCCTGATGCAAGGTAATTCCTTATCAAGGGATAAGCTCAACCATTCCAAACCTGACCTGAATTTTGGGCATTGCCTCTATGGAAGACAGAAGGAGCCCCTGGTCTCTCTGGAGCTAGAAGAACGTGAAAAGGAAAAGAAGATGTATTGGTTACAGAAACGTAGGCTTTCAGAAGGTTGTGCCGATGTCGGTGTCTTCATGGCAATTCATGACTGATGCTGACCTCGTGCGACCGAAGAGAGTTTCCCCATCGGTTTTCCTTGGCCGTCATCCTTATGCAGGCAGATCACCAGGTCTTTTTCTCACAGAGCTTCTGGGGGGTTCAAACTGCCAACCTTTGGATTAATTGCCAGGGCTCCTTGTAGGAAAGGTCAAATCAAACCCAATGTCATCAAGTTGATTCTGACTCACTGCCGCCCTATAAGTCAGAATAGAAATCCCGGTTTTTGGTTCCAACACTGTCCATCTCTGTAGGACTAGATAGCCTGCCCTTTCACCTGTGGGGCAGTTGGTAGGTGCTAATTACTGACTGTGGGGCTCTCAGTCCAACCTCCCACTACACCAATCAGAGTCATTACAAGTTTCATGCAGGAAGATGCTTTAGAAGAATCTACTTTGAAGGAATATAGTAAATATAAAGAAGAAGAACTTTAGCCTCCTTGAGACCAAGAATACTTAAACAGTCTCTTCCCAAAGCAGGAAGCATTCTAAGGCTAAATCTGATGAGTACATGAATAACGAAGATGTTCTAAAGGGACTGTGGTGTTGATTGTACAGCTCTTCTTGATGCAATTAAACTATTGAATTATATGATATGTGAATTTCATGCCAATAAGAGTGTTGAAAAAAATCAATAAAGAATGGTTAAATATGAAAAAGAAAAGACTAGGAGGATAAACATTTATTGCATAACTTCCACAAGCTGTACAAGTATTATGAGCAATCCCAGTTGAGTAAAACTTTCTTTTCCTTCCAGGAGCAAAAGGTCTTATAAAACCATTAACATGCTTAGCTAATGAAGCAAGAGCTGTCAGCTGGAAGAGGGACTGACCCTGTGCACTGGAAGAGGACACTCAGAACTGCAGGACCAGTAGGCAGCAGCCAGAAGGTCAGTGGGAAGACCCATCACAAATCCTGCACGTTCTCACCACCAAGCTCTATTGCTCAGATTCCTCTCATGAGATACTAAAAATAAACGCAGTTACAGTCTAGTCGACTCCTCTTTACTGTCTCCCTATGTCTGCCCGAATCGTACTGTGCTCCAAAAAACGTTCAATGGCTGCCTTTGCCGACCTAGATCTCCAGGCCTTTCTTCCCATGCCTCACTGGGTGGACTTGACCCACCAGCCTTACAGGTAGAAGTTGGTCACATTAACTGTTTGTACCACGCAGAGACTCCTCTGACAGGTAGGCTTATGGCATGTTGAAAATGTGTCTAATATTTCTGCCCTTTGGAGGCCCTGGGTTTTCAATTCAGACCAGCACTCAAGTCCCACGAAAAACATGAACAAGGAATGAAAACTCCCGTCCACGGTTCCCACACGTGTGTCTCCAGTCTGTGTCCCGCGCTGTTCTTTGATTTGATTCTCAAACAGAAATATAATAGCATTGGTCTCATGAAAAGATTGTCATCACTGAGTTGATTTTGAAAAAAAGTATGAAAACAAACAAACAAAGATCCAATAACCACCCAATTTAGAATGAGCTCTAGTTTCCCACAGTTGCAGAGAATTCCAAACAATCCACTCCGTGTCAAGAGATGGATGAGCATGTCTTTTGGGGGCTGGAGTGGGGGGGGGGGTGAGAAAATACTCTGGGTCCAGATTCTGTGTGCCCACGGAACCTCTAGGTGCTGACCACTTCCCAGAAGCACGAGTGGCCCTCCAAGACTCACGGCACCACCTCCACACGCAGCCAGGGCAGAAAGCCTGGAGATATCAACAGTCCTGGGCGACCAGCTGTGGGCGGAAGAGGCAGTCTCCATAGAGTCCGGGTTTCGGATGAACAAAGTACCGGATGCTACCAAACCCCTAATCAGAAAGCATATTCACAAAGCAGCAGCACTCATCCACCGCCAACTAGCTGTCACTCCTGGGGGTTTCAGACACTGAATTCCCACTGGGACTCTCTCGACTCACCTGGTACACGGAAGCAATCTTTTGCTTACCTTAAGGCAGGGAGCTGGATTAGCTGGAGACCTGTGTTCTCTCCCAGTCTGACTCATCTACACAAGCAACCAGGAAAAGGAACAGCCAACAGACACACGGACTGATTTAAGCTAAGCTTGAATAAATAGGTGTTTGTCTGCAAGGCTCTAAATCCGTATTGGAGTCCGTGAGTGGGACAAATGGCTAAGGTGCTCACCACAGCTGGCCCTCCTCCTCAGCCCTCCTTTTCCAGCCTCTCTCAGACTCAGACACACACACACACACACACACACACACACACACACACACACACACGCCCTGCTTGAAGAAGGCCCTGTGTGTTCTTTAGCAATCACTTCACACTGGGGCTGTATTCCTTATTGTGGGGCTAAGGCTGTCTCCAGACTCACGTGTGCATCTCCGAGGCGTCTGGCCCAGGGAATGGTGCAGGTGGTATATTGTAAAACAACACGGAGAGTTGCCTGATTTCCAGTCCTGAGGCAAACTGCGGGTGTCATCTCATCGAGGTCAAGTAGCCATAGACCTCACTTCCCTCCACTTTAAAGGAGAGGAGAGAGAGGAAGCAGCCGGGAGCATCGCACAGAGATGGCATACGCACTCTTCAAAGAGCTGGATGTGATTCGGCCAAATAGGAATGCCTTTAGCGCCGAGACCAGGTTTTGCTCATCTAAGGATTCTCCACGAACACTGGGTTGACAGCTACTAAATACTCAGTAAAGTAGTTGCTAAATTCTCAACCACCAAAGGCTAATCTCTGCCCTTTGCCTATACATTTGTAGGAGAAACAAAATGAAGAAGACAAAAGCAAAATAGAAGAAATATTAAGTCGGCACTGAGGAACCCAGTGAGCTCGGGTAGGGTAAAGGGTTTTCCTTGGGAGTAGTTGCAGGGTAGCTGCAGGGAGCAGGTGGTACCTGAGCTCCTACACAGAAAGGCCATTAACCCGGGGACACTGGAAAGAGCTGCCCCAGCAGTGGGAGCAAGGAGACCTTCCAACAGGAAGCAGTTCACGTGGCTTCCCACTCAGGCCACATTTTGTTTTTCCCATGGAGGGTCTTGAACTGCATCTCCGATCTTCTTCTTTGCCCCCAGGCCCCTTCCCCATAGGGTTTAGTTTGCTATTCCTCTCTTCTCTTACTCCCTCTACCTCTCACCCCCACCCCCCACCCACTACCAACTCCTGCTGGGAAGGGGTTAGTTAGTCTTCTTCCTTTCTTTTGATCTGCCATCACTTAATGGGCTTCTGGCTAAATACGTGAATTTATGCGCCTTACATTGTCTTTGCAGCACAGTTCAGGGTAATTTATAGGAAGTGCTGTCTGCTGCATGGTGTTATTTAGTACTGTGGATGCCTTTTGGTATAGGCTGCACCAGGCTGCTGCTGCTGCTGCTGCTGCTGCTGCAGCTGCAAGGGGAGTGAGCCGTGCTCTATGGAACCTGGAAGGCTGGCGCTCCTGAGATGCAGGTGAGTTACCAAGGCAGAGTGATGCAGGCATTGGCCCAGCATCTTGAGTCTTTCCCTACCATTAAGAATGGGGGCGGGGGGACCGGTGCAGGGAGAAAGCCCTGATTATCCAACAAAATTGAGCACTGGGACAGCCAGCATCCTCCCAACCAGAGAAAGCCAATCAGAGGAACCACATCTCAAGAGTCACATCGTCTTAACTGAGGACAGAGACAAGAGCTCTCTCAGAAGTAGGACGGATGCACTAGCATTTACTACACAGTTACACTTACAAAGTGCACCATGATTTTTTAATTTCCTGTTTATCCAGGCCGTCCTCCAAGCAGACATGGCGCTAAGGATGATTTCATTCATTTATTTCATTTTCTCAGCAGGTCTAACCTCACTGTTCCATTTGCGGTGGGAGAAAGACATCCCGGCAAGGGGCTTTCCATTTACAGTGCTCTCACCTAGGAACCCCTGCACGGCCTGGATCTTTGAAGCCAAGCGCAGAGTGAGAGGGGCTCACCTCTGCCTTCAGTGCAGAGATGAATACATCTCCAACCTCAGGACCCGACTGGCAACAGAGGAGATAAGATGCTGGTTAAGGAGGCCCAGGCAGCGAGCACAAAAGTTACAAAGAGCTGGGCCGCCTCCAGGCTCCCAGACCAACCGCAGTTGCTCCCAAACCTCAGCCCAGGAAGATGCTCACTGATCCTGAGCAGCAGGGCTTCTAGAAAATGCGAACTAGTCAATATTTTAGGATCCCACTTATTGAAGATCGAGAATGGCCCAGGTAAGTGTACGCCTCCTTGCTCAGGGAACACCGAGTTTCAGTTAGGGGTGATGGGAAGGGTACTTGCATTTATTTTACAGAGCACCACAGAGAACACTTTTTTTTTTTTTTTTGGAAGGTTTGTGACTGCCCAACATCAAGCTTGTCTTTCGGCACCACATTTCCCCACAGTGCCGGCTCAATCTGTATATTTTTTTCACTTGTCACCTTTGGGAGATCCTCACACTATTTCAAGCTTTGTTCACGATGCATACTTCGCAGACTACAGTACAGTGGACACATCATTTGGGGGTGAGCTGTGACTCCTTTACTAGGGCCTTTACTTTACTGTGGTGCTCGAGGCCCTAACTGGTAGGGCAGGTCCCTGGGGTCTGCTTGTAGGAGTGAGATGGCACAACACCATGAACAGGACGCCCCGGAATTAGGCATCTGGAGGATACTGAGATGGCAATTGTCTTGTTACCCAGATGTGGACCCCTTTAGAAAACAAGATGGGGGGAAGGATTTTATATTGCTGAAGGGGGAAGGTGGGCACTGGGAACATCTGAACCTTCATCAGTATTTGATGAATAATATATATTATTTTTACTAATATAATTAATAAAACTTAAATTTTAAATAAAAAGAAGCAAGCTTTTCCAATCGCCAAGGTCTCTACGTGCTCCCCCGTGGCTATTGCCCACTCACATAGTACCTCTCTGAGGAGCTCTGGTTCAAGCACATTTAATGCTATACTGCTAACGAAAAGGTTGGGGGCTCAACCCACCCCAGGGCTCCAAGGGAGAAAAGACCCAGTGGTCTGCTTCCACACCGATGACAGCGTGGCAAACCCTATGGGGCAGTTCTACGTAGTCATAGAGGGTCGGTGTGCATAAAAAACAATCCAGTGGCATCCAACAACCTATCACCTCTCTGACCCCTGATTGGAACAAAAGGAATTCCGGGAGCCCAAGAAACAGATGTGTCCCCAAGCCTGCTGAAGGATGGCAAGGCTTTGGCAGAGAAGGCAAGGAGTCCAGCGGGTGGAAGACAATGATGTCATTAGAAGGAAGTTAGAGCTTCTAATAGATGGCACAGAACAGATCGGTGTGGTATAAATGCAATTTATGTGGCCCATAATGTACTCAATTTGTTCCCATAAATGAAGGTAAAAACCATACCTCACCTGACAGGTTCTAGTTCTGACTTATCGTTAGCCGTGATAAATCCCACACAATAATGCGAGTTCCTGGAGACAATTTTCATTTCTGGGTAGCTCCGGTTAGTCATATTCAAACCGCAGTCTGCTCATTCTTCCAAAAGCAAACCTTGTGAGGGATGATTGGACTGGAAATTCTTTTCTTAACCTTAAATAATTTCTGAGTAAGTAAAGCAATCACATTTTTTTAAAAAATCAAAAACAACTCTAAGCTGAAAATGGTATTCTATTTAAAAATAAAACACCCTCCTGCCTTCCCCTGCCTTTTAACCAAGCTCCTCTCTAGTTGCAAAGCCTATCACAAGCTATTTGTGAATCCGCACAGAGAGCCTTCCTATGGACGCAAGATACATACTCACAAGCACTCACTGTAACTTTCATGTAAATGCAAGGATACCCTCTACACAGCCCTGTATGATTTCTCATGGAACAGCGTACCATAGCGATCAAGCTGTATCAGTAGAAACACATCTTCCTCATTCCTTTTAACAGCTGCATACTACTTCATTCTATGAATAGGCCACAATTGATTTAACCATCCCCCCCAGCTGATGGCCATTCCCATGGTTCCAGAGTTCTGATCCCACAATAGGACCAGAAATGGCCTTTGGGCTCCGTGTCTGCTTTCTTTCGGGGCAGCTACTGCCTGATCGAATTCCCCCCTCCTTCCTCCCCTCGATTCTGTAACCCAGCTGGAGCAACACAACGCACGTCTCTGCACAGCTTTGCTTCTCAGCAAAATGAAATAAAATACAAGCCTCCCTCCCCAGGCCTGTCCGGAGGGAGCGGCTATGAGCTGAGCCGATAAGAATAATAAATCTCTCTTGACACTGGAGCTGGGAGGAGGTTGGCCGGCCTGCAGTGATGGGCTTCTCCGTTTTGAGATGTCAACGGGCTGTATTGAAAGCAGAAAATGGAGCCATATAAATCTGTCATTGTGACCCCTCCGTGCCACAGGCACAGAACTGGCCTACTTGTACCCGGCGCTTATTACCTGCCTGCCACTCTCATCTCTGCCGTCTTTCCCCTACACGGCTCTTCGCTGAGGGGATGGTGCTGGATTGTTTTGCAAAGGAGAATGAAAAGGTGGACACGCTATTTCTTCCTGTGGATCCAACTTCTTTGGACTTCCCTGTTCAGGTGAGATCACCTTCCCATCTTCATCGGGAGCTCCAGATGGTTATTCAAGACTTGCAGCTGCATGAAGCGTTCTCGTGAGCTCAATCTAAACACATTCTGCTCATCCGGACCCCAGGCTGCCTACAGGATACGTCCGACACAGCAACGAGTCCCGTAAGGCCCTGCTTAGTTACAGGCCTCCAACAATGCAGACCAAGGTACAGCTGGGGCAAAGGTGCGCCATGGTTCTCCAAAGTGACTGCCTCCCATGGAAACTCTCATCAGCTCGAATACTTACTTTGATCAAAAAATAGCCCTGTCCTCTACCAAGCTTAACAATGTGCCAAAGGCATGATTTCTCCCCAAAGCCACCATGATTCTTTCTCCTTCCACAGAAACCATAGAGCTATGGCTAACTGGCAAGTCAAGTGTTAAAATCCCAACATCACGACTTGGTGTCATCTCATCTCCCGAGAAGTCACCGAGTGGGTTCACCTCAGCAGAGGGCTCGGCAAGAAGGGGGTTGGAGTGCTGCTTTGGGATCAGGGTTGGATCTGGGGGATTGTCTGCAATGCTTCTCCAGCCAAAGCTTCCCCGGACCAAGGCAGACCTTGTCTGACCCTGCATTGCTTCTGCATGCCAAAGGCAGGCCTGAGACCCACAAAGACAATGGCCATGGAGATGAGGGCCTAGTTCCAAAGGGTTTGTTCATATTCAGCCCAAGTTCGTTACCTAAACCTACAGCCATGCCTCTCAGCATCTATCCTCAGGATTCAATGCCATTCACTCATTCGGGTCTTTAATTCCTTCATACCTAAGGGAAGACACAGACTTTATAACTGAGAGGAGAAAAACTATATTTTCATCATTTCCTAATGATTATGACCATATCTGGCATATTGGAAGTAAATAAATACATGATGAATGAATTATCAATGAGCCAATAGTACGGCATGAATGAAGTCATCATGTTAAGATAAGATTCCCCCCCAAATTCTCATCTCTTGGAGGTCAGAGGCTGAAGTGCCACCATCCTTCAAATACCCTACTATCTTTCCTACCATAGATGCCTATGGTCAACAGTTACTGAAGAGTCACAGAGTGGCTGTAATCACCAGAGTGTCAGATAAATTAGGCCCATCCGTTTCTAAGTTCACGGACACAGGAGGGCTCTAAACAACACCCAAGGTCACAAACAAAACATGTGTATGTGTCTGTCTACATATTTCTGCAAAAAAAGTTTCATAAATCTCATCAGATCCTTAAAGAGCTCCATGGCCCAAAAGAGCCTTCATATTTGCTGATGTAGAGATTCAGAAAGAGTGAGGATGGACCAGTCCCCGCAGGGGAAAGGCAGAGGAGTTGCAAGGGTGAGTTCTGCTGACTAACAAGCATCATCGCTCAGATTTCTGGAAACAGATAAATCACCAGAACTTAAAAAATCTCTGTCCCAGGACCACTCTTGACTATACTTGACAGCAAGCATGCTATTCCCCACAACAAGTCAACCCCTCCACAAGGAGCACCTAAGCCCTGTCAGTCTAAAAACTAAACTAAAATAAATAAAACATAGAGAGAAGAAGCTTGGAGGAAGCCGAAGAAATAAACAAAGCTCAATCTGCAAGCTGGGAAAGCAGGCTCTTCCTAGCATGGTGCTAAGCTGCTTGATTCTGGGCAGGGAGGACAAGAACAAGGCGATGGGCCATGTCAGCCGTGAGCCCAGGTGTTCTAGAGAGAGAACACACCTTTCATCTCTGAACATGTGGCAGGGAGGCAGGGAGGTGAGCAGCGCCTGTGAGCAGGAGGAGAGGTCTCTTTGGCATGTGTCATGGGCATGCTCAGTGATGGATCACCTGGGTGGCTCTCTTTCAGCATCAACCAGAAAACCAATCTCATCATAAACATCCTGGCTTGAGCTCTTGATTGGATAGGCCTTTGGATGGGTTTAAGTAGAACCCTTTCCTGGCTATGGGTGATGGTTAAGGTTTCTGTGTCGACTTGGCTAGACGAGAAATCTCAGTGTTTAGGCATTTAAGACCTGTAATCTCTATATGATGTGATCTCTTCAAAGGTATGGCCTGCTTCCCAATATAGGTGGATGCAATGGACACGCTTGTTTGCTCTTTGCTAGCTCTGCATCCTGCATCTGGCTGATCAACCTGCAGCTGTTTAGACTTGAACCGACAACTACTACATTGCCTTCCAATCCAGTGAGCCACCAGCAGCCTGCCATCTTACCTTGATATATTTGCCTCTGCAGTCAGAAGCCTGACCTGCTGATCTTGGGGTCATTAACCCTTGCAGCTAGGCGGGTCAGGAGAAGACCCCAGCTGGACATTTGACCCATAAATGTGGAACCTGCCCAGTTCTACAACTTTGTGAGCCAGTTCCTTGATATAAATCTATATATATATATATATCTACATATATATAGATATATATACATATATCTACATATATATATACATACATACATATACACACACACTCACATACATATAACTATGTAACACAATGAAACACTATATATGTATGTATGCACATATATAGTATTTCATCCTGTTGTATAGAAGGCCACTATGAGTCGGAACTGACATGACTATACCTGACAATAACATATACACAGACTCAAGCTTCATTGCCTTTGCTTCCCTAGAGGACCAAGTCAACAACACTATCTATACCAGAGTTTATCAGTCTTAACGCCGCTGCCATTTTAAGCCAAATAAATTTTCTGTCCTGGGGGCTGTTGTATACATCATAGAATGTACAGCAATTAGCCCGGCCTCTATCCTCTAACTCCTAGGAGACCCCTCACCCACCAGTCACAGCAATCTTAACTGCCTTTAAGACATTGCCACCTATTCCCTGGGGAGGGAAAAATCTCTGGTGTAGGAACCACTATACTATAATATCGCACAGGGAAATTTTACTACAATAGATCTCTTCGTAGTATTAAAAAGCACAGGCATACCCCTGAGGGCTAAGGTGACCCTGACTGGAGCTATGGTATTATCAGTCACCTCGTATACATGAAAGCCGGACAGCAAATCAGGAAAACCAAGGAAAACTGGATGCATTGGGATTCTGGGGTTGTCAAAGAAGATTGAAAGTTCCGTGGACTGCCAGGAGAACAAACAAATCTGTCTTGAAAGAAGTGATTCGAGAATGATACTTAGGAGTGAGGATGGCCAGCCTTGGTCTCATGAGCTACAGACGTGTTCCCAGGAGGGACTAGTCACCAGAGTGGGTCATTATTCTTGGTAAAGCAGAATGTCAGAGAAAAAGAGGGCAGCCTTCTACAGGATGGACTGATACAGTGGCGGCAGCAATGAGCTCAAGAGCAACAACTGTGGAGCTGACACATGCCTGCATAGTGTTTCAGTCCATGGTATGTAGGGCTGCCATGAGCTGGAACCAGCCAACAGCATCACAACACCGGTTCCAGAAGCTGTTAACAGTTGTGATTAAGAAAAGAAAAGGACAGTATGGTCAAATAGTTTGGGAAATACAGAATTTTAAAAGATCAACAAGGTTTCTTCCTGTTGATTTCCTCCAGGCCCATGACAGATCAGAGAATGCTATGAATCTCTAAGAGCGAAACCTAGCATTTTTCCAAAAGGCATTAACCACAAAATCCTTTTATCTCAGAGCATTTACAATTAGTATTTCACAAGATTTGCAGGTGGAAACGCTTCTATAAGGCCACATTGCAAATGCACCTTTAAGAGAAATACACCTGGTAGAAGGTCTATGGAAGAAAGAAGAGGTCAGAGGATGCTGGCAGCAGCCCCCACACCGACAGCGTTCTGCAGATCTGCAATTTCATCATCAGAGAACTTCTGTGGTTGAAATCTATATACATAAGCTCACTGCCATCGAGTCGATTGGAACTCATAGTGACCCTATAGGACATGGTAGAACTGCCCCCTGTGGATTTCCGACACTGTAACTCTTTCGACCAGAGTAGAAAGCTTTGTCTTTCTCCCTCAGAGCAGCAGGTGGTTTGGAACTGCCGACCTTGCAGCTAGAAGGCCAATGCACAAACCGCTATGCCACCGGGGCTCCTGGATTATATGAAGAAGATCTGACATCAAGATTGGAGGAAGCTTATTGACAACCTGCGATGTGCAGATGACACAGCCTTGCTTGCTGAAAGTGAGGAGGACTTGAAGCCCTTGCTGATGAAGATCAAGGATTGCAGCCTTCAGTATAGATTTCAACTCAGTGGAAAGAAGACTAAGCTCCTCACTAGACCCATTGGTAACATCATGATAAACGGAGGAAAGGGTTGATGTTGTGATGGATTTTGTCTTGCTTGGACCCACAATCAATGCTCCTGGAAGCAGCAGTCAGGAAATCAAAGGACACACTGCATCGGCTACATCTGCTGCACAAGACATTTTAAAGAGTTGAAAAGTAAGGATGATACTTTGGGGACTACGGTACACTGGACCCAAGCCATGGTATTTTCACTTGCCACATATTCGTGTAAAATTGGATACTGAATAAAGAAGACCGAAGAAAAAGCACTGCCTTTGCTGACAAAACATATTGAAAGTACCATGGACTGCCAAGAGAACAGATAAACCTCTCTTGGAAGAAGTTTGGCCAGAGTGTGCCTCAGAGGCACCGATGGCAAGACCTCCTGTCAAGTACTTGGGCATGTAATCAGAAGGGACCCATCCCTGGAATAGGACATCATGCTTGCTAGAGTAGAGGGGCAGGGAAAGAGGAAGGCCGGCAAGGAGATGCCTGGACCCCCTGACTGCAACCCAGGGCTCAGGCCAGGGGCCAAAGGAACACGTGGGAGGCTGGTGCAGGACCAGGCAGGGTTTGATTCTGTGATCTATAGGGTCCCTATGACTCAGCATTGACAACAGCAACAGATGCGGAATGAAAACTTGAAGTCATCATTAGCTAATATTTCACCCAGAAGGAAACTGTCAGAGAAGTTCCCAGGATGAAAGCTGTCTAGTTTTGAAGGCCTGGGAAATCACAGAGGCATTTGGCGTAGTAAAGAGTGATGCACAACAGAGAAAGAGAGGTTGCAGGAAACCAAACCACTTACCTCAACTCCCCCCACCTCCCACCCTTCCTGATACCCCCCCACCTCATGCCAGGGCTGGGTCTCATCCCATGTTCACATTCACAACCTGCACTCGGAGTTTTCAGAATGTTGGAGACATTTGAAAGGCCGTCTTGTAAAGGGGATTAGAATGTTGCAGTGTAGAATGGATTCGTATTAGTCTACTACATAGATTGTTGTAATTTCCAGAGTGCAACAGTCTTGTATAAAAATAAACACTGGAAGGGGCCTTGAGTGATCCAGTCTGCTGTTTTGTTTGCTTTAAGATCGTCACGTACAAGAATCATTTTATCAAAGATCAGTACGTAAAACAGGCAACGTCATACCTGTTCTCATTTTAACAGGAGTGGTGTCCCATCCAACACTTCACCCCCACTTTGCCCTCTCTTGCAACCCCTGAAGACCCTTCCAAGACACCCAAGCTTCTCACAGCACCAACTGAAAACCAATGCCCCATTTCACAGGCAGAGAAAAGTGACACCCAAAGAGATGACATGGCTCGCACAAGACCTCACAGCTCATTCATAACAAAGTCGGGAGACAAAGCCGACTGCAGCCTGTCCCGCAGCCCACTGCTCTTCCCCTGGCACCGTGTGCAGCCCAAACATAGGAAGTAATGTTCTCAGCCTACAAGAGAACAGAGTGAGTTTGTTTGTCATAATGAACCCCTTGTGTCTGCGGGCAAGGCAGGGCGAGATGATCACCTGTACCTGTGGCTAGTGCCCAGAGGAGAAAGATGAACGAGACATAAATGCAGTCTCCTCTCTCTTAAAGGACTTGCCAGTATTGCCATGCACCTCTCTTCTGAAAAAACAGGCTGCACAAAACGGGGACAACCCCCAACGGGTGGCTCAGTGCCCGAACTCCCTACCTTCTCTCGATGAAAGCAGACCAGCTGGAGCAACTGGCAGGGTTTAGCGCAGATGCACCCCAGTAGGTGACCAGGTGACACATCCATAAGCCAAGTCAACAACTCCAGGCTCAGGGAGTATCAGGGAGAAATCTGACAGTGACTGCCAGTCACAGGAAACGGAATAAGGGAGGTTTTACAATAATAAAGCTGCCTCGGAGCTGGTCATACACATGATCCACGCACAAAAAGGCAGCCCCCCTCCTGATGGCTGAGTATGGAGGGAAGGGTCAGCCCAAGCTGGTGTGAGAGTGCTCATGGGCACACGCACACACCACACTCGGCACGTGGAAACACACCCAGCTGCGTCTGTAAAGCTCAAGGACTCCTCTTTTTTTAATTCCAGCCAGTTCCTCGAACTGAAGCAGACACCGGGAGGCCGCGATGGCAGAGGCGCGGGCTGACCCAAAGGACTCCAGGGCAGAACAGCAGGAAGACCTGACCGGACTCCAAGCCCAGGGTGCACTAAACCCTAAAGCATGGCCTGATGATCAGAAATTGGAAACGGGGGCAATGAAGGAACCTCCGCCTTTCATGGGCTGCTGCCTCTCCGGACTGTAGGAAAAGATGCCTGATACAGGGCAATTTGTGAGGAACAAGTTGATTCCAACTCACAGCCCCTTCTATGCTAGAACTGAACTGCCCCCCATAGGGTTTCCAAGGCTGTGATCTCTCCAGCAGCTGATGGCCACACTGTTCTCCCAGGGAGCCGGCTAGTGGGCTTGCACTGCTGCTTAACCACTGTCTTACCAGGGCTCCTAGGAAAGTACAAGGACACCAAGACATGTCCTTTTCTGTGGCTGTTTTTCGATGGTGGCTGTTTGTTCTGTTTTCTTGGTCTGTGGGAAGGAGGGGTGGTGCAAACGGGTGAACGCACGTGGCTATTGATAGAATCACCTAGAGTCAGCGCGGAGGAAATTTCTGGCAATCAACTTCTAAAGAATGGCCCACTGAAACCCGAGAGAGCAGTTGTACTGACTCACAGGAGGTCCCCAGGGAGTGGAACGGTCCCTGTTGCAACGGGTTTCAGTGTTGGTGTTGGGGGTAAGAGAGAGAGAGACGTTGCCATGTGCTTCTAATAAAAAGGTCGAGGTAATTCAAGGGCACAACCTCCATGAAGCAGTTCCCTTTGAAATGCCCCCTAAAGGAGAGGAGACGAGCCAGTCAGGGTGCAGTGTAGCCAACGATGAAACATACAGCTTTCCTCTAGTTCCCAAATGCTTCCTCTCCCCTTGCCCCTCCCCCACTACCATGATCCCAATTCTACCTTACAAATCTGGCTAGACCAGAGGATGTACACTGGTACATAAAGGAACTGGAAACACAGGGAATCCAGGGCGGATGATCCCTTCAGGACCAGTGGTGAGAGTGGGGATACCGGGAGGGTGGAGGGATGGTATGATAGAAAGGGATCTATACATAACCTCCTCCCTGGGGGACAGACAACAGAAATGTGGGTGAAGGAGACATCGGACAGTGTAAGATATGACAAAATAATAATTTATAAATTATCAAGGGCTCATGAGGCAAGAGGGAGCAGGAAGGGAGGGGAAAAATAAGGAGCTGAAGCCAGAGGCTTAAGGGGAGAGGAAATGTTTTCAGAATGATGAGGGTAACGATTGTACAAATGTGCTTTATACAATTAATGTATGTATTGATTGTCATACGAGTTGTATGAGCCCCTAATAATATGATTTTTAAAAAAATGTCCCCAAAAGAACGCATTCCTCCCTCCGATACCTCCTCTCTATAGGATCGAAGGAGAGAGCCCACGCTGAAATGACTTTGAAAGTGGAAGCCCTGTGATTCCGCACCTTGAGAACCAGGACCAGACATCTGTGGAAAAGGAGAAAAGGCCCAGGCCTGGGTGTCATCTCCAGCCCTGTCACTTAACGCCTCGGGCCTTCCATTGATTTGTCGTCCCACAATGAAAATAAATGAGACATAATGGTAGAGTATGAGTTCAAAATATTCCACAGAAGTTAACAGCACTATTACCACGACACCGCCATACAGAGATTTCCACCATCTACCGTCCCTGTGGTATTCAATTCTCTGAGCAAAACACATCGAGACTGGCCCAACAGGACTTCCCAGCTATGACGAGTCAAGGTAGCAAGTGCTGCTAGTGAAGTAATGCCGTGTCTCTCATAACAATAATATTGTTCTCTGATAAGAGAGCACAACAGTCTGGCCTGCGGTGCCGGGATAGAGTAATACAACTCCACCGTGGTCGCTGTGTGTTCAGGAGTCTCGTCCTAAGAATCTCATACAGTCTTGAAGGCAGATCTGAGCATGGAAGACACACTGGGTGGCAGATGACAGACCCAGATAACACCTAGTAGGAGCACCTCTCCCCTGGGACAATGGCCTGGCCTCTGAGAGATGCAACTGGTGCCTGAGCCTCCGTCCAGAAACGTCCATAGAAAAGTCCTTCTCTCCCATGCTCCCCGGAGAGCCAGGTTCAAACCCCAGTTTGCCGCCGAACACCACACATTTTGGGCCCCTCCAAACCCAAAGGAGGACAAGTGCTAAAAGGGGCCTGGTCTAACCAAATAGGGCAGGAAGAAGCAAGGGCACGCTTCCCAGGGCTCCAGAGGCCAAACCAAAGGGGTCTGAATCTCCAAAACCGGGGGCGCGGGGACCAAGGGCAGAAGAGGACCCTGAGAATCTAAAATGTATTAATAGCTTCTTTCCATCTCCCAGCCTGCTTCACTTTCTCATCTCAGGGTGACCTCCAAAAGTCACACCACGAGAGAACACTTATTATTATTATAATTACAGTGGTAATATTGGTACGTATGCTCACAGATGCCTCTGAAGACGTGATGTGCCTGCTCGCCTGCGTTTCCAATTCACAGCATCTCGAGAGCCAAAAATACTGCTATCAAATCACGCTCAACTTTTTTTTCTTCTTCCTTTTTAAATTAAATATGCCTCCTTCCTCAGGGCCATTCTTTTCGATCCTCCACAAGGCTGCCAATTCGGTTCTTTGCACCACTCCTCACCCCTGCCGCCAACCCCACTCCAACACCCGCCCTCCTCCACCTTCCTACAAGCAAAATAGCAATGTGAAGAAGGTTAATACACCCGTCAAGCCTCCCTCTGATGAATGACAGGTTAATGAAGTGCACGTCTCCTTAAATAATTCATACTTCTAATAACCATGTTACTCCACACTTAAGCCGCCCTTATCCATCGACTTGGGGTAGTGCGGGGTGAGGCTGTGGAGAGTGGGGCTCATGAGGATTGAAGAGGGCTCCCGTCCACTCTCCTCTTTCATCCCCGTCCCCAGGAGGCAAAAGCTGCTTTCTGGGCAGGTGAACCAGCAGCAGGAGTCGGTGAACCAGGTGGGAAAACGAGAGGGCAGGGGGAGTTCAGAGAGACAGAGGGTCTGCATTCAAGAGCCAACAGATCTCTGGGAAAAGGCACAATCCTTTCTGAGACACCGAGATGTCTTCAGAAGATAGCAACTCAATTCCTCAGGAGCCCGCAGCTCTCCTTCATCGAAAGGATGCTCTTTTGCAACAATCGGTGTGGTTTCTTGATGAAAGGAGCATTTCCCAACTGGCTGTGTCTCCTCTAACTGGTAGCTTCCACCCTGCCAGGCACTGGACTCCCAACTCCCAGATAGGAGACGGTGAAGCCAGGACATTTGTGTCCTGACATTAACTCAACTTGGTCTCAAAAACCACACACGTTTAACTCTCTCATACTTACTGAAGGTCAGAAGCACACACACACAGATAGGCAGGGTTCTCGGTAGCAGCACTCTGGCGTTTAGAGCCAGACCATTCTTTGCTGTGAGTAGCTCTCCGGTGTGTTACAGGATGCTGAGAGGCATCTCTGGTTCTACATCATTTGCACCTGCCCCCCACCCCCAGCTCCTGAGGTCATGACAACCAAAAGTATTTCCAGACCTAGTCATGGCCACCAGCAGGCAAAACGACCCCTCCTAGGAAAGACTGCATTATGAAACCATCAGCTTCCACCATCTGCTCATTTCATGTCCTCATTGCACTACAGACCAGTGGGGACAGGGGCAGTGGGAAGAGGACAGCCTGGGAGACAAGAGCGGAGGGTTCTGACCCTTCTGTAATGGCGCTTGCCCCACCCCCAGCTCAGCATGCACGGGGCAGCCAGGTGAGCCACAGTGTTGGAAGGTCATGCATCTCACACACAGGTCAGTAGCGTGTGTGAGTTTCTCTCATCTCACTCTCGATCTCACTGGTCAAATGAACACATTGAGCCAGACGATGGCCAGGTTCCCCTGGGGGACGGCGTTCCTCAAAGGTGAGGTGGTTCGGGCCTGAGGAAAGCATGCCCCTGGCCCCCCCAAAGAATGCATAGCCGTACATACACCAGGCATGTGCCATGAACCGCAAATTGCCTGTCTCCCCGTGTCCTTCTCGGTCACTCGGCATCTTTCTTTCTCTCGCTCCATAGAGCGTTGGCTTTCACTCCCTCTTGTCATGTTACAAAGAGAAACGATGCAGGGCTTTGTGGTATTTCACCTGTGTTTGTCCCCCACCCCCCACCCCTTGCTGCTGAATAAGCTCGGATATTTTTTATTTTTATTAAATCTGGTAGTTTCCAAGAAGGTGGTACAGAAACTTCCCTGAGTCCTGATGCATCAGATTATTACAATATTGCCTAACACGGCTTCTGCCAAAGAATGAGCTGACACAGGGATCTTGGGTAAAGACCCCCAAACAGGCTGTCGGTGGATCTGAGAAGCAATCTCAGCCTATGTTTAGATTCTGGTATTTCCTTGAAGAAAAGGAAACTAGACAGCCTTCCTTGCAAGCCCCGTTTGATGGGTAAAATTATTTGGCAAGGGTATTCGACAGATAAAAGACATTTAATTCCATTTGGGCTTAATCTTCTTTCACTGTACAATGTGACCTTAAAAAAAGCATTTAAAAATATATCCAAATACTAAGCATAAATATCTTGTCCCATTTTCAAAAGGCAAATGGAATTGACTTTCAGATGATGGCTACATGCCAGCTCCAGCTTACCCTTCAATGTCTGGCAACGTTTGAGCTGGCCTAGCAGAAAGATCTCAAAATAGACATAAGAATTCCCCAGGCTTGGGGCGTGCCAGAGAACGGCTCTATGGACTGCAGGGTGAGTTTACAAAACAGTGCAGAGCTCCCTTCCTCTAGAAAACTCCCTGTCACCACCAGCCCCCAGGAACCCCTTCTTATCTGCCTCCACGAAACCACAGGTCACTCATGTGCAGAGCTGGCCCTCACCTCTGTGCCTCCCCACGCTCTGCCCCGGCGGCCTCCGCTCCCAACACACATTACTGTATTCCCAGGTAGAAGCTTGTCTCCTGAGCCAGACTGGAATCTTCTAGAAGCAAGGACTTCATGATCCCTCGCACGGGAGACTAGCAAGTGTTTAGCCCCATGTATTTAGTGAGAGGAAGGGAAGGGCGAAAGGCAGGAGGGGAGGGAGGGAGAGCAGGCGGGCCGTGTTGTCACGCACTCACCCTGGGCCAGGGTCAGCTGTGGCTCTCACCACTCCCTCCTTGCTCTTCAAGTGAGTATAACCGGGCTGCCCACATAAACTGGCACCCCCGACGTCACCCAGTCTGTAGCAGGCCACCTGTGTGGTGCTGGTCCACTGCCAGAACTATAAATGCCCATGGGGTTCTTCTGCTTGGAAGATTTCAAGTACGGCATTGCCCAGTGGTAGGAGGGGGACAGTCTAAATGTCACTGTCAAGTGCCGAGTGGCACTGCAGTCTGCCATTCCATTCATCCATCCTTACAGAGCTGGTCCCAGCCGCATTCCGTTTTTAGCTCCTGGTTGTCACCAAGTGCATACTGGCCGGCCACTGTCTTCCTCGTCTGTGGCTGTGGTGCCGTGAAATTCCTTGGCGTGGCTCTTCCCTCCACAGTCGTTGTGACTCTCACCCAGTCACTGGGGAGCACGTACACAGAAGGCACAGAGGACTCTCGCTCACTCAGGTATCGGTCAGTTCTGCCATTACTCATGGCAGCAGAGAGCCATTGCAGAGGCAGGATCAGAGAGAATATTGTGACTACCCAGAGAGGCGAGCCACCAGTGGAGAATGTTCTAGATCCCAGTCTGAAGTGGTAGAAGCACCGGAGGCACCAGCAGCCACAGCAATGGAGACCATGAAGCAGAGCAGATGGCCAACACTGAGCCCGTGGTGAGCGACCCATGGAACAAGGCAAAGGACACCTGGCTGAGAGGCTGAGGCCCAGAGAGAGAGGCCCCAAGGGAACATGGCCACTAGCTGAGAAGAATCACTGCTCTGGACCAAACAACTGCATCCCTCATATTTTCTGATCCTGACTTGTGATGGCCAGTTAACTTCCGCAATAACCTCCCACCGCCGTGAGTTCTGTCTGAGTTCTGTCGAGCCTCTGCAACGGATTCTCAAACTCCGGGGAAAAGTCGGAAGCCAGTGGAGGAATGGATGGTGTCAGACTACGATGGTGAAAGAGTGGAGTGTGGCACTATGGCTGGCCTGTGCCTCGTGGCCTTGGGCTGGTGGGACGCTGAATTCTCCTTCTACCTTTGGAAGTCAGAGATGGCCCTCATCCCAGTTCCTCAATGGCTAGAAGACTTGCCCACCACCGCCACGGGCTCCCTTCCTGGCAGTCTTGCTGCAAGTGCCAGGCTCTCCGTCACCGCAGAGAGCGCATGGCCTGAAACTGGGCGGCTGGCTGGCAGGCAGTGACCCCTGACTTGTGTGCATCTCTGTGTTCCGAGCTGAAGCCCATGGAGTCCTGGTGGGGCTGCTAACTGCAGGGTCAGCAAGGCAAAGCCATCAGTCACTCCTCCTCGGGAGAAGATGGGGCTTCCCGCTCTCGTAAAGAGTGACGGTCCTGGAAAGCCACAGGGGCCATCCTCCTCTGTCCCAGGTGCCACTGTGAGTCAGAACGGACTCCTGGCAGTGTATTTACATATGTGTGTATCTACCTTTGGATTTGTGTTCGGGGGAAGGTCTGTAACTAGGAGGGAAAGAAGGGACTCCGGAGAGCTTCTCTACACATCCAGCACCATGCTCTGGGTTCCGCAACCACGCTCTCATTTCTTCCCCATCAGGAAGGGGCTCCCTCCCTCGGTCGCCATGTTATCAGTGGATAAACTATGACCCGAGAGTTTATGTAGCTCTGTGCCCAAGGCCCAGCTACCAGACAGCAAGTCTCGGCCTGAAACCCAAGTTTCCCACTCCACATCCCAGGTTGCTTCCTGTGCCCCATCGTTCCTCCCAAGAGTGGCCGCTCAAATGGAGGCTCTTTGAGTTCAGCTGAAATCCCCAAAACACTGGAAAACTGAGCCCCCCCACACCAGACCCCTCCCTGTGGCTGTTCCTCATCGCTCCCTGCTGCTTGTTAAATGATTCTTGGCCAGTTGGAGTCGACTCGACACCAACAAGCTTGGTTTGAGTTAACAAGAAATAATGAGAGTCCCCGGAGGCCAGTCCATTAGAAATATGTCCTTGGGAATTAGAACATAAAACAAGCCTAAACAGGAAAGCCTCCGCTTGTGGGTGGAGTTAATAAAATCCACGAGTCTCCGTGCAGAGAAGGACCTGGGAGAGCATTACATTCAAGCTCAGCCTCCACAGCGGGGTAAACTGAGGCATGGGCAGAGGATGACTTACTCATTTAAGTGGCATTAACTTGCAGCAATGGCAGGACCCGGCCTGACCTTGGTGAATCCCTCCTGGTTCCCGTGGAGTGCTCAGGTCCTGGTTGTCTCCGATATGTTGTCAACACCGCTCCCGGCCCTTGGCACCAAAGCTCAGAGAAGGCCCTGGGGCCAAACGGCCTTCCTGTCGGGTAATCCGGACTGAAGGCCACAGATGGAAGCTGCCACAGCATCTCGGCATTTATTCCCGTGAAAAAGTCATTTCCCGCCTCATTTGCCCCACTGCCCAAAAGACTATCTTTAAATAACAAGCACGCAGTGGCAGACACCCACCTAGGGACAACACTGGTGCGGAGGAAGACAGGGCCACCATTAGCCACCAGCCCACCCTCAGAGGCAGCATTAGCAGTGCAGGCTCATAAAACTGTCCTCCCTCTCCAGGGCCTCTGTCTGCTGTCACAGAGGCGGGTCTCGGGAGAGAGGAGCCCAGTGTCCGGAGTTGGCCTTCCTCAGTGCCTCCAGCAGGATGCAGGCCCCTCCAGATGTGGTCACCCAGAGCCAGTGCCACGCCAGACAAACAGTGTTGGGCAGGGCTGGAGAGACCTGTGTTGGAACTTATAAAATGGCCGGGCGACCCTGGCTGGTGATCCCTCTCTTTGAGGGATGTGGCTCCTGTGTGCATCCCCTGGCTCCTTCTATCTGGGACAGCCAGAAAGGAGGCATCCTGGCTGGCCAGGCAGATGGCACAACACTGCTGAGGTCGTCCCTGACCAGCTGGGCTCCCTCCATCTCGGCCACAACCTGCAGACAATCCAGGCACTGAAGACTCAATGAATGATCAATCCTGACCAGGATTTACTTTCCAACAAGCCATGATAGCATGACAGGTCAGTCCTCAGCCCAGAGGTCCCAGGGCCCCTTTATAGGGTCACGGGCCAAGCAGATATTCCATGATCCAACTGGGTCCGTCTTTGCACACGAGACCCTCACTGCTCACCTCAGCAGTTCTTATTGGTTAACTGATACCACCAGCAATTTAAGGGGCTGAAAATCCTGGAACACGGTGCTCCTGAAACGTCCATGTGCACAGAATGCCCTGGGGAGCGTGTTAAAGGCACACACCAATTCAGTAGGTCAGAGGGGAGCCTGAGGGTTGGTGTTTCAAATGAGCTCCCTGGGGATGCTGACCACAGTTGGAGGAACAAATCCCTGAGCGATCTGCATGGTCCAAGATGGTAGGTACCCACCAGCCACGGGTAGCTTTTAAGCACCGGAACTGTGGCTCATCTGAGTTGCTCCCCAGTGGCAGCACTCATCCTGACAGGACCTCCCGGAGGCATGGCACCAATTTTCAGGGGACCACCTCTGACCTCTGTGACGTTGTCTTGAAGACACCCTCTGTCCAGGTACCCGAATGGGACCCTTGTAGTGCCCACCAACCTCTTCCATCCAATGCTGGCTCCTGCACTAGATCCCCAGCTTCTCAGTCAGCTGCTCACCACACCCGTGCACTGGCCTTGCATGGGGTAAGGGTAGGGGTCTGAGGGGTAGGAGTAGCCACTGTGGCACCCAGAGATCTATCGGATGCTTCTGTTCCCCAAATGATCCTGGACCAGCCTCCAGAGGCAACTGTGTGAACCAGCCTCACCCTGGCATTCCCTCTGGCTTTGAGCTTGGCAGGGACTGGCCATGCATCAGTCTAGCACCCCCTAGGGGTGTTTCATTGCCACCACTGGCTACGTTCTCCCCGGTGCAGATGTAAGGAGCCTCCTTTGGTGGCTCCAGCCTTCCTGGTCAACCCTGCAGCAGCCCCACCACCACCTGAGAGTTCCACTTCCCCGTGTGCAAACCAACGGGCCCTTCTTTGACCCTCTTCCCTGGGGCTCATCAATATAAGAAAGGGGTACGTTTTGAAGGAAGAGGGAAAGGGGAGGTGAAGAAAGAAAGAAGTAGCCCAGTGAAGCCTGGTGACAGCCTTCTGCGGCACATGCTGTTTACAGGAGGCCCTGCTAAAGTCATTGGGATTCTGTGTGTGTGGTTCACATGATGCCACACACTGCCCTCCCTGCCTGCACCTCCTTCAGGCCCAGGTCTCCACACACTGGTCCACCGTCTCTGTGCATCTGCACCATGTCATCGGTGACACCGGGTCACGCCGGTGCCAATCAGGAGGCACAGCACCTCCAATTAGGCAGAGAAAGCAGACGCTTCTTGCATAGGAAATCTGGTTGGAAGGCGCATGAGATGACCCCTGATTTGTGAAGCTCCTGCATGCAAATTCGCCATCAGCAGGAAGTCCCTGGAGGAGGGCAGGAGAAGGAACCTCGCCCAGCCCCTGCAGGATGGCAGATTGAAGGTACTCGCTTGGTGGTCACGGACACCAAACTGTGAAGGAAAACCCAAAGAGAAAGAAGGGAAACGATCCCCCTTGTCTGTCAAGAGCTCGCTCTTCTTTCCTCATTTCCCTGGCCTCGTCTCAAGCACCTCTCTTTAAAGAGTCCTTGCTTTTAAAAAAACACAATTTACAGATAGAAAAAGTAGGACATTGGGGTGTGTGTGTGTTGAATACACCAAACTTTCAGAAATCTCAAAGCCTGCCTGCTGTTCCCCACCTCCACACTACCAAACTCCAATTGGATCCGCCTGAGGAAGGGAAGGAAGCGTAACGACCCTGCATGATTCTCTGTGATTCTTCACCTGGGAAGGAGTGTGGGAAACAGTGAGGCTCCACGGCCCCTCCTCTACGTGGAGCCCTGACGATGTTGCCAGGTAAACTTAAGGCTGCTAACTGTCGAGAGCAGTGGTTCTCAGCCTTCCTCAGGCCGCGACCCTTTTATACAGTTCCTCATGTTGTGGTGACCCCCCAACCATAACATTATTTTCGTTGCTACTTCAAACCATATGTTCAAGTGTGCTTAATACAATTGAATGATGGATTGTCCTAAGATTTGTAAGAGCCCCCCAATAAAATGATTAATAATAATTTAAAGAAACAGGCATTTGGCTACCAACTGCAGGATCTGCAGCTGAAGACCCATTAGCCACTCTGTGGGAGAAAGACAAGGCAGGAAAGACTGTCATCGGCTTCTATAAAGATTACAGCCCTGGAAGCCCCACGGGGCAGTTCTGCCGTGCTCGAGGGGGGTCTTTGAGTATGACTCCAGTGGAGGCAATGGGCCCCTAGAGATTCTGATCCTGTGCATCTACTTTAGAGTGCAGAAACCTATCATTTTAAGGAACACAGCAGCTAATTCTGAGGTGGCATGGCGAACCACAAGATCAGCAGTTCTAAACTCTTCGGTTGCTCCACACAAGAAAAATGAGACGTTCCCCTCCTTTAACGATTTACAGTCTTAGAAGCCCCAAGGGGCAGTTCTACTCAGTCCTTTAGGGTCGTTATGAATAGGAATCCGCTCACTGGCAGGGGGGTACGGTGGTCTCCTGCGCAGCACCTTGAGAAGCTCTGTTCTAGAACTTCAGACCCCGGCCCAGCAGAAGGTATCGAGAAGCTTAACCTCTGAAAACGTTTGACTCATGGGTTAATCATGCTAACCTAGTTAAACCCTGGTTTCTAGCTACACCATGATGCCTCCTCAGCTGTAGTACAACTATACAGAAGGCAGCACCTGCCGGCCATCTTCTATGCTACAGACAAGATCAAACAGACTTGTAAATAATAAGAAATAAAGGAAGAGAAGGAGGCCTGGTGGCATTGAGTGCTAACCAAAAGGTTATCATTCCAAACCCAACAGCTGCCCTGTAGGAGTAGCGAGGGTGGCGGCACTTGTAAAGATACACAGCCTCCGAAACCCAAAGGGGCAATTCTACTCTGCCCTATGGGTCACTGTGAGTCTGATCCTACTCCCTGGAAGTGGGTTTGGGGGTAAAAGGCAGGGAAAAGGCTCACCAGGCTAAAGAGAAGAGTTTGACAACCCAGCTTCCAGAACAGAATGAAAAAAAATTGTTTTAACTTCCTACAATCAAGATTCTGAGTTACAAAAGGTGTTATCACTTCCGGCCCGGAAAGGCAGGATTTCTCCTCTATCTGAGGGAAAAACTTCATCACGCTTACAAGCTGGGGGACTCAGGACTCTCAGTTTCCCATTAACCGAGTGATCCAGAAAGAGACCTTGCCACCCTCTTGGGAATGTCATTTTCTCCATTACTGCAGCACAGATTAAGTCTACAAACATTGCCCACTAACTCGCCAAGTGTTTACAGATCATTTTCTTTTAAAAACATCCCGGGCTGTGTCAGGAGAAGTCGCAGAAACCAGATCTTGGAGGGCTTCACTTCAGCCTGGAGAAGAAGATGCTGAGATGCAGCAGCCCATTTAAGTGGGACGGCGGGGTGGGGGTGCGCGAGGGGGGGGGTGGGACCTGAGGATACGAAGCCCAGCACCAGAAACACTGTACAACGATGACAGCAGGGAACAAACAGTTTATCCTTCACCTGAACTCTGAAAATCTAGTCCCTGGCCAGGGAACCCGGGTCAAAGGGGATCTATCCCTGACACTGGTGTATGCAAGATATGTTCATAAACCACATAGACAGTCATGGTGGAGGAAGTAAAGGTAGAACATGTCAGAGGCCAGGATGCACCTGAGGAGGGGTAAAAGAAAAAAAATGTTTCACTGCTAGTGACTCATAGTGTCCCTATAGACAGAGCAGAACTGTGGGCACCCTCTCCAGGGCGGAGAACCTTTCTTCTGTCGGGGGCAATGTGTACATTAATAATATCACTCACGGACACAGTGGTCACACATTTCATGAACTCACCCTTAATGCGATGCTTCTCCTGAAAGAAGTACAGCCATAATGCTCATTAGGAGCAAGGATAGCGAGACTTTGTCTCACTGACTTTGGACATGTCATCGGGAGAGACCAGTCCCTGCGGAGCAGGGGTGGGATTGGGGGACCTACTTGGTAGAGAGGAAGGACAGTGCAAAAGAGGAACACCCCTAACAAGATAGAGTAACAAGGTGGCTGCAACCAGAGGTTCAACATGACATCCAAAGGGTTGGATTTTGACTCAGAGGCACCTAACAACAAAAACGATGGCTGGAACCGCGTCTCTTTGATGAGCCCTGTGCTGTCTGTCAGCCGATGATGAATTCCACACTTAATCTGGCTCTCAGGCTGGGCATTCCCCACCCCCGCAATAGATGGTGGAGAAGGGCCCCATAGGGTTTCCAAGGCTGTAAATATGTATGGCAGCTGATTGCTGCATCTTCCCCCTGCAGAGTGGTTGGTTGGTGGATGTGAACCACTAACCTTGTGGTTAGTGGCCCACTGCATTACACACACCACCACCAAGGTCTTAAAAGGAGGGGTATCCTTTTTCTGGCAGCCAAACCAAGTGACTCTGGGGACCCTAGACCTTATCGATTCCAGCGTTGTGCATGTGATGTACTCCTTCCATTGTTCACTTCCCTGAATCTCGTCCCCATCATGGTCCCTCCAGCAAGAGCACTAGGAAGCCATGACAAATGGCCTCCTTGCCATTCCCAGGGAAGAAGAGCACTTCCTCCAGCAGTCCGCGGTCGGAAGTCCCCTCCTTTACGAAGCCATTCACAATCCATTCACCTACTACATGTGCCGGATTGGGCCTGGAACAAAGAGACACCTACCCTCCTCCTCTCCCACGGGACACAAGCAAGCACTGTGGCTGCAGTGGGCTAGGTCAGCTCCAGGGAGGCCAGAGGCCCATCTACTCCCTCCTTCCTTTGCTCCTCTCAGGAGTCCATGCGTGGAGGTCACAGTGGTGCTCCAGCATGGAGCCCAGCAGGCAGGTAGGCACAGAGGTGAAGGACTGTATCCATTTCACTTGCCCTCGCTGCCCTGCTCTCTGCTCCTCTCCTGAGGACCCCGGCAGAAAGACCACAGCCTTCCACTCTGGGGCGCTCTGCTTGCATTCAACGTCCCAGTCTCCCATCCGGCCTTCCCCTGGATCAGGAGCAAGACTCTAGGGAAAAACAACAATAGTAGGGACAAGAGATTTCTGCTTTCAGAAAAGCTAGGGCAAATTAAATAAACACAAATGAGTGAATGAATACTGATTCCTAGAGAAAAACAGCAAGCCTCCAAATTCCTCACCCCCAGATGTCAATATGGGTCTGGGTGGCTGAAAAAGGAGCAAGAGCAAAACTGAAGTGGACTGTGAGTCTTTAATGGCATCGAAGTTAATTTCACACAAAGAAAGAAAGCCAGGGTCAGCAAGCCTCTAATGGCGTTGCCTCCACAGGGCGAGTCCCTAGCGGCAGAGGGGGGCCATCCCCACCACAGGCCTAGATGAGGCTGCGGGACACAGTGGCTGAAATTAAAGCAAGGCCTTGGAGCCAGGTACAAAGGAGGCTTCCGTCCCATCCCTGGGTGGGAACCCAGCTGTGACACTTATTAGCGAGGTGGCCTTGGGCAAGATACTTACTCAGTGAGTGTCTCGGTTCCCTCGCCTGTGAGGCCACGCCGATTTCACTGGGTGAGTATGACGACTAAGTGAGTTAATGTGTCCAACCCACTGAAGAGTGGACTTGGCACAGAGCAAGAGCTATTTTATTAAATACAAGCACTGTCCTTCTTTGTCCATATCCAACAGCATGTCTGAAGGTCATCTGTGTTCTATTCCAAGTAAGTCGGACTCCCAGTATCAGGCCAATGTGGCGATAAAGGAGAACCCCTTGTGCAGAGGGGCTGCAGGAGGGAGGAAGCAACCCTGACTGAGAGCCAGCTGAACACCAGCCCCTGGGATAGAGGACTATCTTCCTCTATGCAAGCCATGCAATTTAATCTCATAAAACCCTGGGGGGTTGAAATGGTGACTCTCGGGATTATAGAGGAGGAAATAGATTCAGAAAACCTGATGACCGATTAGAAACCTATTGAGACACGTAATGAGGAGAGAACAGTGCTTTGTAAAAGGACATCAACGGAACAGAGGAAGATCCTTGACGAGCCAACGTGACACAGGGATTGCAACCCTGGGCTCAACCTTGACAACTGAGGATGGTGCAGAACCAGGCCGGGTTTCGTTCTACTGTAGGCAGAGCCTGCTATGAGCCAAGGGCATCGAACAAGAAGAAGAGCATTAGGAACTACAGATTATCTCCAGAGCTATAGAGTTTGGTATAGCACCTTTAGCCTCATCATTTCTTCATACTGGTATTTGTCTGTTTTCACAGAAAGGTTGAGAGTCGGGCTCTAATGAAATGTGCTCTGTAAAGAAGAGGAGACCTAGGGCGATTGTCCCCCTCTCCCTTCAGGTCTGTAGAGAGAGGAATCATGGTGGATAGAAAAGTACAATGGAGGTAGAGAGAAGGACTAGTTTTGGTGAGCCCGCAAAAAGAAAGGTGAACCCAAAGACCAGCCATGGATACTGGGGCTTAACATGTTTTGTCTCTGGTAGAATCTCAATTCTGTGGGAGAGTCTAGCCCAAATCAATGTGGCACTGGAGACCAAGCCACCATTAATTTTCTTTGATGCGTGTCCAAAGCAGGCATCACTAATCAACTGCAACACTCTTCCCCACTGATTCTGGATGCAGTTTCAATATTCCTGGGTGTACCAGCTCAAGAAGCCTTGCCAATCTCTCAGCATTGACTACTAGGTAAAAGCTATTTGCTATTCTTTCTCTTCACCATACTTCCCATGTGAGTTTAAGTGGCACCCTGTCTTCAAAGGGCTGGTCTATGTAGGAAAATGACTCAAATCACAGGGCAGAGGGAGCCTGTGAGAAAGAAATTCCTAGAGAATTCAGGCTGAGCCTTAGTGAAGAATTCTGGAGGGGAAATGACCTCAATACAATAGTCTGAGGGTAATGCAATAGGACTAACAATGCACGGAGTGACTCATAATTCATTACTTCTCTAGTTTACATTTGTAAACTACATAAGGTTTTACAAATCTCCACCATCTGACCCTTAAAATTTAAGGCAGCAAAGACCCCTTGTAAAGTATAGCACATGAAATTCTCAATTGCTTTAGGTATTTGTAGATGTTCAATTGTAGAAATCATTTCTTGCAAATAATATCCTGTGCAATCCTCCTGGCCCGTCTTCGTTCCTCCTTGTTACATTGCATCTGCTAGAACCTCAGAGCATCCTTCTGCTGACAGATCTAAGGACCAAGAGCACCTGGATCACCTTGCACCTGTCCAGCAATGCAGGCTCCCGGGCCTTCCACGAGCATTAGGACAGGCATTTTTATAGGATCCCCGGA
>NW_022103968.1:24072310-24085494 GCF_000313985.2 Echinops telfairi
GCAAGTGTTTTGAGAATGATGAGGGCAATGAATGTGCACATGTGCTTTACACAATTGATGTATGTATGGATTGTGATAAGAGTTGCATGTACCCCTACTAAAATGATTTTTTTAAAGAAAAACCATATATGTATGTATGTATGTATGTATGTATGTATATAACAGAAATTTTCCACAAACATGTTGACACCCTCTCGTATTTTCAAAATAAATGAATGACTTTGTTTTACATAAGGCTAGCCAAAATGCCACTGTTAGAACCCACCAGCTGCTCCCCTGGAGAAAGCAAGGGATGTCTATTGCATGAAGATTACCACTTTGGGAACCCTAGGGGGCAGTTGGACTCTGTCTTGGAAGGCTGATGGAAGCTGAAACCAGCTAGACAGCAATGGGTCTGCTTTACATCACGGAGTGTATTTCTGCCTAGCCAAATGAACATTACACCTTTGATTCCTGACTCTTTGTAAAATCACATGTTTGAATATACAGGAGGGGGGGGGAAATCTCTATTTTAAGGTACTTTGCACTAAATACTTTCATAAAGGTTGGGAGCAGGAGGCTAGCTTGCCTCATGAAAATTTACTCCCTGATAGACTTTAATCAACAAGTGTTGATTGGGCACAGCTGTGTGCCTATAACTGTCTTTCGTTCTAATAATCAATTTTAGCATGCCTCAGATTCACCTGAGGGGCTTATTAACACACAGATGGCTGGGTTTCAGCCCCCACTCCAGCTCCCCTGATTCAGCGGGTCTGAAGTGTGGACTAAAAATTAGCATGTCTAATAAGTCTCCAGGTGATGTGAATGCTGGCTGGTCTGGGGCCCACGCTGTGAGAACTATTGGCACGGGCTGTCCTCCCTGCCTCTAAGGCAGTGGTCCTCAACACTGGGTGCACGTGGAAATCTCCTAGGATACATTTGTAAAATAGCTATCTGGGTCCATCCCATGACCAGTTAAATCAGAATCTTGGGTAGAGCCTAGGTAACGGGGGGGGGGTGGGGGGAGGGCGGGGGGGAATAAGGGTCTTTCACAACCTCCCCAGGGGTTTCAAAATAGTTCAACAGTTGGGGCAGCAGGGAGGAAGATGGGCATGCAAGAGTTGCGCAATGCCCACAGTGCTCTGTTGAAGCCACTTAGTGCCAGCTTGCTGCTACCTGCTGCTAAGTCAGTACCTGCTCATTGTGCTCCCAGGTGGCACACGGTCAAACTACTCTCTCAGTGACCTTTTAGAAACAGAGTGTCAGGCCAGTTTTCTGAGGCACCACGGGGAGTTTGACCACCTATCTTTCAGCAAGTAGTCAAGGGAGTTGCTCCTTGGCGCCACTGAGGACTCCTGGAACCAGGGGCCAATGTGCATTCAGCAACATCCCGCTGGCAGGTTGAAATGTGCTGTGGTAGTAGGAGTTCCACCCCAGGCATCGGAAAACCGTTCATCTCATGGGTGAGGTGGGAATGCAGCTGGGCCCTAAGGGCTAGCCAACAGAAGACTGCAAAGAACGCGCTGGATCAGGATGGAAGAAACAACATGAGCACACGTTTTATGATGGGACAGGGCCAAGACGTCTTTGGGAAGAGGGAGAAGACGGAATATGCTCAACAGAAGTGTTTTTTTTCTGCAAAGGGGGTGCTTTGCAGAAAAAAGGATGTCAGCAGTTTAGAATTTCACACAGTAGAGTTTCCCATGTTTAAAAAAAAATGCACACAGTCAGTATAGGAAAGCTTCTCAGGGAGATTCAAAAAGTTCATGAGAAAATGCTATTATCTTTTCATTTCAATTTTCCACAAATTGTTTAGGCTTATTGACCAAGCCAACTTCATCTCAGGAAACCGGCTGATGCGACGACGCCACATCAACCCTACCAGGGTTTCCCAAGGACCTTCTGGTCTTTATGCCAACTCAATAGCTTGCTAGCTTGCAGAAAGGGCCTACGTGACCAGCCCACTTCTCCCTTGTATTAACCAAGCCCGCGTGATCCCAGCCTCCTTGACTGGGGGACACGTGACTCTTCAAAACCCTGTGTTAATTCCTCAGAGGAGATGGTGCTGCTGACATCCACTCTGGACCTAAGATGCTCCATGTGAAGCAAATGTGCCTGCGCTGACCGGAGAAACATGACAACAGAATGAGGAAAACAGCAAGAGTGCAGGGTGGGGAGGAGCTGAAAGAGGAGGAGACCCATGGATACTTCATGCCTGGCCTCTGCTGACTTCTTAGTTCCCTGAACTCCCATTAAAGTGCCACTGTCATAATGTCACTCACGGTTGGTTCATCATTTTCTATCTGGGAGGGGGAAAAACAGAAATAAGAATTGCTTGCTCGATCGGGAGGCCACAGGAAATCATCCACCACTTGTGTGAAAGCTCTTGATGATCAAAGTGGTAAGTGATCATCTTGTCATGTATCGGGCATCATTCAGAAAGGCGCTTGAATTCCGTGGAGGCACACATTCCAGATAAATGAAGCCCATACTTAAGAGCAGGCCGCCTTGGGTTTGGCTCTTTTCGTCATCTTCATCATTCGAAGTGGAAATTGTTCTAGGACGGCACCTGCTTGCCTGTTTTCTGAGACAGACGGAGAGGGAAGTGTAACCCATGCACAGCGCTCAGCGTCTCCCCAGCCAGCAGGCTGTAGTTTCATCATGCTGCAATACAAATCGCAGGCTTAGTGTGCTATCGAGGACAGCTAGCCTCCAAACGGCCTCACGCTGATGAGATCCCTGAGATTTTTTTTCTGTGTCTCGTTGGTTTGGTTTGGTTTTTAATCCCCTATGTTCTGACTAGTTGTCAGTCTGTCCACCATCGTGTCTTGGTGTTGGTCGCTATTGCCACTTCTTCATCTCGCCCCGTTCCAGTGACAATGTGTGGCGTGGAATTCACTGGGATTAAGCAGCGTCACCCAAATTAGTATACTAGCATGTGTAGAGAGAATTAACAAGGCTCAGAAAGGCAGTGTAGGCTCTCAGTAATTGTATAAGCCTTCCCTTATGAAACCCTTGACATCTGTCTGGAGAGTTTTAGATCACACTTCCTTATCTCTGTTTAGAGTCTACCCAAGAAAAACTTCTTAGATAAAGGAAGTGTGACTCTTCCATGATCTTTAGTGAACATGTGTACATGTGATCACTGACGGTTCTTTCCGCCAGAGATTGTCCACGGGGAGACAAAGGCTTACACGGCTCCATCTCTACTCACCTCTCCCCCCACCCATCTGTCAGCTTGTTTCCTGGGGTCGCTCACTGCTACCACAATGCTGGAAGCTGTGCCGCCACCGGCTCACACCTTGTAGGGTGTCCAGGGTGGACATGCTCCAATGGACCGCCGGGACTAAATTAAGCTAGGAAGATAGCGGTGATTTCAAAACCTAGTCAAGGGAAACCCTGTGGATCTCAGAATGTGGTCTGAGATTTTCGACACGTGTACTTTGGACATGTCATCAGGAGGGGCTGAGTTCCTGGAGAACAACATTGTGATTGGTGAAGTGAAGGGTTGCGGAAGACGAGGGTCACTTGCAGTGATGTAGACACATAAGAGGCCTATCACAATGGGCTGACCTAACAGCTGGCCCAGGAGCAGGCGATGTTAGGTGCCATCAAGCATGCAGTCACCATCAGGTGGAGCTGACTTAACAGTAACTAACTACAACAGCCCACCTGCATGCCTCCTTCCCTAACACTCCTGCTCACTCGTCACCCAGCTCCACCCACCCCCATTAGAAATAATCTAATGCATTCCAGAAAACCTCACTTCTCTCACCTCTTCGACTTCAAGCCCCTCACTGTGGGAGGGGGGGAGGGGAGGGCCCCCTGCTGCTGCTTGGTGGATTCCCAGCTCAAAGCGGCCCTACATAGCAGAGCAGCAACAGAGCCGATGGTGGGTTCGAACTACTGACCTTGTCGTTAGTAGCTCAGTGCCTAATTACCACCAACAGTCCTTTCTCTCACACCTACGCAAAAAGAAAAGCTACGGATAATGAAACCAGCAAACGAGATATCTTCAAATTCCCCATCAGAACAACCTCAGCCTCTCACTCACTTTTGAGAGGTTCTGAGGAGGAGCCAGTCTCCGGATAAGGACCTTAAGTTTGTAACACTGAGCGTCCGAGGGGACAAAAGAACACCCACCACCAGATGGATGGACACAATGCCGTAGCCACGGACTCAAGCACAGGACTGATTTTAGGACGGGACAGACCGGGCAGGGTTTCCTTCTGTGATGCACGGGGTCGCTATGAGTCTGGATCAACTCAAGAGCACTTAACAACAATGACTTAAATGTTGTCCATGAGTTGGCTGTGGTGCTGAGTCAGCAGTAAGAGAGAGAGGGAGAGAAACCTCCCCGGCACCACCACCTCCCCAGTTGTTTTTAATTTGGCCTTTGCAAATCCTTCGAATCTTCTACAACACCTTGTGTTTGCAGCATCAGATGGGAAGCAGAGCTCCCAACAGAATCTGCTTCCACGGGGCAGTAAAGACATGCAGGCATGAGCTGGGAGCACCCTGGAGGGAGATTATCCTGACCAGGCCACGGGTGGTGGGGCTGGGGGGTGGTGGTGGGGATGGGGGGGGGTGGTGGTGATGGCCGGGGAGGAACAGGACCCCTGGAGAAGCTGCCTGAAAGAAGAACATGGAGAGCAATGGAGCCCCATCCACTTCCCTGCAAGGATGGGCCAGGTCCCCTCCTCAGCTTGGAAGACACAAATCCCCTCCCCCCACCTCAGCCCCAGCTGTAATTTTAAGGTGATGAGGAACCAAGGGTCTGGAGACAGAATGTTCCAGAATATAGCTCAGAGCCACCACGTTCCAGAGCCCCAGACCTGATCCAGAAAGGAGATCTCCATTTTGGGAGCGTCCGTTTCCTTGCCTGCGAAACAAGAAATTAAACAAAATCCCCAATAGACCCTTCCTGCTCCCTCATCTAGGATCCCCATCCCTAGCTGGCCAAAGCCCTTGATAAGCATGTGGCAGGTAGAAGTAGCTAAATGAAGGGACAAATGGATGTTCGCAGAGTCGAAGATGGAGTCGCTGTGGTTGTAATCACCACCAGAAACGAATCTGGGTTAAATACCATTGCCCTCTGGAAGTACTTAAAATCGAAAACTATCACAGCCACTGCCACAGGGCAGCGCAGACTCACCCAGGGCCTCATTAGCCCCCTGAATACATGTGCACACTTGTCCTTGTCTCCAAATCCACACCCTGGACCTTTTCTCCCCAGCTCAGACCCATCATTTGCCGGGGCTGAGGCTAAATGCATATGCCTCAGTGTTCGACTCCGAGAAGCAATTATTTCTGGGGCCGAGCATCTGCCTGCTTCCACATCCCAGCCTGCCGCGAGTTCTTCCTGCAAAGGCTGAGAAGCTGCAGCCAAGAATACAATCAAAGGGAAGGACAACCTGTAATCTTAACTTTCCCTTTGTACTTCAGACAACCGCCATCAGCATCAAGGTGGCAGGCAGGGGGCAGGGGGAAAAAAAACTGCAAGTGGCAAAATCAAGCACACACCTGTGCAGGGAGGTTCTCTGGCAGAAAATAAGACACCTGCCTTTAATGCCAGAGTTTAAGAAATCTCTTCAAAAAGGAGAACTCAAAAGAAAGAAAGGAGAAGGGAAAGAAGGGGGGAGAGAGTTCACGACCCCCAAACTGGATTTCATACCGTCACTACAAAGCCATATCCAGCACCGAAGCCGCCCGAGGAAAGCCGATCCCCCTGGCAATCAAGCCCAAGCTTTGTCCACAAACAAGAAAGCAGCCACGCAGGCTGCAGCCCAAATGCGGCGCTCTAAGAGTAGAAACCAAAAGCAGCTGCCAAAGCATCCCTCCGAGCTCACAGTGACCCTGTACGTGTGTCCAGGTAGGACTGAGCTCCCAGGGGCCTGAGATAGGCTCGAACTGCCAACCTTTCCCTTAGCAAATGAGTGTTAACTATCTGCACCACCTCGGGACTCTGTGTAAGGACAGTAGCAGCCTGAATGTGCGGGCCCATTGAACTGGTGAATGATAAGCTATGGTACATCATTCTGCTTCTAAAACAGGGGTTCTCAACCTTCCTAATGCTGCCACCCTTTAATACAGTTCCTCGTGTGGTGGTGACACCCCCCACCCATAAGATTATTTGTGTTGCTACTTCATCACTGTCAGTTTGCTACTGTTCTGAATCGGGTGACCCCTGTGAAAGGGGCATTCGACCCTCAAAGGGGACGCAACCCACAGGTTGAGAACCGTGGTTCTAAAACCAAACTCACTGCCATTGAAGTGGTTCCAACTCATAGCGAACCTATAGGACTGGGTAGAACTGCCCTATGGGTTTCTGAGACTGTAACTCTGTAAGGGAGTAAAAAGCCTCATGTGTGTATGTGTAACTGCTTTATAATTTTTCAAAAATAAATACAAAGGCAGAGAATGTGGCCCCTGGCGAGCCAGCTCTGTGGTTGCATGTCCTGGGTTCTAAAGGAGAAGCCGAGCATGGGAGAGCTTTGCAAACAAGCTGAAAATCAGCTGGTAGTGAGACTTGGGATGCTCTGAGGACAGGAGCTAATGGCAATGATTTAGTTTTAATAACTGGGTAATTGCTGACCAGACCGGCAGAGGCCAAAAGGCCAATGCCATTGCTTTGCCAAGAAAACCAAGGGTTAGGTGTTAACTGCATAAAATTAAGTGAGCTGCTGCCCTGGTCACTTCTAATTGGGCTGTGCTACTGCCACAGGACATGGGGACAGACCATTGGGGTTGAGGAGGGTGGGAGAGGGCCTCTGGCAACCCACCTGGACAGGGTAGGCACAAACTTCTGAGAGCTCTAATCGGACTAAAAACTTAACTTGGGCAAAAGCAGCTGTTTGGGGCTGGATGGATTAGGGGTCCGAGGACAATGGCTGATCTTGAATGTGTGTACAGACTGTCCAGCTTCAAGAGAAGCCAAGGGATCATCTCAGAGGGTCCGGAAAGCAGGTGGAACTGCTAGAAGGTCACACAGTCAGCTTTCAGTCGTAGAATCTCTCATCAGAAAGTCTTGAGGCTTTCCCACACATCAGCACACAACATGCCCATCCGGGACCCCCACTGCCTTCTAAAACCAAACTCACTGCCATCAAATCAGTTCCAACCCTTAGTGACCCTGTAGGACTGGGCAGAACTGCCCCTGTGGCTGCGACTGTTTACAGAGTAGACAGGCCCATCTTTCTCCCACGGGGCAGTGACAGCTGGTGGTTTCAAACTTCCCACCTTGGAGTTAGCAAGCCAGGGGCTGTGCCACCACAGCTCCTCTGACTGCCTTCATTACCTAAAAATATATGGATCCCTGTGATGTAGTGGTTATGAGATGGGCTGCAATCCACATGGTTGACAGTTCAAATCCGACTTTCTACTCTTGTAAACAGTCATAGTCTCAGAAACCCAATGGCAGTGAATTTGGTTTGGGGTTAAGTAACCAAAGTACCAACTGGGGTGGCTGTAACACTCACAGATTCATTCATTCATTCATTCATTTTCACTGTCTAGGGGGCCACCATTGCCACTTAGATGGCTGCTCATGAGCTTTGAAGACCCCAGTCACTGCTCACCAAAGTACAACACAGAACATTACCTTCGTGGACTAAGTTATGTCAATCGATGTTGGTGTCCCCCCAAACTACGGTCCTGACCCCCCAGATACATGCTTTTGAAAACAGGGCTTTTCAAGGGGCTGCAAAAAATGTGTGGGGGGAAAAACTGAGCAAACAGATAACAGGATTTTTCTACACATTTTTTAAACGCCCCCTCAGAGATTTGTCTTTTGTGTCTCGGCAGAGTGTCTACTGGGCGTCTCTGAGGGGTACAAATGGTTCACATACTTGGTTGCTAACTGAAAGGTCGGTGTTTGAGTTTGCCCAGAGGCAGCACAGAAGAAAGGCCCCCAATCAACTTCCAGTCAGCCAGCCACTGACCCGCCTGTAAGGGCACCGTCCTACACACTGGGTCTCGTGAATGAAAACGGACTTGACGACAACTGATTTTCCTGTCTCTAAGGAAGAAGGGGTCCAGGTTGCCCAATGGTTAGGGACTTTGCTGATAACCAAAGGTCAGTGATTTGAGCCAACCAGGGGCTCCACGGTGGAGAAGGGCAGGGAGAAGCACCTGGTGATCTATTCCTATAAGATTACAATCTAGGGGACCCAACAGGGCAGGGCTACTCCATCCTGTGGGGACACTGTGACTCAATCAGCTCCAGGACACACAACCACCACATAACAGGCAAAAGAAGCTCCTTCCTTATCAGGTGTCCACCAGTGCACTGCAGGATCCCCCTGGCCTTAGAGCCTGTTCATGGGATTGTAAGCCTGATGGTGAGGACTCTCTTCTTTCTCTGTCCACCTTGGTCTGACGTCCCACACTAACCTAACAATTGGAAGGAAGAGCAAACCATTTTGGATGATGCCCAACACGTAGCCAGCAGCAAGAAAAGCAGCGTCTGGTTTCTTTCTCTTTACTCCATTATATCACCATCAGTGCCCACAAACCCATGAGGTGCACAGTGTGTGTTTGTCAGCTTCGTGTTGGGAACAGTACTTGAAGGTCGAAAGATACCGACGCAGCCCTTGCTCTCGAGTAGTTTCAATCTAGTGCAGAAAACAGCAAGGACACATATCATTGTGCTGCCCTGTGATACGTGCAATGGCAGAGACGCAGCACAGGAATGTCTGTTTAGATCACAAAATGAAACGTTGGCTCTCTCTCCAACAAGGTTCCCCATGACCATGACATGACTGGCCTGGCTAAATCACAGCCCCAGCCTTCTTCAGCCTATAGGGTTTTTGTGGGTTTATTTGTTTGTTTGTTTGTTTGTTTGTTTGTTTTCATATTATTCTCCCAGCCTGGAGTGTTCTCCTTCCTAGGCAAATCCAATTCATCTTTGAAACTTGAGTCTCAACTTGAACCCTAAATTCTGCCTGCTTACTTATTCTCCTCCAAGATCGCCTTAACTGTAACAATACCTTTCTGCGACCTCAACTGAGTCAAGGTATTTCTCATTCAACCTTTCCTTAATTCTCGTGCACTGTTGTTATTTATCTAAACAGTAATTCCTGAATGGTGGGCCCCATGTTCTCGGCTCTCAAAAATTCACAGCTGAACAAATCCCAGGTAGATAGCGCATGTTCACTATGCACATATCTCCTGGAGAACGTCTGTAGAAATGACTGAATCATGGCATTGGATCATCAGTCAAGGTTCAATTGTCAGTCGTTACTGCTAGATCAACCTATCCTCTGTCTTCCCTGCGCCCAATGGCACACCTACACACACAAACACACAGTGCTGTTCCCAGTCCACCCAGAAGCCTTCATTTGGAGTGCATGAGGCACAGATCTCAGTCAAGGTGGCTCGGGTTATTTCTAAAGTAATTTGTTCTCTGGCATCTCCTTCTAACCTACCCTGACTTCATCTGGATGATTTCCGTGCTTGGGGAAAAGGAGAAAACAAGTAAACAGGCTGGCAGGGATGGGATGTAGTTCTGTGGTTGAAATTGCCATCGTCTAATGAGTGGAATAAATCTTTATCGATGTGAATAAACAGGATGCCAATACATGGGCATGGAGGTCATGACCCAGCCTGGTAGGGCCCAGCAGGGACCAGTTTCTGTAATCAGCTTCATTTCTCTATGAATAGCCCAAGCCAAATGCAGGCTGGAGGAGAATCACTCCCTGAGTAAATTTCCATATCTGAGAATAGGAAGCAAGGGCCATACACTGAGACATTGGTCTCAACCATGAAGCCCAGAGAAATGAATATATCTTCTGGTCTCGGTCTTGACCTTGACCAATAAATAGCACCTAAAATCAGAAATACCAGGATATGGGTTTTGCTGTTTTCTTGTTTGGTGGAATTTGGTCTGTCTCTCACGCTTTGGACTTCGTCTCTGACGTTTGATGATACAGAACTCCTAGAGGCTCAGTGGGTTCAGTATCAGGCTGCAAGCCACAGGGTTGGTGGTTCAAACCCCCCTGCTTTACTGTGGGATAAAGATTCAGCTGTTTGCTCCCATAAGGATTTACAGCCTCAGAAACCCCAAGGAAGGAGCAGTACTCTGGGCTGTCCAGTTGCTGTGTGTCAGAACAGATTCAAGAGCAGTGAGTATATAGAGGCATGCAAAGGTCTTGCTCTCTACAGTGTTACACTCTAAGGCAGGCAATAATGCACCAGCAAGCCCACATAAAACCACATGCTATAGCATTTATTCTAACTCAGCAACCCCATGTGTTTCAGAGCCAAACTGTACTCCATAGTTTTCAGTGGTTGTAATTTGTCAGAAATAGATTGCCAGGCCTTTCCTCTGAGGTACTTCTAGGTGAATTTTACCCACCCACCTTTACAATTAACAGCCAAGACGAAATCATTGGCGTCACTCAGCTACTTCTAATAATGCCCAACCCACTAACCTACTGCTGTTCAGTCAATTCTGAAACACAGAGATCTATAGGCCAAAGCAGAGTTACTACAGAAGCTTTCTGGCACTACAAATCTTCACAGGAGTAGACAGACTCCTCTTTCTCCTGAGAAGGGGCTGGGGGTTTTGAACCAATGGCCTTGTGGGGAGCAGTCCGATGTTTTACTTACTATCACCGCAACTCCTTGATGATGCGCAAACCAACCATAACCAAAGCCACAACCATTGAGTTGATTATGACCCATAAGGAACCCTGTACAGGTTTTCTGAGACTAGATCCTTGGGGTAGCAGCCAGCCTTATCTGTGGCCTTGAGGAGCCCATTAATTCCCAAATCTGGCCAGATATCAAATCACTTTGAGAACTGGTTAACAGCAGCTGGGGCCCACCCAGGAGGTCCTGATTTAGTGGGTCATGGGTGAATCTGACAACCTGCTTTGTAATAAAGAGCCCAGATGCTCATGCTGTAGCCTGCCCATCTGATGGCCTGGTAAACACTGTGGACACACTGTCATGTGAACAGCACGTGCTTGGTGGTCAAGAGGACCTGGTTTCAAACCCAAGCTCTATTATTTACTGCAAACCAGGGCAAATTACTTCACTTTTGGTAAGCTTAGCTCCCTTGGAGGGCTGTTGTGAAGACTTAGGGACTTAACATGCACAAAGCTCATAGCGCAGTGCCTGGTAGTGTGTAATTATTGCATAAATGGCGACGGTCCTTAAATACCCCAACCAAACCCGTGACTAGTGGGTAAATAAATGCTGATCCGTGGTGACCCTGCTGTGCCACAGTCAACTCTGCTCCCTAGGTTCTCAATGGCTGATTTTTCAGAAGTGGGTTATCAGATGTTTCTCCCAAGATGCTACTAAACCCAAACCAAACCCACTGCATGAAGTCAATTCTGACACACGATAGGTCTGAGGACGGCTACTCCCTGGGTTTCCCAAAGCTGTAACTCTTGACAGAAGTAAACAACTTCCTCTCTGTCCCAGGCACAGCTGGTGGGTTCAAATTGCAGCCAGCTCAGAGCACACTATCCCACCAGCACCCCTGACAGACTCAACCCCCCACACTTTTAATTAACAACCAAACATGGTCATTGTTCGGCCACCCAGGGACCGCCCCATATAAAACCAACTAACCCCACTGTTTCAAGACAATGCCAACCCAGAGCAACCCCATACCAGGTTCCCAAGACTGTAAATCTTTGCAGGAGTGGACAGCCTCCTCTTTCTTCCATAAGCAGCTGGTGGATTTGAACCCCCAACCTTGTGGTTAGTAGCCCAATGTATTTAACCTACAATGCCACCAGGGTTCTGCACACACACACCCAGCACCACATATAAATAAAGTCCCTGAAACTATACCTCTCAGACTACCTGGTCCAGTTCAAATTTCATTAAATCATATTAGGACTAACAAATTCAGTCTCAGCATCAGGCTGTAAATGTAAATTAATAATTCTATATACATCAATTCTTCATTCGGGAAAAAATAAGGGTCTCTGAAATGGTCACTATCATGATAACACAGCAGGGAAAAATCAAATGACACATGACACGTGGTAAACCTACAGCACTAGACCTCTTTAGAGTGTTGAAGAGCAAGAATGTCACTTTGAGGACTTAGGGGAGCCTGACCCCAATCATGGTATGTTCAATGGCCTCATCTGCATGTGAAAGTTGGACACTGAATAAGGAAGACTGACAAGAAATCAATGCATCTGAATTGTAGTGCTGGCAATGAATACTGAAAGTACCAGGATTGGCCAAAGCACAACCTGTCTTGTAAGGCTAGTTAGGCTGCTCCTTAGAAGGGCGGACGATGAGAAGAGGAGATAGTGAGACTTTATCTCATGTACTTTGGACAGGTTATAAGAAGAGACCGGTACCTGGTCATAGAACTTCTACTTTACCATTCACCGTCCACCTACTTTCAAGCAGATGGATTGACACAGTGCCTGCAACAAGGGGCTCAAACATTGATCAACAATGGAGAGGAAGGACCAGGATGAGACAGTGTTTCTTTCAATGAGCATCGGGCAGCTATGAGTTGGAACTGCCTTGAAGGAACCTAACAACATGATGCTAGCACAGAATTTCATACCTATACGTCAAGCCTTGGATAGTCACTCATTGATCTGTAAAGATGATCACGGCCATCCTGCCTCACTCAGCATAGTGAACATCAAGAATAATGCCATACGAGGAAATATGATAGATAAGGAAGGCCTGTGAAGTCTACGAGAAAGTAATGAAGCATCTTGTAAAGTCACATTTAGTGGGAACAGAAGGAAACACCATCAACGAAACCATACCTTCGCATCCTTGTTATACTGCACCTCTATTATCAAAGTAAATCGCTTGGATAGTACTAGGAAATGGGCTCTTGATTGAAGCCAAGTGTTGCTAACAGCAAATGCATTCATTCTGCCCTTGTTTCACATCGTCTGTATTCTGTGCACTTCTTAGGTGCACCAGCCTTGGTGGGAATGCTTAAGCATCCAGGACCTCAGTGCATAAGCTCTCCTCTTGGCATAACCTGGACCAAGCAATAAGGGAGGGAGATCACTTTCCCCTTTATATTTCTTTTCTGTTTAAATTTTCTTTTTTTATTACATACTTTAATTAGGGGGTTCTTACAGTTCTTACCACAAGCCATACATTTATCCATTGTGTCAAACACATTTGTACATATGTAACCATCATCATTTTCTTTTCTTTTTTTTATCATTTTATTAGGGGCTCATACAACTCATCACAATCCA
>NW_022103968.1:24089048-24096313 GCF_000313985.2 Echinops telfairi
GACTCCCACAGAGACCAGGGCACAGGAACCCTTGGTGGTAGTTCTACTCGATCCTGTAAGGTCTCTATGGGTCAGAATCAACTCAAGGGCCCACAGCCCTCAGTGGGGATTTCCCCACCCCTCTCAGGTTGTCAAAGGAGCCCTGGTGGCACTTTCAGGTAAGCAAGCGTTGGAGTGTAACCACAAGGTCGGAGGTACAAATCCATCAGCCACTCCTCAGGAGAACGTTGAGGTTGTCTGTTCCCCTCAAGAGTTATAGCCTCAGAAACCCTCTATAGAATCACTATGAGTCATCATGGGCTTGATGGTAGGGAGTCCAAGCTTGCCAACTGTTGTAGCTTACTTAGCTTATGTTCCAACGAGGCCCCTTATTCTAAAATGGCCTTCCTTTTCCTTAGCACTGGACATTTCCTAAGACCCTCTGCTTAGCTGGAGCATTAGAAGGAAACTAACCAGAAAAACTAGATTTAAACCATTAACCATGGTTTAATACATGTCTCTTCCATTGCATTTACATTTTTTTCAATGTGGAGGATGACTTCTTAATCCAAGAAAATAAACCCTGAATGGTGGGATTTCAGGTACTGTATAAAGTCATTTTAGGAGAATATAAGAGAATGCATCCCAGGTAGGAACTACCTTCACTTCCTCAGCTCATACTACTTAAATGGTAAACACACGGCTGTAAGTGCATCTTCCCAAAGATAGAATTTACATGGCGTGTTTCATTCTAAATGGCTATAATGCCATGAGTGGAAAAGGTCCTAATTCTAGCACCTGTTTTCACAATTAAGAAAACTGAAGACAGCAGCATTTTAATAATCTGCCCAGATCAGAAAGCAAGCTGTGAGCATCATCATCTACTCCCTATGATTTGCAAAGGATCTACAGCAATGGGCCTGTCGCATAGACTTTTCTGCATCTACATAGCCCCCACTTCCACTCAGTTGCCAAGTTATGTTTCATCCAGACACCAACAATATCCTTCTAATGAATACCCTTGACTCTATGCTAGTATATCTTCTATGAGATGCCGAGAAGCCCTGTCACTTAGATGATCAAAGTTTCCATTCTCACTAGTGAAGGACACAACAGTCTTCCACAGGAATATCATCTGGGAACTGACTGTCTAATCTTCCATCTTAGTCTTCTCACCCTCCCAGAATAGAAAGTTTATGATTCCCAAAGGAAACTCATCTCCTGATCAGGCAGGTGACTACTAGGGATGTATTCTGTAATCCCAAATTTGCCTCCCTGTGGCTTCCATAGATTAGCACTTGTTCCACAACTTGAGGTTCTGTTAAGCCAATGATCCTACTTCTTGGAGTACTAGTGGTTGTGGTAAAATTCATGCCTTCATGGCAGAAATCCAAATTTGATTTATCACACAACGCATCTCATGTGCTGCCCCCACCAGCTGCCAGACGATGCTTCCGAGAACTGTGATGTGACCAGGTGACAGCAGAGCCTACAGACTAGGAAGAAAGACCTGGTGATCTGCTTCTGAAAATGAACCAAAGACAACTCTAGGGATCACAATAGTCCAATCCCCAACTAACCATGGGATGGTGCAGGACCAGACAGCATTTTGTTCATGAGGCTACCATTCAGAATGTGGAGTTACCAGGAATTGAGGCCAACCAAGCAGCAGTCCACAACAGAACTTGTCATCTCTTTCCACACCTAAGGGCTGTTATCCTATCTCTTCTTGGCTTTCACTTTCAGATGAATAAGCCCCTGTTACCACAAATAGAGAAAGATGAGGCTTTATGCTCCTGTAAAGAGACAGTCTCAGAAACCCACAGGGGCAATTCTAGCCTGCCCTATAGAGGGTGCTATGAGTTGGAATCAACTAAATGGTAACGAGGTGGGTTTTTTATTACTTCAAATATTTTCTGATAGGACATGGTTTGAGGTCTTCTTCCCACCAAGCACTCCCTCTGTGTGTGTATTCCAATTTGCTCATGCCCCATATGCACACTCCAAAGAATCCAAAATATTCCAAATAAAATGCTCCCAAAACAAGATTCCTGAGCAAATAGCAGAGAAGTTGGATTATCTGTAGAATAATGCAGCACCAGGACAGGAGGAAGGCTTGGAGGAATCACCTGCAATATGTAGATGACACAGCCTTGCTTAATGAAAGTCAAGATTTGAAGCACATGCTCCTGGAGATCAAGAATCATAGCCTTCGGTATGCAGGACAACTCAATGTAGAGAAAACCATAATCCTCACAACTGGACCAACAGGTAAAATCATGATAAAGGAAGACAAGATTGACACTGTCGTGGGTGGGTTTTATCTTGCTCTTATCCACAAGCAATGCTCATGGAAGCAGCAGTTACGAGATCAAATGACCCATTGCATTGGGTAAATTTGCTGCACAAGACTTTTTAACGTGTTGAAAAGCATGGGTGTTACTTTGAGAACAAAGGTGCACCTGGCCCAGTCCATGGTATTTTCAGTCACCTCATATGCATGTGAAGGTTGGACGTTTACTAAGAAAGGCTAAAGAAGAATTGATGCATGTGAATTATGGTGCTGGGGAAGATTATTGGAACTCCTATGGACTGCTAAAAGAACAAACAAATCTGTCTTGGGAGAAATACAGGCAGAGTGCTCCTTAGAGGCAAGGATATAAAGCTCCATCTTACATATCAGAAGAGACCAGTCCCTGGCAAAGGGCATCATGCTTCGTAAAGCAGTGGGGCAGTGGAGAAAAGGAAGGCCTTTGATAAGAGGGCTGCAGCAATGGACTCAAACATTAAGAACCGTTTCAGGATGACGCCGGAACAGGCAGGGTTTTGCTTGGTTGTTACAGCAGGTTGCTATGAGTTGGAACCAACTCAATGACACCTAACAACAACAACAACAACAACACAAGATTCCAAACTACGAAGTGCACAGTACAAAAAAAATAACATCCATCTCTCTCTCCAAAGGGTGTGTTTATGAACAAAAGACCAAGATCTCCTGAGCTTTCTGGCTTACTAAGTGCCTACATTGACTTATATGAATCTTAGGCTTATTGTTGGCCAAGGCTTTTAATCATATTTCAGTCATACCATTACTTCTCAGACATATTTTCCTCACCTATTCTGGGCAGTTCAATTTTAGAACTCATAGACCTTTACATTTTCCTCTGCTACCTTTTGCTTTCCCAGATCTGGCCCAGATCTCCAGTCTATAAGTATCCTTTTGCATACTCTTTGTCTTAGTATTCACCACCCCTCCTATCTTCATATCACTTGCTCATTGGATGAATTTATGATTACTATTTCCCTCAAACTGAGGGAGGAGATGCTTGCATCTCCTTTGCAGACTTGAGACCGGTACCACGGACAGCACCTCAGAGCTAATGGTTAGTAGACTGTCTCCCAATTCTTTCAATGATTAATTGGCATTCTCCAAAGACAGTCATTTAACCTGTTACAAATCTATCCGTTGCCTTTACATTCAAACATATATCCATATTCACCACAAGTATATCACAATTAAGTTATACACATATGTTGTTGAGGTCTTATATTTCCCCCCTCACAGCAGGTTAATGATCCCCACCAAAGAAGTCAGATTTACACTAGGCTGAATTGCTTGCATCCAACTCTCCCTGCTTCCTGGTGATCTTTACCCCCTCAATTCACTATTTTAAAAGTTCCTTCCAAAGCCTCATCCAGGTTCATTTTCAAGTTCACTGCTCCATGGTGGTGACATCCATCATCTGACACTTTTGAAAATGGAAACATCAGCCTATCTCCAGATCCCAGTGCCAATCTCATTCTTGAGGTTCCTTGGCTTCTGTAACAGTGATTTCCTATGTGATGTCTTTTACAGCCCTGGCATTAAACTCCCCATGAGAGAAGATTTAAATGTAGTGAGACAAACATGATCTTCTGTCAAAGTCTTTCACACACCGTAGGTGGCTCTTCTCACTTGACGATGTTCAACTCAGCCTGAAGATTGTTTTCCTACACACAGCAGACAAAATCAAAGTGGAAATGAAGGTGCGCCGCTTTCTCCCTATCATCCATCAATCAGACAGACTGCCCTTCCTTGATCTCCTGGTTCCAGACATATTTAAAAATAGAGTTTTTGAAAATAATACACCATTTTAGAATTTTGCCTCCCAAACTCTAAAGCTTAAGCCAACGCAATACACTAGCATATATCGCACTCATCTTGCCCTTTATCTTTTCTTCAAACATACTGCTTAAATATTATCCTAATCAGGATAAACAATATGAAGTGATATGGTCAGTTAATGATCTAATATTTATCATTTGCTGATTACTCGTTTTCATTCTTCCACAAAGGATCTATGATTATCTGCAATGCAAGCTCAGGAAATCTCAATAAGATTAGGGTATCTTAAAAAAAACTAAAATCTGAGGAAGCTTTAAAAAGCGGCTCATTTTTTCATCAGTGTACTATATTTCCTATCAAAAATCAAAAAATAAAATAGAACTACAATACATGAAAAAATGAACAAAATTATTTATTAAATCCTATAACAAGTATAGTAGTGAGGAGGGTGGGCTTTGAAGTTAGGAGGGTTAAGACCAAATGCTTTCGATCGATCATACGACTTACTGTATAACTTTGAGACAGCTACTTCTATTTTCAAACCCCATCTCTTTCATTGTGAACAACCCGAGTTCCTACACGCAGGGGGGGACTGGGAGAATCCAATGGGATTGAACCAATAATAAATTTGGGCAGTCACTGACATATAGTAAGCATGCTATAAACTCTATAGCATTTTATATGAATGCTTCCACTTAAAATCCACCCTTAGTATTGAACACTCAGGTCAAAGATGCCCCAATTTTTATTTTTATGTAACATGAAATATGAGTAAGATATAAATAGCCCAGGAGAAAAGGAACAATGAAAACAGCTGCACAGAAGCCACAATCATGTTTGCACTGGTAAGGTCATTCGATGGCCAGAGTCTTGCACTGCAACATCTTAACTAAGCACGAAGGATCTGAAACAAGAGTCTTTGTGATCAGCACCACCAGCACAACACACACACACACACACACACACACACACACACACACACAAACAACATAACTTACACAGCATGAGGTGCATGCAAAGTACTTGATAGTCATGCTCAACTGAGTAGTGATCTCCTCTGAGTTGGAAAGACCATCAACAGTAACAGCTCCCCAAGTGTGCTAGACCAGGTTGTCAAGAGAAACCAAGCCAGGGACATCCATATATGCATAGGAAAGAGCTTTATATCAAAAAGCAACTGTATATTGAGAATATATCCCAGCCCAGATCAAGACCATTATTAGCCCATATGTCCAATACTAGTCCATAAATTCCTCTTTAGACTCACACAGCATATGCAATTATGCCAAATGCAGGATGATCACAGGTGGGGGAGGGGGGAAGTCCTGTGGATCCAATGGCAGTGGATGCATCTCCAGGGCTCTGGCTGCCATCAGTGTGGCTCCATGTGGTGTCAGAAGGAAGGTGAAGCTGAGATAGAGTGTAGTCCATCTCCCAGAAAAAGAGGGGCAGTTCCCAGAATCCTCATAATTAGGCCACGCCCACAAGGAGGCATCATCAGACTGTGACCTCATTGACAGGCTAAACTCCACCCCTTCATTCTTTAATCAAATTGACATGAAATTATGCAACTACTACACCAAGCTACATAAAAGGGCACTTACAGGTTCTGTGTCCAGGTCCCCTTTCTTTGAGAACTTTCCTACATTCAGTAGTGACCTTCTCATTGCTATTCTAGCTGTATGACCCCGCGCCTTGGTCTCCGTTCACCGGTCCAATGTTGGGCATGGGGAGTCTGGGATCACCCCTGGGCATCTGTTAGGAATGTGCATGTGTGAGTGATGGCTATCTGGAGGGCATATGTACAGACTGGTGCCCCTGAGACCCTGGGTAGTCCCCAGTCCCACCTCTTCTGAGCCCCAGTTGTCCTCTGCAATACCTACAGCATATTGCTAATTAATTCCTCTGGTTTAACTCAATCCCAGATGGCTTCTGTTGCTTTTAATTTTAAAAAACTGACCTAATCCATTGAGAAAAATTAGAAGGAAGAATAGTGGTTTCATTAATCTTGTCCTTAGAAATACATTTGTTGTAGTTAAGTGCCTTGGAGTTGACTAGCTGCTCACAGTAACTCCATATAACAGGATAGAAATACTCGTTAGAGTTTTCTAAGGTACAGTATTTAGGGAAGCAGATCACTATGCCTTGTCCCACAGAACCACGAGACCAGCGGTTCTCAACCTGTGGGTCCCGACCCCTTTGGGGGTTGAACAGCCCTTTCACAGGGTTTTCCCTATTCATTGCAGTAGCAAAATTACAGCTATGGAATAGCAAAGAAAATAATTTTATGATTGGGGAGTCACCACACATGAGGAACTGTATGAAAGGGTCACAGCACTAGGAAGGTTGAGAACCACTGCTCTAAACCATTGTACCAGGAAACTCCACAAACAATCCAACTCACCTCCATCAAGTTGTCTCTGACTCGTGGCAGCCCGGATGACAGAGCAGAACCGCCCATTTGCATTTCGGAAGCGGTGAATCTTCTCGCGAGCAGAACATCTCACCTTCTTCCAAGTGACAATTGGGTGGTTCAAAGTGCTGACTTTATGGTTAGCAGCCCACAATGTAACCCACTACTCTACGAGGGCTCTGTGATATAACTAAAGTGCCTTTAGTTAAAAATAAATAAGCAAATACATGCAGAGACATACAGAAGCAATTTCATAATGTTGCTACTGAAAGTTTCAGTTCATAGGTACACAGGTTTATTCCAAACAAACATGTTTAAACAAAGCTCTGTGATCAGTGGATGGCTGCAGACAAGTTCATTACACGGGTCTTAGTCTTATTAGAGTGCCTTCCAAAAAATTTTTTATCAAAACAGTGGCTTATGTTTAAATTCAAAGCAGAGAGGTTAGCTCAGAAGCTGGTGGACACTGATTGTGAAGGATTTAAAGGGGGTAATCTTGATAGATTTTCTCAAAGGATGTAGGATAAACACGAGGGTTTATTAGAAAGAAGTTTAAAGAAAATTGAAAAGTGTGTCGGTGAGATAAAGGCCAGGAAAGCTATGCCATGGAATTCCTTTCCAGCATCATAATGCATCTACCCTTGCTTGTCTAGGATTTTGTCTTGCTGAGATCCATAATCAACAATCATGGAAGCATTGGTCAAGAGATCAAAAGATGAGATGCATTAGATAGATCCACTGCATAAGACCTCATTAGAGTATTGAAAA
>NW_022103968.1:24097054-24098513 GCF_000313985.2 Echinops telfairi
ATGTTTTGAGAATGATAAGGGTAACGAATATACAAATGTGCTTTATACAATTGATGTATGTATGGATTGTGATAAGAGTTGTATGAGCCCCCAATAAAATGATTAAAAAAAGAAAGAAAGAGGTACAGCCAGAGTGCTCCTTAGAAACAAGGGTGGCAAGCCGTCATCTTACATATCATATCAGGACATATCAGGAGAGATCAGGCCCTGGGGAAGACATCATGCTTGGTAAAGTGGAGGGGCAGCCCATAAGAGGAAAGCCCTCAATGAGCTGGGTTGGCACAGTGGCTGCAACAATGGGTTTAGGCACAGGGTAAATGGTGAGGACCATGGACCGTGCTGCGTTTCATTCACTTGTGCACGGGGTCACTTTGGGTTGGAACCCACTCGGTGACACTAACAACAACTCCTCCTTCAGGGGTGGCGAGGGCTGACCTTTCATTTCCCAAGAGAGTTTCCTCGGGAAACCTTACCCTCATCCCCCCTACAGCACAGACCTTGGCACTTGAGACATCTTTTTGTTCCCCAAAGTCAAAGAATATTTCTAACACCTGTTTGAGTGCCTTAAGATGTCAGAGCTGCCCTGTTGACAAAGAACCCAGAATTCCTCAGGAAAGGGTTAGAGGACAGAAAGGTCACCTTTAAGAACTGTATAGACCTAGATGGGGGCTAGGTGGAGAAATAACATCACACTCTGAAATTTTTGATTAATAAAGGTTTCTAGCATCTTTGACTTACCCTTGGGGTGGGGGTGAGGGCAAACACTTCCCTACTCTTAGCAGATAAGGATGCCTAATTGATCCTTTGAGATGTTTAGAGTCTACTTTGTTATCTCCAAGGCTCCCTAGTGATACAGTGGTTTACAACATGGGCTGCTGATCACCACATCAGCAGGTTGCTCAAACCTCAACTAATTTTATGTGTAACTTTTTTAAACAAACCGTAACAAAAACTAAGTGTAGCTAATCATGCCCCGATTCCTTTAGTAATCATTGTAATAGCACTAATTACAATAAACACATTTAGAATTAATGTGCATGTCGTATGCATATATCAATTCCATTCTAATTTGCCACTGATTAATGCCCATGAAGCAAAGGATAAGTCTCCACAAGTCTTCAGTTTTAACACCCTACTCACATCTTGGGTAGCACTGAACCGGCAGCTTGAACAGAGGCAAAGGCAAGAGGAGAACTTCAGGAACTGATTGGGCTGGGCTTCCTGCTTTTAGTGTTCCCGATGCATTCTGGGTATTCAGAAAAGCCCAGATTCAGCAAATCCAATGATGTGGGAGACAATGACCAAGGTACCTCTCACAGTGCATTCCTTCCCTGTCTCTCGCGAGGCTGCATTAGAGCCTGGGGTTTGGAGGGCAGAGCGAGGCTGTGGAGGGCACAAGAACTTGGGAGTGAGAAGGCTACTCAGTCACCCCCCTGCCAGGCCACATGGGTGGCCCATC
>NW_022103968.1:24100794-24105628 GCF_000313985.2 Echinops telfairi
CAAGGGCTTTGTCTTGTTCATAGGTGATTTACAATGACAAGGGCCAGTTTCCTTGAACCCTATGGTGGGGCAGAGATGTTTGGGGGCCAGCTTCCAAGCTCTTCTAAAGAAACAAAGGTGTGAAAATAAAACAGAAAACAGAACAAGAGCTCATGCATACCCCAGCGCTTCCCATCAGAAATAAACCTGAAAAATAATGAAAGTCCTGAAAGTGAACAGCTGAGGATGCATCCCCGGCCGCATTCGGGGGCAGCTCTCAAAGAGCCACCTGGAGTTTCCTGAATCCCAAGTAATAACTTTCAAACTATTTCCTAAGCCAATTTTTTGAGCGTCTGAATGGCGGGCCGAGTGCCAGGAACACAGCTTCCGTAGGCGCAGCCAGCCCCCTGCCTGTGGACATTCAGGAAGCAGGGAGCCAAGTGCAAAGGCAAGCTGTGGGGGACAGCCCTGAGGAGAGCCCTTGGCTTTCTGATGTTCTTTGACAACTCTTAAATGTGTAAGCCTCCTGCTCCAGGGAAAGAATTTCTGAACAGAATACCTTAAAGGGTTCGGTTTTCCGCTCTTTTCAAAATGATTATTAGCTACCAATTTTTTTTTTCAAGGGAAAGACAAACCTAATGTGTCAGGCTCATTAATGCCTACACTGCATATCGCCTGTCATCTCACTAGATACTTGGGTCAGACGTATTGGATCTGGGTTGCTTTTGCATCTGATGATCAGAGAGGTTCAAGAGCTCAGCCAGGGTCACTAAGCTCTAACGTGCCTGAGCTGGGATCAAACCCAGGTCTGGCAGGTTCTGTGCACAACTACAGTTGGACTTCTCACAACAGGATATGCCTCTCCCAGGGAGGGGGCCCGAGCCTATGGAGCAGGATTATCAGAGGTGAGCCCTTGTGGCCACGTGTAGGTCCCTGCGGACTCGATCTCACTTAAGCCCTCATGCCTGTGTGAGGCTGCAGCCCACAGACTGAGCAACTAGCACTCGCAAAGTAGGACCTGCAGTCCTGTGCACAGCGTGCCGCCTTCCATGCTGTGGGCGCTCTGTAATTGCTGCTTGGGAGAAATGCAGGCTTTCAGTCTAATTGGGAATCTAAGACGAAGGTCACCTCTCAGAATTTTACAAGAAGCAGTTTGTGCGTGAGTTCTGAGCATTTTCCTTTTTCTCTGCCCTTTGCTGCATGTCACAGTTGGACATTGAATAAGGAAGTCCAAAGAAGAATAGATGTATTTGCCCTGTGCTGCTGGAGAGGGTGACTGCTAAAATGGCAGACCAACGTGTCTTGGAAGACATATGGCCAGAGTGCTCTTTAGAGGCAAGGATGGCAAGACTTTGGTTGAAATGCTTTGGCCCTATTGTCAGGAGAGACCAGTCCCTGGAGAAGGACATCATGGATTGACACCATCACGCTAAACAATGGACCCCAGCACAGGAACAATTGGGAGGATGGCAGAAGGCCATGCAGTGTTTTGTTCTGTTAGGCACAGGATCACTAGGGGTAGAGGGTGACTGGATGGCCCCTAACAACAACTGCCCTTTGCCCATTTTAGTTCCTCTTTACTTCCAGGGGTCCAACACTGCTGTCATTTCTTCTGACGCTAAAAGAGAAAGAAAACACTGACTAAAGTGCACAGGACGAAAGATGCCCATCTAATAAAGAAGTACATTCCTAAAGGTAAAATGTAGCGCACACTGGTCATATTTCTAAGGAGAGGAGTTTTCTGGCATCCTTGAATAAAAATAGCAAAAGTAGACACGGGGGTTTGTATTTGTTTCATGTTTGATTAACCCAACCCAACACATGTTTACACGTTCACACTAACGACCTAAAAACACTAGCACCTTGGCTAACTCAATGCAGTTGTTGTGTGCTGAGTGTCTGCTATTGGGTCCTGGGCTTAACCCAATGCTTGGCACCCCAGAACAAAAAGTGTTCAAAGATTTGGTAAATGAATGCCGAAATGACCAAGGAGCCCAGTCTGGAAACAAGGCTGGACCTCGCTGTGCTGGTGGTCCCTTAGCACTCCGCATCTCCACTGAGGGACAATCGGGCCCTGTCCCCTACACCACTCAGGGCTCCTGGAAGCACCCGTCAGGGGCCCCAGGGGCTCAGTGTCAGAAGCATTGGGTGTCCTGAAAGTTCAAGGGCTGTTAGTATCTTCTACAGATGGTCTAGGACAGCAGTTCTTGTCAGGAAATTGAAATCCATCCCTAATTGATCAGTTGGTTGGCTGCAGGCTGCCTGCAGTCTGACCTGTCCCCACTCTGGCCCGAGGACTCTCTCCTCCACCTTCAGATGCCAGGCTCCAGGTTCCAGGCGTGGGACCGGGAGGAGGCCCTCTTTCTCCCCAGCCTCTGCACTTCCATCCCGCTGTACTAAGAATGGCTATGCAGAGCTCCACCCTCAAAACATCCTCTTTTCCCCAATCCAGGCTAATGCCAGGGAACTGGAGAGAGAAAACCTCGCTGGCCCACAATACGCACATTGTCACCTAAGATAGAGGCTTCTAAACAGCAGTGGCAGCTGCGGCAGCGGCGATGGAATGGCCTGCCAAAGCAGAGGTCAATGCAAGTTAGGGAGAATGAGCTGGAGCTCATCTTGCTAGTAAGTGGATGCTGCCCCCACGCCCCTGGGGGTGATGGTGGCGGCGGCATGTGGAGTTTTTAACGCCCTGAAGCACAGTGGTTCTCCATGTGTCTTTCTCTGCCAGCCTCCAGCACAATCGTTAAAAGCATTGAGATTGTGGGGCAACACCACTTTCGAATAGAAGCTGCAAGTTAAGGACCCTCCTGTCCAGAGACAACAGAGAATGCTGAAGAAACCACAGCCTTGACCTCTGTATCTCGGTGGCTCTCTTTGGACCCCCAGATGTCTGCAATTAAAGCCTCTGACTTAGGGCACTACTTTGAAAGCAAAACCATTCGTGTTTTATCATGAGCACACCAAGCCCCTCAGCTGAACTCTGTCTTGTCATTATAGCTGAGGATTCCAATCCAGTCAGCAAGGAGTCCTGGTGGTGCAGTGAGTTATGAGTCCTGCTGCTAAGCACAAGGTCAAGAGTTTGAACCCACCAGATGCTCAAGGGAAAAAAAGATGAGGCTCTTGGTTCCTGTAAAGACATAGAACAGTGGTTCTCAACCTTCCTAATGCCGCGACCCTTTAAGACAGTTCCTCATGTTGTGGTGACCACCAACCATAAAAGTATGTTCGTTGCTATGTCATAACTGTAATTTTGTTACAGTTATGTTTTCCGATGGTCTTCGGCAATCCCATTCAACCCCCAAAGGGGTCGTGACCCACAGGTTGAAAACCGCTGACATAGAGCCTGTGAAACCCACAGAGGCAGCTTCACTCTGTCCTATAGGGTCGCTATGAGTCAGAATCTACTCGATGGCAGTGAGTTTGTTTTTTTCAAGCCAGTAAAGATCTGTTAAGGGCCAATTAAACCCCAAACCAGAAGGAGTAGAAGAGATGGCTTCCCGCCTTCCTGACATACACATTAGAGCCAGCTCTTCTTTAATACTTGTTTTAACTGATAAAGATGTTATGTCCATAATCGCATTTAATCCTCCCAACAAGCCTACAGAAGAGTCCTCGCTGTGGGTAAAACTGATGTTTAAAGAATGTAATCCAGGTGCCCAGATCCGTGGAAGTGCCTGAGATTTGAATCTAGGCATCTTGATTCTCAACTTCAGGGTAATGTCCAGACCAGCCCACATGCAACAAAAGTTAACAAAGGGCTAGATGGTGCCAACTAGTGGTCGTTCCTGCACCGGCTCTCATTCATTCCTTTAATGGTACCCACTGTGTGGAATGCCAGGCACGTTCTAGAGAGATTCTTAAATGACAGTTCAGTAAATCTGTACTGACCAAGGAAGGGCCTGGGGGGATCCATGGAGGAGGAAGTCCACACGGGCGGGGGCTGGGCATGGTTTGGCTGTGCCATCCGGTCCACTCCAAATCATAGTCACCCTGCCAGACACAGTGGAACTGCCCATAGAATGTTCTAGGCTGAACGTTTTGTAGAATAGATCACCTATCTTTCTCCCTCTGGACTGCAAAGTAAACCAAAAATCCAAACTCACTGCCCTCAAGTCGATGCCAATCCTAGGGGCCTATGGGGCACGCTGAAGCCACCCGAGAGGCTCTGAGATTGCCATTCTCCACGGGAGTAGAAAGCCCCATCTTTGTCCCGAGAAGCATCTGGTGGCCTCCGACTGCAGCCCACGTTGTAACTGCTACCCGGCTCCGGCTGCCGGGACCCAGAGTAGGATTCATAACCCCGCACACATTCCGGAGATGCGAGGGTCTACGAGACACCGCAAGTGGAAGGAGTGCACGGGACAGGCAAACAGAGCCGTACAAGCCGGTCACAGGAGAGTATGGGCACCGGGCACAAATCAGAGATAAGGAAACCTTTTCTGGAAAAGGAAATCCCAAGCTGTGGCTGCTGAGATGGAGATGATTTCGTGCTAAACTTCGAGTCCGGCTCTTTCCTCCAGAGGGAGCCTGACTCAGTAAACGAAGACACCAGGAAGAAGATGCAGCAATTTGTAGCTCTGCCTCTGGCAGGGGACCCAGGGAGCCCTTTGAAAAGGTCGCCATGATGCCCAGGGAGCATTTGTTATAGGCCCTCCCGAGAAAAGGCCCCCTGGAACACACACGCTGGGGGAGGGTGCTGGCTCTCAAAGGCCCCCTTGGGGAGTTCTCCAGGATTGGCTGAGGTGGGGGGGTGGGGGGGATGAGCCATCTTAATCACAAACAACTGCCTTCACAATAGGGCAGCCAAGCCCAGGCACCAGCGCCCAGGAGAGGACAAGAGCAGCTGTTCCAG
>NW_022103968.1:24105884-24107993 GCF_000313985.2 Echinops telfairi
GGAGAGGAGAGGAGAGGAGAGGAGAGGAGAGGAGAGGAGAGGAGAGACCAGAGACCGAGACCTTTTTTAGAGATTAACTTCCCCAGCCTTATCGTTCAGATCTCGTTCCATTTGTTTCCCTCAGCCCAACACACACAAAACACACCTCTCAGATCTGAGCAGATGCCTGCATGTGACAAACCAGACTTTTCTCCTTTTTCATGAGCACAATTCCCACAGGTTCCTGCCACCCACCAGGTCACCTTCAAAGAGAAGAAGAGCCAGCTGATTCCACTGATCTTAAAATAATAAAAAACACTGTGCCTTACACGAGTGTCGTATTTTTACCTTTACAAATGTCCTTTATACCTGGTGCTCCTTTAGCCTCACTGCAACCCAGACATGGGTATAAACGAGCAAATTGTCCCCAATAATGGAGAAAGAGCAGAGGAACCCAGAGGTGACATGATCCAGCCTAAGAGCAGAACCCAAACCAAACCCATTTCATTCCCTTCCTGTCCGTTCCAACTGACAGTGGCATATAGGACAGAGCAGAACACCCCCTGGGATTTCCAAAGCTGTGCATCCTCTACTGAAGCAGCTGATGGGTTCAACCCACTGATCTTTTGGTTCGTAGCCAACCACTTCACCACTGCACCACCAGGGCTCCTTAAAGATCCAACAGTAATGCATACCATAGCCAGTCCTTGTGTTGCATCCACCATTTATTCCTGTCCAATGCACGCCCCCTCCCACCCTGCTCCCCGCCTTCTCTTGGGGCCTGAGTCCAAGGATGCAGAAGTAAAGGGATGTAGCTCTATCCACAAATTACTTACATCCAATTACAGAGACACAATTTACACTCCTGAAACCACGACCTCATGTCACACATGAGCACGTCGACTATACTAGACACCCAAGTGAAAAGAGCAAGCAAAACCAGGAAGGGCGTATCATGATGGAAGAAAGAAAAGACATTATAGAAAAATAAGAGGGTCGTCTGGACCTGTACTGTCCAACTCAATAGGCACAGACCTCTTGTGCTAGACAGAATTGAGAGGTACCGCAACCCACCAGTTGCTCTGCGGGAGAAAGATGAGGCTGTCTGATGCTCTACCAGTCTCCCAAACCCTGTCCACTGGGAATGGTTCATTGGCAGCGGGTTTGTTTTTGGTCTGGGCAGGGATCAAACACACACCAAATTCCTAAGACTTGGGATGAAAAAACAAAACAAAACCAATACATAACACATGCGAATATTCTTTACTGATTACATGTGGACATCATAGTATTTTTATATATTGAGTACAATAAATTGTACCATCAAAATTAACTTGGTATTTTTTATGTAGCTCACAGAACAGTTTTAAATTCCACATGGGGTTTGAACTGTGGCTCTCGTGTTCCTACTGGACCACAGAGGTCTGGAAACTTCTCTTTGTTTTAATGGAGTAAAAACGGAATTTTCTACTTTCCACAATAACCTTAGTATCACTGTATAAACAGATATTTATACAATGGCTTATTCCTGGACCATTCCTGACATTTTCTCCACTTCCTTGGACTTCCCCAGTCCCCTGATCTACTTTGTCCATCCTGTGAACCTCCTTCTCAGAAACAATGTATGCTGTGCAGACTCATTGTGTGATCTCTCCTGAAACCCCCATACCCGTGTCCTCAAAGCCAGCGGCCACAACTAAAGGGGTCCCTCCCTTTGGTGTGCTCCATGTCTCCATACTGGCGTAGAAACCATTGAGGGAGAGGCAAGTGAAATCAGATTACTCTGACCCCTAATTATCTCTCGCAAATACTTCCCAAACTTTTCTTCCAGGGGTATAATAATCTAATTCCCAGGCCTGTGTGTGTCAAATACCATCAGACTGTCCAGCCTTAGCCTCCTTTCTTCCGTCCAAATTGCCTTCAATTGATGCTGTGATGATCCCACAAGCACAACATGCAGGTGGTGCCTCGGAGGACCTCCTGATTGTCGCTGCTCCTGGGTTTGCTCTGTGCTCCTCAGGTCAACGATGCTCATAAGCAAAGGGGGTGGTGTGTGTGTGCGTGTGTGTGTGTGTGTGTGTGTGTGTGTGTGTGTGATAGAAAAATACCATTCTCAGTAAGAGAAAAGAA